>NC_143056.1:123620681-123923712 GCF_052426305.1 Pelodiscus sinensis | reverse complement strand
CTGGCCCAGAGATGTGCATGTCTACTGCATATGGTCCAGAATTTTGAAGAATAAAACTTGAAGCTAAATATGTGGCAAAAAGATTATAAAATTGTATCAGTTTCTGTATACTTGAGGCTCTCTCTCTCTCTCTCTCCCTCCCTGTGTGTATATATACACAGAGAGAGATGCTGATACAATTTCATTATGTCATTATGTTCCTTGAGTGATTGCTCATGTCAATTCCAATTTGGTGGGTGCATGCTGCGTACACAGTAGCCAGATGATTTCCTCCAGCAGTATCCTTTAGGCCAGCCTGGAATCATGCCTTCATGGTGCTCGATATAGGGCCCTGCTGATCCACCACCCCTTCAGTTTCTTCTTACCACCAATGACAGCTAACTAGAACATTCTGTTGCTCTTGTGTCAGCAAATGCTTTCTTGGCAATGTTCACTTTTTGGTGTATATAGTTGTTGTTAATAGTTATAGCAATTAGTTATAATTTGTAAGCTTCGTTTGGGGGCTTTTCCCCCTCCAGTGCTCCTCCAGCACCAGGGCATGCCTCGGTCACCAAGGTTTAAATTCTATGAGCACTCTGGCAAATTTATTCCCAGGAGTGACCCTCACACTTCCCTTGAGGAGTGTCACCAGAAGAAGTGCAGGATCTGTAAGGGGTTTTGCCCCAGGACCTTAAAAGACTGGGAGAAAAGGCTCAAGATCCTCCTCTTGGAGGCTGCACAGTGACCACAGTCCGACTCCAGGTCAGCAGAGCCCAAGCCCAGCACCTGCTCATCTGTGTGTTAATGGTCCAGCACTGTCAGTGCATGAGCTGGTACTGAGGAAGGGCTCCAAACAGACTCAACACTGCCACAACTCCACAGTCAGTCTTCTGTGAGTCACCAGTCTCAGTCCCTGGTGCCCCAGAAGAAGAGGAGACCAGAGAGCTCAACCAAGCCTTGGGAGACACAAACTGGGCCATGTTACTTTCCCCTGTCACCTCCCAGGGTCTCGTCAACTCATGCCCCTTCAGGTGTCCAGTGGAATCCTGACCCTCAGCACTTCCCAAACCAGTGTTGCTGAGAGCTTCAGTTCCCTTCTACACTGGAAGTGTTCAAGGTGGCCTAGGATCTTATACACTGCACAACACAGTCCTCCCCACAGAGGAATAACATGTTGCCAATGACTGGCCAACCCCAGATCCTGTCAAGAAGCAAGCCAGCAACGAGGGTGTAGTGCTGTCCATCTTCAACATTCCACTCCCCATCATGGTCCACTCATATTGGGGAGCTGCTCTAGTCCCTCAGTTACAGGCATTGCTCACTGCCACCGTGGAGCACTACTCCTCCTCCATGATCTTCCCTCTCAGAGACCTCAGAGTTGAAGGCAGAATGCTATCACTCTGAGAGCACCAGGAGCAGAGGTGCTGGTCCTGGTGTGACTGCCACCCCTTTCTGGTACCATGGTCAGCCCAGTGACAACCCCTGACACAATGACCCTTTTGGACACCCTGGGCTTACTATCAGCGTGAAGGACAGAACCAAGTGGGTAAGGGGTACAGTGGAGGTAAGTGGGAGTGGAGCAGGAGTGGGAATAGGTAGAATCTGTGGTAGGGGGTGTCCTAGGCCTCATGGTCCTCTCCAGCAGCCCTAATAGGCAATATCATTTGAAGTTTCTGGCAGTTCCACACAATCACAAATGGGAATTGCCTGAAACTCCAGGGACACGTGACTGCTTGTACTTTTGTAATGTAGCATGCCAGGCTCAGACTCCAAAGATGACAGTCATGGCTAGCCTCGGTGTATGATCTGGTTCAGGACAGTTTGACAGGGTTGTGACTCTCCCTTGCCCAATCCTTGGCCAGATCTGGCCTGCCAAGCTGTTTGATCTGGCCCGCGACCCGTCCTGCCACACCCGCACCCCCAGGTCAATCAAGGCTTGAGGGCAGGGTTGCATGCGAAGTCCCCTCCTCTTGCCAGGGGCGCACAGCGCCTAGAGGGAACGACCAGCTGTTCCCTCTAGGCACTGCATGTCCTGGAGAGGACAGGAGAGAGCGACTTCATGTGCTACTCTGCCTTCATGCTCCAATTCACGGGGGTGTACGTGAAGTCTCCTACCCCTGCCAGGCATGTGTGGCACCAGTGGGAACCGTCAGCTGTTCAAAATGGCTGTCAGTACCCTTTGGGCGCTAGGTGCCACTAGCATGGCAGTCTCCTACTCTCCCCACCATGCGGTGCCTAGAGGGACCCGCCCTTTCTTCCTAGGCCCCACCTCTTCTATCTGATGCCCCACCCCTTCTGGGGGCAGAGCTGGCCTGGGAACCACTACCAAAATTTGTGAAGTGGCCCCCCCCTATAAAAATTATTGCCCACCCCTGACTTAGCATGTCAGACTTTCCCAGCTCACTTGGCAGAGAGACCTTATATGCTGAACAGCGATGACAAATAGCACTACGTGATGTTATATCAACAAACATGAGTGCATGCTCCTTTCCTCTGTACCAGGAAGCCCTCATGCTGTGGGATTTTTGTGTAGTTCATTCCTTTCCCTTGCGAGCATCATACTTTCCTGAAGTATAGAACACGTTGGTGGACTATCTCAGCAGATTGCTCCATGGCTACAAGTTGTCGCTGCACCCGGACATTGTGTACTCCATCTTCAACAGTGGGGGTTTCCCCAGATAGATGTATTTGCCACCTGATGCATCAGGAAGTGTCAGCAATTTTGCTTCTTCCTGAATCACAGCCTGGGCTCCACCTTGGACACTTTCCTCCTCCCATGGAGAGACCACCTCCTATACGTGTTCCTTCCCATCTCTCTTGTTTGCAAGGTGTTCCTCAAAGTACAGAGGAAAGAAGCTTCAGTAATATTAATAGCCCCAGCCAGGTCCTGCCAACACCAGTACATATCTCTTCAGTCCTCTTGCCACTCTTCCCAGACTTGTTAACTCAAGATCATGACTGTCTCTAGCACCCGCATTTCAAATCATTTTTGCACCTCATGTGTGGAAGCACCATCATTTTAACCCAGTGGAACTTGCTTGTTTAGACACAATCAGACAAGTTCTACTTCGCAGTAGGAAGCCTTCCACCAGAGCTGTCTACCTGGTCAAGTGGAAGAGATTTTTAATCTGGTCAGCAAAACACTGTCTCCAACACTCATGCCCATACTCCTTACACTGGACTGTTTCCTTTATTGTAAGCATCAGAGGCTGTCCATGACATTAGTAAAGATTCACTTGGCCACCATTTCTGCCTTCCATGCAGGCTCTGAGAGCCAGTCCCAACCAGCCCTTGGTTAGCCATTTCCTGAAAGGTCTCAACAGGCTATATCTATGTGTCCGACAGCCAGTCCTAGCCCAGAACCTCAGTCTGGTCTTTTCCAGACTGGCAGAGCTGTCCTTTGAACTTCTGGAGACATGCCTTCAGCTCTATGGGTGTGTCTAGATTACAGGGTTTTGTCGACAAAAGTGGACTTTTGTTGACAAAACTATACCTGCATCTACACTACCGCCAAGTTCTGTCGACATAATGTCGACAGAACTTGGCAGTTTTGTTGATGGTGGTAAACCTCATTCTACTGGGAATAATGCCTTTTGTCAACAGAGTTCTGTCGACAGAAGGCGTTATTGCATCTACATTGTCCTTTGCGTCTACACTGTCATGTCGACAAAGCGGCTTGCTTTGTCAACAGAACTGGATGTAGTCTAGACGCTCTTTGTCGACAGAAGCTTTGTCGACAGTATCCGTCGACAAAGCCTCTGTCGACAAAAGCCTATAGTCTAGATGTACCCTATCTGTCATACAAGCTGCCATTTCTGGTAGCTATAACCTCATCTAGGAAGGTGTCTGAACTGAAGGCCCAAACATCAAAGCCTTTATACACTGTGTTCTATAAGGACAAAGTTCAGCTCAGATCACATTCAGCATTCTTCCCTAAGGTTTTATCTCCCAATTTCACATCAACCAGGACATCTTTCTGCCAGTTTCTACCCTAAGCCACATGCAAACTGCAGGGAACAAAGATTTCACTCGCTGGATGTTCGCTGGGCATTTTTATATTGAGTGAACCAAGCCGTTCCAGAAGTCCATTCAGTTGTTCTTCATGGTAGTGGACGGAATGAAAAGGCTCCTCATATCTTCCCAAGGAATTTTGTTATAGATCACATCCTGCATCTGGGAATGCTACAACTTGGGGAAAATACTTGCACCTTTGCTTACAGCACTGTCCACCAGGTCACAGGCTTAGTCAATGATGTTCCTGGAACAAGTTCCAACCCAGGAAATATGACGAGTGGTGATGTGATTCTTCATTCATACACTACCATCACATGATGCCATTACCCATCAAGCCAGAGAAGATGTAGTTTTTGTATAGCAGTGCTTCAATCAGTGAACATTTAAGCTCCAACCCTGCCTTCCAAACTTAGGCTTGGAAATCACCAAATTGAAGCTGACATGAACAATCACTCAAAGAAAAAACGGTTATTAACCTTCTTATAATTGTTGTTCTTCAAGATGTGTTGTTCGTGTCCTTTCCAATACCTATCCTCCTACTCTTCTGTTGAATAGGCAGCAAGAAGGATCTGAGAGTTTGGCAGGGCCCTATATTGAGAGCCTTGAAGACGCTACCCTATGGGATACCCAGACTGACTTGACAGATACTGCTGGGGAAAAGTCTTCTGACTGACATGCACACAGTTCTTGCATACCAAATTAGAATGGACATGAGCAACACATAAGAACAGCAATAGTGGGTCAGACCAAAGGTCCATCCAGTTCAGTATCCTGTTTTCCAACGGTGGCCAATGCCTGATGCCCCAGAGAAAATGAACAGAATAGGGAATCATTCCCTGTTGCCCATTACCAGCCCTGACAATCAGAGGCTATGGCAGTCAGGGGCAACCTAGGCTACTGAGTGGGCTGCATGAGTGGCCCTCTTCATCTCAGTGGGCCACAAGATTGTGCTACGAAGACAGTCTCCTGGGATAGGGTAGTTTTGCTAACTGCACTTACTTACCTAGAATTTGTGAGATGTTGCCAATTGAACCGTATCAGCTCTTTTATTGCATGCAGGGGGGGCACACAGCTCTTACAGTCTATGTTCTGTGAAACCAGCATGTACCTGTCTTCACGTGCCCTTGCTTTACATGAGTGTCACTTTAGTAATACCAATAGGGAAAAAACTACATGAATGGAAACCAGTGAAATCTGGCAACCCTGCGTGTGGGCAACAGTAAACAAAATATCTCGTGGGCCACACGTGGAACGCAGATGGGTTGCGTGTGGCCTGCAGGTTGCCCACCACACCATCCCTGCCCTGGCTAATAGCCATTAATGGATCTATGCTCCGTGAATATATATAGTTCCCTGTTAAAGTCTTGGGCCTCACATCTCAAACAACAGTTACAAGAAGGTTTGTAACTTTTTTTTTTTGCCTAGATTATAAAATGTATGAGACACAACTAAGCATCTGATATAGTTTGTGTATGAGATGTATATGTTTCTTGTTTGATAACCAGAAATTCTTTCTTGAAACAGGAGAATGATGAAAAATAGGGGTTTTTATATTTTATATTTTGCTTTGTTAATCACAGATACTGTGATTGCTTTGCCAATGGTGATTTTTGCAACAACTGCAACTGCAATAATTGTTACAACAATCCATTTCATGAAACTGAGCGCTTTAAAGCTATTAAGGTAATAAAAATCCAATATGTATCTAGTTCACACAGGAAAAATATATATGTATTTTGTTTGGTTTTGTTATGGCTTAAAATTCTGTAATTTAAAATCATATGATTTAAAACCTAGATGAAATGGAATATAGTCTGTATTTATTTTTTAATTAAAAAGTTAAGAATTTTCATTCACTTTATAGGCCTTTTCATCCTTTCGAACCATAGCAGTACTATTTTAACTAAACTGGGATGTATGTCTTCAAAAAATGACAGGGAAATGGAGCATATCAGAATTTAATTAACAAGTGTGTTGTGAGCAAGACACGAGAAGTCATTCTTCCGCTCTACTCTGCGCTGGTTAGGCCTCAGTTGGAGTATTGTGTCCAGTTCTGGGCACCGCATTTCAAGAAAGATTTGGAGAAATTGGAGAGGGTCCAGAGAAGAGCAACAAGAATGATTAAAGGTCTAGAGAACATGACCTGTGAAGGAAGGCTGAAAGAATTGGGTTTGTTTAGTTTAGAAAAGAGAAGACTGAGGGGTGATATGATAGCCGTTTTCAGGTATCTAAAAGGGTGTCATAAGGAGGAGGGAGGAAACTTGTTCATCTTGGCCTCTGAGGATAGAACAAGAAACAATGGACTTAAACTGCAGCAAGGGAGGTATAGGTTGGACGATAGGAAAAAGTTCCTAACTGTCAGGGTAGTTAAACTCTGGAATAAATTGCCCAGGGAGGTTGTGGAATCCCCATCTCTGGAGATATTTAAGAGTAGGTTAGATAAATGTCTATCAGGGATGGTCTAGACAATATTTGGTCCTGCCATGGGGGCAGGGGACTGGACTTGATGACCTCTCAAGGTCCCTTCCAGTCCTAGTATTCTATGAAATCTATGAAATTAAGAAAAGTTTTCCACTTGGAAGAAAAAACTTGTTATGTCTCAAAATCAAACAGAAGAAATTGATATTCAATTTGCTATCCATCCTGGCAGATCCAAACAGCTCAGTGGTATGAGCATCTTACAGGGCTTTTTGTTAGTCTTTCTATATTACTCATGTAGCAATGTAAGACTTTAATGGCAGCCATGTTAAACCCTGCTTTCTTGGAAGGAAGGTTACCTTCAAATATGGAGTCTTTGATTGACCTTTGTGTGGAATAAAGATTAAAAAAAAAAGGCAATATTGTATATCTGTGTCAGCTGTTACTAGGGAATCATATTATCTAGATAGTTTTTGTAAAATTCGTAACATAAAATAAATCTATTGTCAGTAGGTGCTTTGCAGTAGCTGTATTACTTGGTCTGTGCTCCTAATGTGCAACTGTCAGGAAATCTCCAGTATGGTTCTAAGTACTGTGAGCAGCGTTGGTAGTAGCTGATGCTGATCTCATCAGACAGAGTTTTTTTCACATCTGATCACACAAAGCCATGGCACTTCATTTCATTATAGTCCTTGGACTGCTTTCTGTGTCAGCTTGGCTCATTGGATGGTAAAGCTGGAGATGTTTGGACTCTTCTAGGAGGTGCCTGAAGTTCTCCTTGCTACTTCAGAGTGCATCCTGAAGAATATATTTAGGGGAATATATTTGGTTAGTGTTTCAGTTTAGTGTATCAATGTGCTGAAGAGAGACCAATTTCTCTGCTGTCCCTTTTCCTCAGATTCGTGAGGGGCTTGTTACATTTAAAATACTGGGTGCCATGAAATCTTAAGGCTAGGTTGAAAACCCATTGAAGTCAACTGAAAGATCCATTAGTGCAATATTTATATATCATATGAAACCTCCTCAGACAAATACCAGTGGCTTCAAGGTTTGTACACAAAATGTTTTATTGCTGGAGACAGTGGCTTCAGCTTGCAGAGAGCTTTAGGGTTTAGTGGTTGAGCCATAGTATATAATTTATTAAGAGTAATATGGGTATGTATCAAATTAATCCTAAGTGACCTGGAGAGAGTAAGAATCACTAATGTTTTTCATAACAGGGACAGCACTTGGTCCCCTTGAGGGAGTCCTATCAGCTCAGAATTTTGAGTTATGTGATAGGAATTCTTTACACTTGAGATATCCAGATTCAGATGCACGAGTCTATTGACCTACCTCAGAGACTGAGGAATACTACTTCTTTCATAAGCACAGTTGATCTTGTATTTTACATAAAGAAAATGTTTGTGAATGTCTCTCATACATACAAACATTTCTTATTCTAGGCTTGTCTTGATAGAAACCCAGAAGCTTTCCTACCAAAGATTGGGAAAGGGAAACTAGGAGATATTAAACCTCGCCACAACAAAGGATGTAATTGCAAGCGCTCAGGGTGTCTTAAGAATTATTGTGAGTGCTTTGAGGTTAGTCAAGTGAAACTTCTGAGCATTTCTTAACAGAAATTGACATATTCTGATCCAGCTGTTTCTGCATAAATAATGTTAGACACTAACATAAATATTTTTATGTTTTTCTTCTCAGATTGTTCATTCTAAATCTTAGTGAAATTAGGGGGACATTTTTTTTCTGGCTGTGGCTCACCAGCTAAGAATTTCATCATGAGGTGTAGGAGGTCTCATCCAGCCCCTGTACCAACTACACTACTTGTTCCAGTGTAAGGGACAGGGAAAGGATGGACGTAGGGATGTAAAGGAGTAGTTAACTACCGGATAAGTCAATGCTTGTCAGGAAGTCAAGTTGACTACTCGCATTCCCCAGCCCCCCTTGCTGCCTGTGTATCAGAGGCAGCAAGGGGGGCAGGAAGCAGAAGTTGGTGCTGGGGAGAGCCGGCTTAAAAGCTGGTCCCCTCAGCACTGTATCCACGGTGCCACCCATCCCTGCTCCTGCTGTTGCCTCTATCAAAGGCAGCTGTGGGCAGGGGCTATTTTGTGGTAGCAGTCCCTGTGTGTGGGAGGTCCCAAATCCCCGCTGGGACCCCTGCACACAGGGGCTACTGTTGCCTGGGCAGACAGCCTGGCTCAGTTCTGGCTCATGTCAGGTTCGGGACCAAACCCCGCTGTAGCTCTGCAATTTAAAAGGCAGGAGGAGTTGGGGTCCGGCACAAGCCACAACTGAGCTGGGCTATCAACTAATCGAGTAGTTGATAAAAATGCTATCGACTACTCAATTAGTTAAATACCTGCGTTTTAACATCCCTAATTGGCAGGGGCAAAGAACAACTATGCTTTACCAGTTCTCATCCCACACCTGATCAAAAAGTCCGTGCAAAGTTTCCCTTAGGCTTGAGTGGACTTTGGATCAAGACTAAAGTACAGATTTTTCATGTCCATATGGAAAGATGACTCAGTTATTTCTGTGACATTGTCCCTGATACATCAAAGTCCTGCACGTGTCTGGAGTTCAAGCTGGGGGAGCTGAAGGAGACTAGGCAGGCTGAAGGGAAGGTGAGAATGGGCCGTGTGCAATGTCGGAAGCATAAACGTTATTCTCCTTTGTGTCCCCACAGAGAATATTTGGAAAAGCTGATGATAGCCCCTTGCTCTATTGAATTTTCTCTAATCTCCCTCCAGGGTAAATCTGGTAGTACAGCTCCCAATGGTACCCCTCCAATACTTATGTATGTTTAGTAATTTATTACTCTGGTGTTTGTGTAAAATCAAAGTATTTTGTTTTTGCCAGGGTAAAATTATGTGTTCCTCTATTTGTAAATGCATTGGTTGCAAAAATTATGAAGAAAGCCCAGATAGAAAAACACTAATGAACATGCCAGACTACACAGAGATTAGAAATAATGAAGGAAACTTCCCTATTTCAACATCTACATTTGAAATGTTATCAAAATCTAGAAGAGACAGGTAAATAAATATTTGGAACTAAAAATCAGTCCCATCTATCCACTATATTTTAGATTTTTTTCTGAAGTGTCCCTTACCTAAAAAATAGTAACTAATATTGACTAATGGTTTATGTAACAAATAAGTGTGGATTCTGCCCTCTTTCATCTCTCCTCACCTTTCCCACTCATTTTCAATGTCCCTTCTCCCCTCATTTGTCTTTCCATTTATCTAATCCTCAACAAAATCAGAGCCAATGGATTTTTAAAAAATCACGGCACTTACACAATGTTTGCAGCTGTTATAACCCTATCCCCTCTACCTATTTTCTGTTTTCTCCATGTAAATTGTAAGATATGTGGGGATATGGTCTGTCTACTATAGGTTGAACCTCTCTAGACTGGCACCCTTGGAACCTGACCTATTCTGAACCAGAGAATTTGCCAAACCACAGGAGGTCAATATTGTCTAGCAGCATTACCAACACTTCCACTACTTATTGGGCTCTTAGAAGACATTCAGGCCTAAATTAGAGATAAATAACAGCACAGAACACTGAGAGCCAGGACTGGTAGCTATAAACAAACTTTATGGGTCATACCCATGATAAGTGGACAACTGGATAACTAAAATCATGCTGGACCACGGATGTTGCTGGACCAGAGAGTGCTGGAATAGAATCATAGAATAATAGGACTGGAAGGGACCTCGAGAGGTCATCGAGTCCAGCCCCCCGCCCTCAAGGCAGGACCAAGCTCCGTCTACACCATCCCTGACAGATGTCTATCTAACCTGTTCTTAAATATCTCCAGAGAGGGAGATTCCACCACTTCCCTTGGCAATTTATTCCAATATTTGACCACCCTGACAGTTAGGAATTTTTTCCTAATGTCCAATCTAAACCTCCCCTGCTGCACTTTAAGCCCATTACTCCTTGTCCTGTCCTCAGTAACCAAGAGGAACAAATTTTCTCCTTCCTTCTTGTGAAACCCTTTTAGATATTTGAAAACCGCTATCATGTCCCCCCCGTAATCTTCTTTTTTCCAAACTAAACAAGCCCAGTTCATGAAACCTGGCTTCATAGGTCATGTTCTCTAAACCTTTAATCATTCTTGTCGCTCTTCTCTGTACCCTTTCCAATATCTCCACATCTTTCTTGAAATGTGGCGCCCAGAACTGGACACAGTACTCCAGCTGAGGCTTAACTAGTGCAGAGTAGAGCAGCAGAATGACTTCACGAGTTTTGCTTACAACACACCTGTTGATACAACTGTAGGGGTTCCCACCTCGTGTGGAGGGGCTTACGTCCGCCCCCCCTCAGTTTCCACAGTTGTTAGCGACTCAATGTGCCCGGTTTTGCTCTGTGCAGCTCAGCGGTCGGGGGAAGGGGGTCCGGGCCCGCCCTCACTCCGGACCCCGACCCAGGGCCCTAAGGTAAGGGAAAGGTTCCCCACCTAGCAGAGGGGGTCGGGAACCCTAAACTCCCCCGCTCTCGGGGTCCACGTCCCCGCCCTGGGCCACTTCTTCCCCCACGTCAGCACGTCCCACCCCCATAATCCTGCTCCGGTCCTGCCCAGGGTCGCCAATACCTGAGTCCGTGCGCTCGTTCCCAGGGGAGGTCCGTCTCCTCAGCGCGCTCCCCTCTTGCTGGGTTGTTGCAGCCTTTTGAATTGCCCGCCGGTCGCAGGCAGATGACGTCAGTCCCTTCGTCATCCCCCAGCCCCCCCTCGGGCCAGCCTCCCCGTGACGTCACTTTCCCTGCCTCCTTCCCCAGCCCTTTGACGGCGTCGCTTGCCAGCCCCGGCTCGTCACCCGGCTGGCGCGCCGGCCCCCCTGCTCGGGGAAGACAGACGGCTCTGCAAGCCGCGCAGGGGGGCGAGCCTCTTCCCCGCGAACGTGGCGTCCCGACGGCTTCCGGGAGGGGCGGGGCTACCCCGCCACAACAACCTAGAATCATATTTGCTTTTTTTGCAACAGCATCACACTGTTGACTCATATTCAACTTGTGGTCCACTATGACCCCTAGATCCCTTTCCGCCATGCTCCTTCCTAGACAGTCGCTTCCCATCTTGTATGTATGAAACTGATTGTTCCTTCCTAAGTGGAGCACTTTGCATTTCTCTTTATTAAACCTCATCCTGTTTACCTCTGACCATTTCTCTAACTTGCTAAGGTCATTTTGAATTATGTCCCTATCCTCCAAAGAAGTTGCAACCCCACCCAGTTTGGTATCATCTGCCAAACTGATGAGAGGTTCAATCTGTACTCTTATGTTTGTACAGTGCCCAGACCATTCTTTTGTGGTTCTTAAGTCCTGATAAACATAATATTAATAAGGCTCCAAAGCCCACTGAAACCAGTAAGAGTCTCTCCATAGATTTCAATGGACTTCGCATCAGGTCCAGAAGCTTGTATGCAAGATGAATTTTTCACTGCATCAGCTATTGCTTCTTTAATCTTCATATACAATTTAAAAAAAAATCATGCTATGAATTCTGTTTTAAAAACTGACTGGAGACTTATTTTGATTAATCTAAATAATTTTTGTGGGCCTGTGCATGTGTTACTGAGGTTGGTTAATTAGTTGGTATTAAATCTGTCCATTACTTGCTTAAGTCATGCTGCAGGAAGAGTAGAATTATGCCAACCATATGTGGTTTCAAGAGTCATCTTGTTGATTATTCTGTGTGCCAGGAGGGGGCACTCACTGCCTTTTCCTTAAAAATGAACAGAATATGTTTCCAGCTAATGTATGTTGCTTCCTGCAACATACCATGATGCCTGACTAGGATCTTAAATGGTAAACCATATTTCCTTGACTGAAAAGGTAGGAATCTGACTGTTTCTTACAAAAAGGGAAGTAAACTCATTACATCATCTTTCCCAAGTTGTACCTCATGTGCAACTTTTGAATGCACTTGTCCCTTAGTGTGAACACTATTGTACATGCGGTTAACCAGTTGCATTCAGAAGCCGTTTGTTGGTTTCTAGAGCTGTTACAAGTAGAGGAGTAAGATGTCTCATCAGAATACGCTATGTAGTAACAGTGCAACTATTGTGACTCAGCACTGTGTATTTTCAGTTTCTGTAAATTTAGTAGAGTGTAATTTGTCTTTCACATACTGAGTATTTACCATTCAACTACACTTGAACCTATGTAAACCAGGTGTCCCTGATCCAGGAACACCTGCTGTTTGGACCCTGGCAGGGGGACGAGAAAGTGCTTCTGCACGTTCCCCCATCCTCCCCACCAGCGAGGGGTACAGTAGAACAGCAAAGCGCTGATCTGGAGGCTTTACCCCATCGCTCCCATAGTGGTGGCTGGAAGCAGCATGGGGCATGGAGCCTTCATTCTTCCACTGTGTCCCTGATCCAGCAGATCATTTAAGTACGAGATCCCGGACTCTCAACTCCCTCACACGCTTTCCCTCTCTCCTTTTTTCCAGACCTCCCAGGTGCTGTACCCCCTACTCCTAGCATGCTTCTCCTTCGAGAGGTGTCCCTGGAGGTACTCCACATCAGGTCTAGATGGAGTTTCTTCAGCAGTGCCTCAGCGGGGATTGCGCATGCGCGGCGCGTGGGCTCCCTCACTAGCTAAGTGGAGGAGCGGCCCCTGCCTCCCTTCAGTTCCTTTCTACCGTCCCCGGCTGCTGACGGAACCTGGCAGTGCTCTTCTCTTCTCAGCATATCTAGTTCATTAAAGTAGTTAGTTTTAGTCACAGTTAGTAGTTCTTGTTAAGTGTTTCACTGTTTCTGTTAGCTAGATTAGATTAGTAGTAGTTAACAAAAAAAAGCAGCACAGGGTTTGAACCACCGCTACAACCTACAAGCCGGTATGAGCTCTCCTGGCTTCAAATGCTGCACGCTCTGCAACGGCGCGATGTCTGCCTCTGATGGGCATGACTCCTGCCTGAAATGTTTGGGGAGCTCTCATTCACGCAGAGATTGCCCCCACTGTGACAAAATGAGACCCAGGTCTCACAGAGAGAAGGAGCTTAAACTGAAAATGCTTCACATTGACAATTGCAAAAGACATGCCTCTGACCCAGGCTCTGGGCAGGGCTCAATGCCTAACAAGCATAACTCTAAGCCCTCTAAAAGAAGGGCACGTTCATTACCTCAGCAACCCAACAAGAGACAGTCTGAGGGGAAAAAAGTCAGACCACTCAGACAAGAACCGTCTGAGCACATTTGACCGCCCAGGTACTTCGGGCAAACAGCGTAGTAAGCTTGAAAGTGCTTCAAACGCTGCACTTGCAGAGGCAAAGTGCCATTCCGTGCCAGCCTCAGCAAACCCAGTAACGCTGACCCCAATGACAGCTACACCGGTACCTCAGCCTCTCACGATGGCACCCAGACAAGGGATAGAGCATTCTTTGAACGCTGCTCCCTCCTCTCAACAATTAGAAGCAACAGCTCTCCTTCACACCTCTGAGGTAAATACGGGCTCCTCTCAGTTAGCACAGCCTTCCACGTCACAAACTCCCTGGTCACTTACAGGGAGAGTAAAGACTTGCGCACTGACTCAACTCTTCACTCATCTATCTTCACTCAATATAGGGATATTCAGTTGCTACTCTCTGACGACTCAGATCCGCAATCCCCCCTCTCACACGAAGAGGGGGACAAATTTGAAGTGTTCTCACCACAGTTGTCCCCTCAATCACAAGCAGCACTGGGGACACAGTTCCATGCAACCAGACCTTCTCAGAGCGCAAATGGCCCCATGGGCTCCCTATCTGTGGATGGCCCCACTGGTGGCATACCCCCCACAGTGGTAAATGTGGAACCATCCTCCACATCATCACAGAAAGAAATTACGCAAGACTAAACACATAGAGAAACCTCTCTCACGCTCTACTGAATCTCCTCACAGAGACACGAGGAGTGATAATGCCAGCCAATACTCCCCCAGGTCAGCCACAGTTTCTTTGGCTCACACATCATCACTAGCAGAAATGGGAAAAGCAATGCTGCCTCCTCAAAGACCAATGAGCTTCTTCAATCCATAAAGGACTCCAGCGCCATTCTTCAATCCTTGGGTACTCAGGCCCCTACAATGAGAGCAAGACAATATAGATATCAACTGTACCACAGGCCAAGGTACCAACAGCCCCCTTTCCAGTACCACAGATAAGAACAACCCCCTTACCAACAGCGGGTTTGAAACAGGCAGCAGAGACAGCGGTCTCAGACTAACACCCCCAACCTCTAGGGGCAAATTTGAATATACAGCAAATAAGCAAATTTGAAAATACAGTCAAGAGATCAAAAACCAGAACTCCATCTCCAGAAAATCAGAAACCCTCCAATCTCTTTCAGTTTGTTTACTCCTCTTCATTCACCAATGGGAATTAATTACCTCAGATAGTTTGAAGTATCCAATTATCTCCCTGGGGGTACACCATCCCCTTTCTTTCCCTCCTCCCTCCCACCCTCCAACCCCATTCTTCTTTAAGGACCCATCTCACGAGATCATCTTACAAGAAGAGATAGATCACCTGTTACACATAGGAGCCACAGAACAGGTTTCTATTCCCACTATTTTCTAATAAAAAAATAAGACTGGTGGGTGGAGACCTATCCTAGACCTCAGATACCTAAATAGCTTCATAAAGAATCACAGGTTTAAGATGGTTACCCTAAATACAATCATCCCAGGTCTGGAGCCGGGTGATTGGTTTTCTTCTCTCAACTTACAGGATGCCTATTTTCATGTTTCTATCAGACAATCTCATAGGCGTTTTCTTCATTTTACTTTAGGTTCAAACCATTTTCAATACACAGTCAAGGGATTATTATATTTCCCTACCTGGACGACTGCCTAGTAAAAGCAAGCTCCAGACAAGAGTGCCTCCAGCATACTCACATGGTGCTAGACTGTTTTCACTCTCTAGGGCTTCTGGTGAACCACCCCAAATTGATGCTTACACCCTCACAGACCATCCAATTTATTGAAGCACACCTCAACTCTGTCACAGCCAAAGCCTCTCTCCCTCCCGACAGAACTACTCAGATCAGGCACCTGGCATTATCCCCCAGGACATGCCTACAGTCACCGCACTCAACTGCCTCCTACTTGTAGGCCATATGGCTTCCTGCTACCCGGTGGTACCCAATGCAAGACTATTTATGAAGTGTCTCCAAAGCTGGCTCCTAACTTAGTACAAACCAAACATTCATTTACTGACAAAGAGACTAGCTATGCCTCCATCAGTCAAGGCATCATTAAAATGGTGGACAGAGGTGTCCAACCTAACTATAGGAATATCCCTCCAGTCCACAGAGCCCACAGTGGTCATCACCACAGATGCCTCACTCACAGGCTGGTGCGTTCACATAGAATGGAGAAACAGTTCAAGGACTGTGGTCTTCTAGTGAGCGTGCTTTGCATATAAATATCTTAGAACTCAGGGCCGTCTGCCTAGCGGGTCAAAAACTGCTCCCTCAAGTGAAAGAGATACATGTCCATATCTTCACAGACAACATGGCGTGCATGTTTTATGTAAACCGACAAGGTGGAGCACAGTCACAGCCCCTGTGCAGAGAAGTCATAGCCCTTTAGAACTGGGCAATAGCACGGTATATCCAGTTATCCGCATGCCATATTCCTGGGGCTCTCAGTACAACAGCAGACGCCCTAAGCAGAGCCCTCCCCCAGGAAAACGAATGGGAGATGGACCATACAATCTTACGAGAAATATTCAGCCAATGGGGCCGCCCTTGTATAGATCTGTTTGCCACCAGATCCTACAGAAAATTCACGATGTATTGCTCCAGAGTGGTCATGGGCAGACATTCCCTAGGAGACGCTCTGACTCTGACATGGAATGCACCCCTGCTATACGCATTTCCTCCCTTTCCCCTTCTAAACAAAGTCATCATAAAGATATGGAGGGACAAAGCAAAGATCATCTTCATAGCTCCGTGCTGGCTGAAACAACCTTGGTTTTCCCTATTACTTAGGATGACACAGAGCCATCCAATCACATTACAGCAAGTACCTCACATCCTCTGTCACCCGCAAATCAGGACATCTCACCCTCAACTCACGATGCTCCATCTAAAAGCGTGGCACCTCAGTGGTCACTGGCATAGAGCTCCAGTGCTCCCAACAAGTCCGGGAAGTTCTCCTGCACAGAAGAGCTCCTGCAACAAGGAAAACATATATCAGTAAATGTACCCGTTTTACACACTGGGCCAGTGAGTGCAATATATTGCTGCAAACAGCCCCACTCCCGGTAATTTTGGAATACTTACTATACCTGAAGCAGTCTCATCTCTCCTTAGCCTCAATCAGAGTGCAACTAGAAGCTATAACAACATTCCATGTACCACTGGATGACACCACTTTATTTGAACACCCACGACTAAACGGTTTTTGAAGGGTCTACAAGCTCTGTACCCTGATGTGTCACCCCCACAAGAACCATGGGACCTCCACCTGGTTCTGACAACATTAACAAAACCGCCCTTTGAACCTATGGCCACATGCTTCTTACTCCACTTAACGCTTACAACAGTGTTCCTAGTGGCTATCACCTCAGCACACAGAGTAAGTGAACTGGCTGCTCTCATGTCCGGTTCACCATTCACTATTTTTCATAAGGACAGAGTGTCCATGTGGCCACACCCCAGATTTTTACCTAAGGTCTGCACAGTCTTTCATATGAATAAAACAATACACGTACCTGTGTTTTTCCCAAAGCCCCATTCCAACGCCTTTGAAGCACAGATGCACACTTTCGACATCAAAAGAGCTCTCTCTTTCTATATTGACAGAACAAAATCATTCAGGTCCTCTCCACACCTGTTTGTTTCCATCACAAACCATAATATGGTGGAGAAAATATCATCTCAAAGATTATCCCATTGGATATTGAAGTGCGTTAATACCTGTTACTCCTTAATGATTTACCTCCACCTGCTTCAATCCGAGCATACTCTACGAGGGCAGTTGCAACCTCTGTTGCATACCTCAGAAAAGTTCCATTGGAGGACATTTGTGCAGCAGTAACATGGTCCATGGATCACACTTACGCCACACTAAATTAGCGAAAGCTGTCCTGTTGACAGCATACTTACCCAATCCGAAGTCCCTACCTCCATAAGATAGACTGCTTGTAGTCACCTGATGTGGAGCACCCCCAGGGATGCCTCTCGAAGGAGAAGAGGAGGTTACTCAACTCATGTAACTGAAGTTCTTTGAGATGAGCATCCCTGGGGGTGCTCCTCTACCCTCCCTTCCTCCCCTCTACTTTGGAAACCTTAAAAAAAAATTAAAAACAAACAATCAAATATGTCAATCACGCTCCTCCACCGGGTTCTAGATAGAGAAGGAACTGAAGGGAGGCGGGGGGCTGCACCTGTGTATAGCTAGTGAGAGAGCCCGCGCACTTTGCGCTCTGTGCATGCACAGCCCCTGCTGAGGCACTGCTGAAGAAACTCTGTCCAGAGGCACTGGGATGCTCTACACCTGATGTGGAGCACCCCCAGGGACGTTCATCTCAAAGAACGTCAGTTACAGGAGGTGAGTAGCCTCCTCTTCTGCACTTGCCCTCCCTCCCAGACACCAGCCCCCACCCCCAGTGTACTTCATTATGGCAAACACCCATGTTGATCCAGCAAAGTCCATAATCTGTCATAGCCTATTTCCTAAGACTGGCAGATTTTAAAAGTTCAATTTTGTATTGTTTTTTTTCCTCTGGCAGGCAACCCACTACATGTATATCCTGGGAAGTGGTTGAAGCAACATGTGCTTGTCTCCTGGCACAAGCTGAAGAGGCAGAAAAAGAAGCTTATTCTGTCTGTCTAGCAGAACAAATGATCTTGGAAGAGTTCGGGAGATGTTTATCACAGATTCTACATTCAGAATTTAAGTCAAAAGGGCTGAAAGTTGAGTAATGTAAAATGAATGCGTTCCAATATTAATGAATGTTGCGCATCACTGTATCAATAATATTACTCAGTGGCCTGATTTTAATCACATTGGCTTAACTTCAGTTTACTTAAACTCAGTTGATTCTGAATTACATGGTTCAAGTAAGACCAGAATCAGGACCTAAATATTTAAGAGTCACCGAGAATATTTTACTTATGTTAAAGAGTTTACCATAAAATAACATTGTTAGTTTAGGTCAAATTTTAAAGTCTTTACCCAAACAAAGGTGTCATTGAAATCCAAATAATTTACATGACTTTGAGAGGCGTTAACCTAAGGGAGGCATTGAAGTCAATGATTTTTGGATTAAGCCCCTAAGAGTTAAGCCTTTTAGTATTATTAGTAAAATCAGAAGAGTAGAGAGCTATCTTGTAACTTGTAATAATATTATAACTTGCAATATACATCTTCTAGCATTTTCTCCACTTTTCTGATTTGGGGGGGAAATTAAATAAATATTTAAACCAAAATTTTTAGATATGGCCTTCATTTTTGCAGCTGCAATTTTGCTCTCACACATCTGGTCATTAGATGTGATTAATTGCTACTTATATGTGCAGTCCACTACAAGTGCTCCAAAATACCTGGAGAAATGGATAGAGGCTCAGCTGAGAAACAGAGCTCCAAAATTTTCTCTAGACCCTATCCCCACACTTGCTCTTTCAATTACAATAAATAGAGCTACACTATTTTAAAAGTATTAAAAATTCATTATCCATTTTGTGAGAGTTATGTGAATATTTGGTTTTTGTCCATATATATTGTACATATCAATATTCAGTTTACCTGCAGATAACTGATCTCTGTATTTTGAAGGTCTATCTTTATTCACACAATAATTATTTGATCAATTCATTTCCAAGTTGTGTATATTATCACAAATACTAATGTTCTAAAAACATTTCTACACTGCTCTGTACTGGAGTTAGACATGACAGAGCAGTGTTTTTATTTCATTTGTTCTTTGTATTCTTCCACTGTGTCCCTGATCCAGCAAATCAATTAAGTACATGCTTAAATTTAATCACCTGGGTAATACCATCACCTTCAACAAAGTTTATTCACGTGAATAAAATTAACCATGCTAAGTGCTTTGCTGGATGGAAACCTAAATCTTCTTTCCAGGCATTTCAGCTGTCATTTTTATTTAATAAAACTTTGTTGTGAACCATATGTACAAAAAAACCAAATAAATGCAATGTATGCTTCTGTACTTATTTATGACAATTATACTGCTTATTGGTAATTTACATGCTACAACATTCTGTATTTTGAGCAATTGCTAGAAGCAGTGGTTGAAATTAAGATCTTAATAGCTTAATCTATCAGAAGACTTGTCTGCACAGCTTTGTAATGCAGGCGAGAGGGCTGTGAATTCTAAAGCACAGCACATGCTGCACACTAACTAGTGCTGAAGTACACAACATGTTCCCTAATGCACATTAACATAGTTACTGTTTCAATAGAACTACAGTAACATTCATAAGAGAGTATTTAGTGTGCACTACAGAGTTCTCGTTAGTTCACAGCATGTTGGTGTTCTTTTAAAATTCACACACCTCTAGAGGGCCTTGCTATGCCACGTAGACAAACCCTCAAGCAAAAATTCTTCAATAAGACTGTCTCATGTTTTTCGTTTTTTTGCAGCGCATACAGTTACACTGCACTAAAAAGGTATTTCAATTCAGTATTATACTGCAGAGTTCGATCAATCCTTTATTAATCTGTAAACAGGTACTCTATATTGACCTAATTCTCTTCTGATATACACCAATGTAACCCCGCTGACTCCAATGAATTTGCACTAGTCAATCTGAGAACAGAATTTCAACAACATTATTCTATTTAGACATAAAGCATTTTAATTAGCTAATCAGAGGAGAAACTAGCCTTATGAAATCATACAGATATTTAAAATGTGCAAACATTTACTGTTTTAAAATATAATCAGCAGTTATACTAGCAAAATGAAAACTAAAGTAATTAAGATACTCAATTCTATAAACTAGCCATCAACTGAGGACATGAAGGCATCCCTGCCATGGTATGGTATTGCATTAGCATCAGCATCATTATTGTTGTTGTTAATTTATTATTAAGCACCAACATTATTGGGATTTTACACTTTCTTCTGAAACTTATAATTTTGGCAACTGCCAGAGAAAAAGTACCAAACTAGTTGAACTTTTGGTCTGGTCTGACAATTGCTGTTACTATAATGTTTGTCTTCCTGTCCGCAGACTTTTCTTAGTCAGCAAGTTAAGCAGACTTCTTAATGCATTTTTCTATTTAATGTTGAATGTCGTGTTGAATGCTGAAACCTCCTTTTCACAAAAACCACATAAGTATCCTATGAGATACATTGTGTCGAGTCCACTCCTCACAAGTATAAATTGGGGGTGGGAAGGGGACCCTTGCCAACCAATTCTTTGAACTTTAAATTACATTTTAAAAGGGCATTATAATTTACAATTTAAATGTTCATAGAATAATAATTTACATGAATCATTTATTCATGATCCTACACATAATTTAATTTTAAAACTTGCAGTGTGTTTTATTTAATTTTTTCTGTCTATCTCCCTTATATAGATGTTATCCTCATAGATATCAGAAGGGTAATTGTGTTAGTCTGTATCTGCAAAAACAACAAGGAGTCCTGTGGCACCTTAAAAGACTAACAGATTTATTTGGGCATAAACTTTCATGAGCAAAGACCCACTTTGTCAGTTACCGCTGAAGTGGGTCTTTGCGTATGAAAGCCTATGCCAAAATAAATCTGTAAGTCTTTTAAGGTGCCACAGGACTCTTCATTGTTTTATCTTAATGGAGTTTCTACACTATGCAATATTCAGTTTCATTTCCTTAAGTTACAGCAGGCCTATTTGCTGCCGTTTTTCAGAAAAATAAATTATGTTGTGACAGGGTCAGGCCAGAAGGCTAAAGGAGAGTATTCAAAGGGAAGTATGTTATTCCTAGATTAAGTAGGTCTCTGTTCCCTGGGTAAACTGGCAGGGGCTGGCTTAGAACCAACAGGAACTTTCCAGAATCAGTCTGAACAATCAGGCCAGTTGGAACACCTGGAGCCAATTAGGAGCCTACTAGAGCCAAAGGAGTCAGGATAATCAGAACACGGGGGCCAATCAAGAACCAGTTGAGACTGGTTTCAAAGGGCTCCTCTTCTTTTAGTTCATGGTTGTGCGAGGAGGAGGGAAGGAGCCACAGATTTGAGAGTGAGAGGTGAGATCCGTAAGTAAGGCAGAGTGCTGTGGAGGAACAGGCTAGGCTGCTCAGGAACTAGAGGAAAGGTACTCAGAGGGATCGTTTGGGGAAATGGCCCAGGGAGGTAGTTGCCAGACTGAGAATAGAACAAACCCCATCTGTTGTCACTGTCTTGGGGTCCCTGCGTCGAAACCTGGAGTAGTGGGTGTGCCTAGATTCCCCCCAACCCTACCCATGCCACTACAGAGTCTGTCCCTGGGTAGGGAGATCAAGACTATAAAGGGTTTTTCATCCTATGCTATGGGCTAGCCTGTGATAAGTATGGCTCAATAGGCTGTGACAGTTGCCTCTAAACAAAAAGAAGAGACTGTGTGGAGGGTCACAGTGAGCCTCTGAGGCTGAACACTATACACCAGAAACGCAGGACACACAGGCACAGCCAGAGTTCTGCCACAGTTCTTTTGAATGATTTGAGGGATTAGGAATGGCACTAATTAGAATCCAGGCTATCTCTGCACTACACAGTGTTTTAAATTAGAGAAGGCTGGTCTTAGGACTAAAGAACTGACCTGAATGTACTGAACTCAGAAAACCTGGGTTCAGTTTATAGTTCTGCCACACTCTTGTGTAGCCTTCCTAATCTTTCTTCCCTGATCCAGGAAGGCATTTAAGCAGGTGCTTGACTTTAAGTGAATGATTAAGTCTTGATGTTTGAATGCTTTTTTAAATAGTTTTCTCTGCCTCTGCACAGTGTAGGTTCTACCTATATCAACAGGAGAGCTTTTCTTACCAGCATAGTTAATTCACCTCCTGAGAAGTACCATGTCATCACTCTGAGAAGTAATGTTCTTTCATGATCTTCTTATCAATAAACTAGGCAAATACAATTTAGATGGGTCTACTATAAGGTGGGTGCATAACTGGTTGGATAACCATTCTCAGAGTAGTTATTAATGGTTCACAATCCTGCTGGAAGAGCATAACAAGTGGGGTTCCCCAGGAGGCTGTTTTGGGATGGGTTCTGTTCAATATCTTCATCAACGATTTATATGATGGCATAGAGAGTACATTTATTAAGTTTGCAGATGATACCAAGCTGGGAAGGGTTGCAATTCCTTTGGAGGATACGGTCATAATTCAAAATGATCTGGAGAAATGGTCTGAGGTAAATAGGATGAAGTTTAATAAGGACAAAATGCAAAGTACTCCACTTAGAAAGGAACAATCAGTTTCACACCTACAGAATGGGAAGTGACTGTCTAGGAAGGAGTACTGCAGAAAGGGACCTAGGGGTCATAGTGAACCACAAGTTAAACATGAGTCAACAATGTAACGCTATTTCAAAAAAAAAACCAAACATGATTCTGGGATGCATTAACAGGAGTCTTGTGAGCAACACACAAGAAGTCATTCTTCCGCTCTACTCTGTGCTGATTAGGCCTCAATTGGAGTATTGTGGATCCCCCCAACCCTTCCCACACCACTACAGAGTTATGGATCTTGAGGTGGAAGAGGCCTGGAATTATTTTAAGTTAAAGTTGCAGAAGCTGTCGGAAGCCTGTATCCCAAGAAAAGGTAAAAAATTTATAGGCAGGTGTGTTAGACCAAGCTGGATGAGCAAGCATCTCAGAGAGGTGATTAAGGTGATTAAGAAAAAGCAAAAAGCATATAAGGAGTGGAAAATGGGAGGGATCAGTAAAGAAAGCTACCTTATTGAGGTTAGAGCATGTAGGGACAAAGTGAGAGAAGCTAAAAGTCAGGTAGAGTTGGACCTTGGAAAGGGAATTAAAACCAATAGTAAAAGGTTTTATAGTCATGTAAATAGGAAAAAAACAAAAAAAGAAGTAGGACCGCTAATTACTAAGGATGGAGTGGAGGTTAAGGATAATCTAGGAATGGCCCAATATCTAAACAAAGACTTTGCTTCAGTCTTTAATGAGGCTAATGAAAAGCTTAGGGATAATGGTAACATAACAAATGGGACTAAGGATGTGGAGGTAGATATCATTATATCCGAGGTAGAAGCCAAACTTGAACAGCTTAATAGGAGTAAATTGGGGGGCCCAGATAATCTTCATCCAAGAATATTAAAGGAACTGGCACATGAACTTGCAAGTCCATTAGCAAAATTTTTTAATAAATCTCTAAACTCAGGGGTTGTACCATTTGACTGGAGAATTGCTAATATAGTTCCTATTTTTAAGAAAGGGGAAAAAAGCGACCCGGGTAACTATATAGGCCTGTTAGTTTGACATCTGTAGTATGCAAGATCTTGGAAAAAATTTTGAAGGAGAAAGTAGTTAGAGACATTGAGGCTAATGGCAATTGGGACCAATTACAACATGGTTTTACAAAAGGTAGATCATGCCAAACCAACCTAATCTTTTTTGAGAAAGTAACAGATTTTTTAGATAAAGGAAATGCAGTGGATCTAATCTACCTTGACTTTAGTAAGGCATTTGATACAGTACCACATGGGGAATTATTGGTTAAATTGGAAAAGATAGGGATTAATATGAAAGTTGAGAGGTGGATAAGCAACTGGTAAAAGGGGAGACTACAGTGGGTAATATTGAAAGGTGGACTGTCAGGTTGGAGGAAGGTTACTAGCGGAGTTCCTCAGGGATCAGTTTTGGGGCCAATTTTATGTAATCTTTTTATCGCTGACCTTGGCACCAAAAGTGGAAGTGTCCTGATAAAATTTGCGGATGACATCAAGTTGGGAGCTATTGCCAATTCAGAAAAGGATCAGGATATCATACAGGAAGATCTGAATGATCTTGTAAATTGGAGTGATAGCAATAGGATGAAATTTAATAGTGAGAAGTGTAAAGTTATGCATTTAGGGATTAATAACAAGAATTTTAGTTATAAGCTGGGGACACATCAGTTGGAAGTAACGGAGGAGGAGAAGGACCTCGGAGTCCTGGTTGATTATAGGATGACTATGAGCTGCCATTGTGATATGGCCGTGAAAAAGGCTAATACGGTCTTGGGATGTATTAGGCGAGGTATTTCCAGTAGGGATAAGGAGGTATTAGTGCCATTATACAAGGCATTGGTGAGACCCCATTTGGAATACTGTGTGCAGTTCTGGTCTCCCATGTTTAAGAAGGACGAAGTCAAACTGGAACAGGTACAAAGAAGGGCCACTAGGATGATCCGAGGAATGGAAAACCTGTCTTATGAAAAGAGACTCAAGGAGCTTGGCTTGTTTACCTTAACCAAAAGAAGGCTGAGGGGGGACATGATTGCACTCTTTAAATATATTAGAGGGATAAATACCAGAGAGGGAAAGGAATTATTTAAGCTTAATACCAATGTGGACACAAGAACAAATGGATATAAGTTGGCTAGTAGGAAGTTTAGACTTGAGATTAGACGAAGGTTTCTAACCATTAGAGGAGTGAAGTTCTGGAACGGCCTTCCAAGGGAAGTAGTGAGGGCAAAAGATCGATCTGGTTTCAAGATTAAACTAGATGGGCTTATGAAGGGGATGGTTTGATGAGATAACATGATCTTGGTAACTAATTGACCATTCATTATCAGTGGATAATAGGTCAATGGAGGGATGATAGGAGTTACTATAGAGAACTTTCTGGGTGTCTGGCTGGTGAGTCTTGCCCACATGCTCAGGGTTTAGCTGATCGCCATATTTGGGGTCGGGAAGGAATTTTCCTACAGGGTAGATTGGCAGAAGCCCTGGATGTTTTTTGCCTTCCTCTGTAGCATGGGGTACAGATCACAGCTGGAGGATTCTCTGCATCTTGGGGTATTCAAAGTATTTGAAGGCTTCAATATCTGAGATATAGGTGAGAGGATTATTCTAGGAGGGGTGGGTGAGATTCTGTGGCCTGCACTGTGCGGGGGGTCGGACTAGATGATCATAATGGTCCCTTCTGACCTTAAAGTCTATGAGTCTATTGTGTTCAGTTCTGGGCACCACGTTTCAAGAAAGATATGGAGAAATTGGAGAAGGTCCAGAGAAAAGCAACAAGAATAAAAGGTCTAGAGAACATGACCTATGAAGGAAGACTGAAAGAATTGGGCTTGTTTAGTTGGGAAAGGAGAAGACTGAGAGGGGTCATGATAGCAGTTTTCAGGTATCTAAAAGGGTGTCACAAGGAGGAGGCAGAAAAATTGTTCTCCTTAGCCTCTGAGGATAGGACAAGAAGCAATGGGCTTAAACTGCAGCAAGGGAGGTTTAGGTTGGACGTTAGGAAAAAGTTCCTAACTTTCAGGGTGGTTAAAGGCTGGAATAAGTTGCCTAGGGAGGTTGCAGAATCTCCATTTCTGGAGATATTTAAGAGCAGGTTAGACATCTATCAGGGATGGTCTAGATCAGGGGTGGCCAACCCATTAAATGAAGAGAGCCAAAACAGCAGTAGAAAAAATGTGAAGAGCTGCATCAGAAATTTTTTTTTGAGCAATTTTGGTTGAGAAGGAAGGCGGGAGGGGGAGGAGGGGAGGCAGAACTCCCCACCAGCCCTCAGGACACTGCCCCTTTAAAAGAAAAGACAAGGCTTTTTGGCCACATCAGGCTCCTGGCCGCCGCCGCCATCTTGGTGGCACCATTTTGAATCACTGCACAGGACGGCTCCCCTGCCCCGGTGAGCACAGGGGTCCAGGGACTCTTTCTAGGGGCACAGGGACGGCTTTGTGAGCCGCACTTTAAGGAGGGAAGATCTGCATGCAGCTTGCGAGCTATGAGTTGGCCACCTCTGGTCTAGATGGTACCCACACCTGCCATGAGTGCAGGGGACTGGACTCGATGACCTCTTGAGGTCCCTTCCAGTTCTAGTGTTCTATGATTCTGTGTCAATGGGAGAAGCGCCCCCATTGACACACATTGTGTACACGATTGTTAGATTGGTTTAATTAAGTTGCTCAGGGAGTGTGGATTTTTCATATCCCTAAGTGACATATTTATACCTAGTTGGGCTGTAGTGTAGATCTGGCCTGAGATACAGTAATGCTTTCATCATCATTGTGCTGTCTATATTGGGAGTTAGGTCGGTATAATTGTGCAAATTGTGAATTTTCTTCATCCCTGAGCAACATAGCTATACTGACAAAAGTTTGTAGTGCAGCTCAAACCTTATACATATCTATGTGCCTAACACAAAAGGGCCCCAACCTTGGTTTGGGCCTCCAAGCACTATTGTAATACAAATAATAGTAATATTATTAGGATGTTAGGCCCAGGAAGAGATGTGTAGGGAATTTGCAAAACCAAAATGCAGTCCTGAGAGCGTACCACAAAATAATGCTTTCATAAATCTTAATTATAATGTGGATATTTACCATTCAGTATTATCCACTTCAGAAACAAATGACTCAGTATTAAATTACTATAATCTGTGCTGATGTAGGAGTAACCCTGACACTATCTCTTTGTGAGCCATTTTTGTTAGAGTAATTGCATTAGTAATAGCCGATTACACAGCAATCTTATGTTCCTACAAAATTAAGGTAATTACTGTAGCTGGAAACACATCCCCCTGTATTCCATCCTAACAAGGAAACTGGTTAGAGGCTATGTAATGTTTTAGTGTCTATAAAAGAAATTCACTAAGGTGTAATTATATTATTGGAAGTGGGAAGGGGGACGTCTTTACATTTGGGAAGAGCGTGAAAACAAAATCATAGTTGGAGATACTATGTCTGTTCTGAATGCATGCAGAAAAAGGGGCGTTTATATTTACTGCCTTTCTCCAGCAACATAGAGAAAATATATTGGGAACATGTGAACAGAGTTCTGTATTTTGAAAGAGGTAGATTGGTTGTGTCTTAACATAAATGTGCATTCTTCTCTGAACTGAATTATCCAGAGCACAGAGAATCTTGGGTTCACTTATTTTTGTACAGTAGAAACTGTGTCTGACTTTAAGTGAACATGCAGAATGCTACATTCAGCTGATAAGTAGTCCATATATTAATGTTACACAATGTAATGTATTTTAACATTTACCTTTCTTTAGCTTCTCTGATATCTGTACAGATCTCTGGGCACCTCTCAGAATTTTAAATATGAGGTTAGATATTTACAAATTATCATGGAAAACTTTGTGTATCTTTTTTTCCAAGTACTATATTAACAGACTGTCTCACAAATTGCTCAAGTCCTGCCATATCATAAGACACTATCTAAACTGTCTTGAGACTTTCAACCTTCCAGTGAAATACCAGTGGAGTACTGCTGTAGGACTGTAAGATTTACACATCCAGGCTCTGTCAGACCAATGGTGAAGTAAATTTTATAGGCTCCCTCATAAAGAACTCGTCATATTGCCCTCTGAGGCCACATCTCCACTTGCAGGAAGATTGATGCTGTGGCATTTAGCAGGGCTAGTAGACCCACTAAATTGAACACTGAGTGCACCCCTGTTGGCACAGATACTTCTACTCCTTGCAAGGAGCAAGAGAAGTCAATGAGAGTGTTTCTCCCATTGACCTCCTGCTGTGAAGACAGCGCTGAAGCTTGACTTAAGGTACGTCGACTCTTGCTACGTTTTTTATAGTTGGAATTGCATATCTTAAGTCGACCTTCCCCCATAGCGTAGACCTGGTCTTTGACTTTTGCTAGGTTAATACAGCTTATGCAGCACCACTCATTCACTAAGCCTAAAGCCATAATCTAACTAATATATTTCAGTTTGTAAAAGGTGGCAATTTAATAAGCATGTATCCTGTATTCTGGACACCTTGTTAACAACTAAAATTAGAATTTGATGTCGTAAAGCAACAATTAATAGAAAACTGCCCTTTGCCTTTCCTTGGCATCTCATGCTTTTACAAAATATGTGACAATAGTGTCAGCATACTTCAGAAAAAAATTAATGTTTCTTCTTCGAGGAGTAGTCCTGCGGGTGCTTCATGTTAGATGAAGCTGCATCCGTGCACCTGTGACTGGAGATTTTCTGAGTCAGTGCCTTGTTCAGTTGCACATGCACAATCCCTGTTTCACACCACTTCTGGCAGTTATATAGTGCTGTGTGACCAAAACTCCCTCAGTTCTTTCTCTACCATTCTTTTCTTAAGACCGAGCATTGTCACTGTCTTTGAGTATGTCCTTATCTTAAGAATTAGATTTAGTTTTAGAACCCAGTTTGTAGTTTAGCTACCCTTCTCTTCCCCCTTTATTTTTCTTTGTAGAAAAATTCATAGCAGATTAAGTATTTCTTATTGTATTTATTGTATTCCTTTATTCTAAGGGGCATGCCTGGGCGCCAGGTTTTAAACACTGCCTTATATGCTGATCTCCAATAGACACTTGCAATCTGTTTTGGCAAGACATATTGCCACAATCTTAAGACCCATGCCAGAAAAATGAGGGATATTAAACGAAAATTTTTCTTGATGGTGTGATGGGGAAACCTCCCCCTGCACTTGCGCCCACTGTCCGGCAGCCCCCGACAACTCGGGCAGCGCCGCTGCCGCCTCTGCAAGCGGCAAGCGGAGCGCCGGCGGCACAGGCGCAGTAGGGGCCGGGACGCAAGTGGCAGACCCTAGGGCCTAGGGAAGGGCAGCCAGTGGGTTGGCCATGTGGGGGCGGGACGCCAGCCAAGACGCACAAAAGGGAGCCAGCCAGGAGGAGCAGGGGGGAGGAGAGCAGGGACTGGCTGTGCTCTCACCTCCCACAGGTGGAGAGCCCGAGGGGCGGCGAAAGCCCGGGACGGCAGATGCCGGAGCGGAGAGCACCGGTGGCGGGGGAACACTTCCGGGAGGTCCCAGGAGCAACACGACCCCCGGCAGATGGGCTGGACGGGCCCAAGCCAGGACACTAACGGCACGAGAACCGGGGCAGGGGACGGCTGAGCCGACGAGCCCGCTGGGACTGTAAGGGGGCCGCAGTGAAGCACCCAGGGAAAAGGGGAAAGAGACTGAAGGTCAATGGGGCTGGACTGAGCTCGACCCCGCCACAGATGGAAAAAACTGTGTCCCCAGTATTGAATCCAGAATCATGTGCCCCACCTGGGCATCAGTGTCCAGCAGCAGCATCTGAGAGACATTCCCTACCATTCTCTCAGAGGAACAGCACTCATTCAAAAAGGCAACAAAAAAACAGGTTGCAATTTCTCCTCCTGGGGAATCAGCTAAAAAGAGGAGATCTCCACCCAGCAGACACTATAAGTACCAACTGCACAGAGGCAGACTACCCACTGATACCATGTTACCCAAAGATGCTAAGTGGGCAGGCTCGGAACTTTTTCCTCTAGCAGTACCTGTTGGATTGGCTGTGGAGCCACCTGGAGTGATGCCAGGGATGCCATTTCAGATTGTGGAAAGGAGTTGGGGCGGGCCTTAACCATGATTCCCTTCCAAAGGTTACTTAAGCACCTGAAAACAGTTTTTGCAAGTGATAACTTAGGGCACATCTACACTAGAGAGGAAGATCAAAGCTGCCACTGTTGATCTTCTAGGGTTCAAATTAGCAATCTAAGACAGCCAATTCCAGTCAATGCCAGCAACTCTGCTTTCATGAGGAGTAAGGGAAGTCAAAGGAAGAGTGTCCTTCCTTCAACTTCATGCATTGCAGACAGCGCCAAAAGACGAGTTAAGCTACTTCATCTTCAGCTACACAATTAATGTAGCTGAAGTTGCATATCTTAATTCAATTTTTGTTCCATTGTGTAGACATACCCTTAGAAATTAATTGACAGGAACAATGTTCCTGATTCCTATATAAAGGAAAAAAATTAACAAATATCTATTAAAGCCATATTTTAAGTTTATTTGTAAATTTAGAATAATCGACAGCAAGATATATCCAACCACAAATCTTGAGGTGTCAGTTTTGGAATCTTAATCCAATTTTGATACTTTGTACACTATCTTTAGTAGAGATAAATAAAATCTCTCTTAAATCTTCTTAGCCTTGCAATTATTCTTATTTATAAATGATTTATGGATCCAAATTATGAAGGGGAGAATGAGAGTTAATTTCTTCCAGGAATGTTTAAAAGTAAATAGATTACTGAAAGACAAACAACACTCCAGATATAGGCTAAAGCAATGGATAATGCTGTGGTCTCATCTTGGCAAAATTGTCAATGGCCTTATTGAATCCAGATGATGTGAAGCTTCAGGTTTACAGGCTAAAATTACCAAATTACTTAAACACTCATCTCCCATCGTGGATCTTAAGTAGTTCGTCATTCTCTTGAGCACAGAGAAGTACCTCTCGTTTAAACAAAATACAGGACTATGTAGCACTTTAAAGACTAACAAGATGGTTTATTAGGTGATGAGCTTTCGTGGGCCAGACCCACTTCCTCAGATCAAATAGTGGAAGAAAATTGTCACAACCATATATACCAAAGGATACAATTTAAAAAATGAACACATATGAAAAGGACAAATCAAATTTCAGAACAGAAGGGGGATGGGGTGGGGGGAAGGTAAATGTCTGTGAGCTAATGATATTAGAGGTGATAATTGGGGAAGCTATCTTTGTAATGGGTAAGGTAATTAGATTCCGTATTCAGACTCAAGCGTAAAGTGTCGAATTTAAGCATGAATAACAGTTCAGAGGATTCTCTTTCAAGTGCAGTCTTAAAAGGCTTTTGAAGCAGGATGCAGGTAATTAAGTCATTGAGACAATGTCCTTTCTGGTTGAAATGGCAAGAAACTGTTTACCTTCCCCCCCCCCCCCCATTCCCCTTCTGTTCTGAAATTTGATTTGTCCTTTTCATGTGTGTTCATTTTTTAAAATTGTATCCTTTGGTATATATGGTTGTGACAATTTTCTTCCACTATTTGATCTGAGGAAGTGGGTCTGGCCCACGAAAGCTCATCACCTAATAAACCATCTTGTTAGTCTTTAAAGTGCTACATAGTCCTGTTTTTTGTTTCAGCTACACCAGACTAACACAGCTACATTTCTATCACTACCTCTCGTTTGGCACTCTAGATACTGGAAGGCTTAACACAGTATCTACAATGTGAAAGTCAGTGCCTGTTGATTCATAGTGATCTGCAGTTATTTTCAATTTCTCATAATCAAGAAAATGTTCACTCTTTGGGTCACAAGTAGTTAATGCAGAAAGCAAACTGGAGTTGGAAGTGAATCATCTGTTAAGCTTTGTAGAATTCAGTCCAGAACAGAATGGTAGAAATCAGATGTTATAGATTCTTGAATGCTCTTGGGAACAACATGTGTAGATGGCTGATTCAGTGTACTAGAAACAAAATACAATACTAACAGAGGGAGCGGGTTTTTTTAAAACAAAAGACAGGACTATGCAGCACTTTAAAGACTAACAAGATGGTTTATTGGGTGATGAGCTTTCGTGGGCCAGACCCACTTCCTCAGCTCAAATTGTGGAAGAAAATTTTCATGACCATATATACCAAAGGGATACAATCAAAAAAATGAACACATATAAAATAGACAAATCAGATTTTAGAACAGAGGAGACATGGGGCGGGGGGAGAGATTAATGTCTATGAGCTAATGATATTAGAGTTGATAATTGGGGAAGCTATCTTTGTAATGGGTAAGATAATTAGCATCTTTAAGGCCCATTCGTAAAATGTCAAATTTAAGCATGAATGACAGTTCAGAGGCTGCTCTTTGAAGTCTTGTGTTAAAATCTCTTTGAAGCAGGATGCAGGTAATCAGGTCGTTGAGACAATGCCCATTCTGGTTGAAATGGCAAGAAACTGTGTTTTTTCTTTGTGAAACTGTCTGATGTCTGTTTTGTGTGCATTGATTCTTTGACGACGTGTCTGAGAAGTTTGTCCAATATACATAGCAGACGGACACTGTTGGCACATGATGGCATAAATTATATTTCTGGATGAGCAGAAATATGTGTTCTTGATCTTATAACTGAAATGGTTAGGTCCAATGATGGTGTCAGCAGAGTAAATATGTGGAGAAAGCTGGCAACGGGGTTTGTTGCAAGGGAAAGTTCCAGGGTTGATATTAGTGTGGTATGTCCTGTGGTTGTTGGTAAGAATCAACCTGAGGTTAGGTGGTTGTCTATAGGAGACTATGGATCTGTCTCGGAGTGTAGTATCCTGTTCCAGTATATGTTGTAATTTATTGAAAATGTATTGGACGGGTTTAAGTTGGGGGCTGTAGGTGATGACAAGTGGTGTTCTATTGTTAGTTTTCTTGGGTCTGTCTTGAAGCAGATGGTTTCTAGGTATTCGTCTGGCTCTTTCAATTTGTGTTTTTATTTCTTTGGGTGGGTAATTGAGGTTTATAAATGCTTGGTAGAGATCCTGAAGTTTCTGGTCTCTGTCAGTGGGATTAGAGCAGATGCGGTTGTATCTAAGGGCTTGGCTATAGATGATGGATCGTATGGTGTGTTCTGGATGGGAGCTGGAGGCATGTAAGTAACTGTATGAGTCAGTGGGTTTTCTGTAGAGAGTAGTATCTAATTTACCATGGGTGACTTGTGCTGTGGTGTCCAGGAAATGGATCTCTCATAGAATGGTCCAGGCTGAGACTGATGGTGGGGTGTAAGTTGTTAAAATCTCTGTGGAATGCATCCAGTGTTTCTTGGCCATGGGTCCAGATCATAAAGATGTCATCGATGTAGCATAAGTAGAGAAGAGGTACAAGGGGATGGGATCTGAGGAAACGTTTTTCTAAGTCAGCCATAAAGATGTCAGCGTACCGTGGGGCCATGTGGGTACCCATGGCTGTGCCGCTGATCTGGAGGTATAAGTTGTCCTCAAATTGGAAACAATTGTGGGTGAGAACAAAGTTACATAGGTCTGCTACCAGATTGGCAGTGGTATCCTCTGGGATAGTGTTTCTAATTGCTTATAATCCGTCTTTATGTGGGATGTTGGTGTATAGAGCTTCTACATCCATGGTAGCAAGGTTGGTGTTATCAGGGAGGTTATCGATGTTTTGTAGTTTTCTCAGGAAGTCAGTAGTATCTCGGAGATAGCTGGGAGTGTTGGTTGTGTAGGGGTTTTTTAAGATCTTTTTTGCTATTTTTGTATTGCTGTGCTGAGCAGTTGTGACTGCCTGACCTGGAATAGCAATTTCAAATTTCTTGGCAATGATTTTAGCTTCATCACATAGCTCCTTCCATTTGCTTTCATATGTTCTTATATTTTGAAGAGCAGAAACATTGCTTGCTACTAATTCCATAACACTTCTGAAGCTCTGTTCAAAACCTTGAATATTCTTTCCAAAACACAGAGCCTCAGCAAAAAGAAATAGGTCTTTAGCAAGCCATTTGCACTGCTAGTTGATGGGTCCAGCACATCAGCACTCTGAACTGAAATGGCTTCCATTGTTTCCAATATTTTGCCTGGCAGTTTTTGGAGAGAGTCGTATCAGTACAGCCAGCAGGTTTCACATAATCTTCCTAGCTCAGCTACCTTCTGGTTTAGCTCCTGCTCTGCCTTAACAAATAGTTCATGGTGTTTATAACTACTACTAAAGTAGATGTACAGTTCCTAAGAAAATGCAGGGGCTTCCTGATACTTGGTAATTCTGGAATATTTATCTGCAATAACAAAATTATGTCTGTGCGCATAGCACTGCACATAAATAGCGTGTGTTATCCTCTCCTGTATGCGAGCTTGCACTTCTGTTAAATACCCACTCAGCAACTGATTTAGCATTTAGATTTCTCCATGTGGAAGCAGCTTAGCGCACTTTCCTGAATGATTTCATTTTGATGGCAACCTGAAAGGAGAGAGAGCTGCTTTGACGCATCTTTAGTTTCATCAGCATGGGACAGAGAAATATTTGACTTGTCTGACCAGTTCAACAGTGCTTCCTCTCAGGACTTCTGCAGCAGAATGTATTCAATCACTCTGGTACTGGGGAGAGGTGTAGTGACCATATCAATAGTCTGTTTGTTTTGCACAGGTCATGGTTACCTTTTAAGAGTGTTTCAGTATGCTGGCAATTTTCAACTATGGCAGCTTGATAGCTGGAAATAAGTTGATTTGTGACACTTTTTGGAAATAAAATGAAAACCATGCAAACACATTACCTCAGGCAAACAGCATGTAAAAGTGCCATAAATTAACATCCTGATAGTGACACAAGTGATGGGGAACATCAAACCGTTCAGATAAGCACCCAGGAGTTTTAGAAACCTACATTGCATAAGCTGTTCATAGACCCCAGATTATGCTGTCTGCCAGGTCACATTGATCTTTATTGGAGGGCATGTGGATTATCTGATCTCACATGTGTGATTAAATTCTTCAGGAAGGAGTTTAATGTTAAAAGAAGGTAAAGCCACAAGATAACTCCTGCGTCAGTGTACAATGTCACAGGGCATACATCAACTATTATAAATGACTCAGTTGTTAAAATACAAAGGGTAGACTACTATTTTCAGAACAGATGCCCTGTTTCAATGCGATGAGTGAGCATCTGATGTAAAATTTCAGTGAGTAATTAGCAAACATGGCATTTGTACCAGAGAGATCAAAAGCAGCTCACTTGAAGGATGCCATTATGTTTCATAGATCTTACCAAACATTAAGATTTCTATACAAAATCCCACTTAAGTCATGGTCAGATTCCTGAATAAACTTTAAGAAGTCAGTAATGTCTGAAACCCGATAAAGAAAGAAAGCTAATAACTTTACTGAAGTAAAATCAGAAAAGCAACTACCAACAACCAAAGCAGAGAGGAGCAACAAATGCATTGCTATCTTGATTAATCTGTCTCTTAATGGTAGCGTGGACTTTTACATGTGTGGGTGTGTCTAGACTACATGATTCTGTCGACAGAGCCATGTAGATGAGGCAGGACGACAAAGGGAAATGAAGCGGCGATTTAAATAATCGCCGCTTCATTTAAATCAAAATGGCTGTTGCGCTGTGCCGATCAGCTGTTTGTCGGCACAGCACGGCAGTCTAGACAGGGATCTGCCCGTTTCACGAGGCATACAGGATCTGCTGACAAAAGGTTCTGGGGTCGGCAGATCCCCGTCTAGACTGCTGCGCTGTGCCGACAAACAGCTGATCGGCACAGCGCGGTGGCCATTTTGATTTAAATGAAGTGGCGATTATTTAAATCCATTGACCGAGACGTGTAGTCTAGACATACACTGTGATGGGAGGCAGTGGGTGTTCTCTCTGTTGGACCAGAGAATTGCAAAGGAGGCAGCTCCAGCTGGACATTTCATTCTGTTTAAACTCCTGGCTCAACTGGGTGACTTTGATGAATGGGTCAAACACCGGAGGAAGCTTAATGTGATTGCAGTGGAGGTGAGAAGCAGTCACATACCGGCTTTTATGTCTTTTGTGAAAGCAGAGACATCTGTCTCATATTTTGAATACTGCTACTTTGCAGATACCTGGGAGTTGTAAACTTTGCTGCTGTTTGTTTACATTAAAAACTGCTTCTAAGAACATCAAACATCCATTGTTAACCCATTAGCTTGGCTTCCAGAACTACCAAATTTAAATTTAACATAAAATAAAATAGTTACTAAACACTGATTTAAAGTTTACCTGCCTTTAATGGGACATTTCATTGTGACATGTACAGTAACTTTTTAAAATTAACTTTTTATTTTTATTTTTACAGCATGATGAGAAAGTAGCCGGAGGTGAAGTAAATCTACTTGTTCTATTCCAGGTAGGTAATGTCCATATCTTGAGCTGTTAGCCTTCTTCTGGTGTTCATAAATTTCGTTGAAATTGAATTTTTATAACCTAAATTAAAAAATAAAGATTCACTATACATGTTCCTAATATGAAAAAACATATACAGTGTTTAGTGCCCATGATTAGGTGTTCTGACCTGTTCAAACTCCCATTGAAGTCAAGGGCTTTCCATTGACTTTTTTGCATTGGGCCCAAACATCAATAATATAAACTCTCGAATAAGACTCCACCTACTTTATATGTAAAGATCCATACCACCAAGCCTGGGCTATTATTTCCAACCCTCTTCCTTGCCAATCTAGTCTTCATAACTTACATGACTCTAAACCAATGTTACTGGGTACTTAATCTTTTCTTAGAGATTATAGTATATTCATGATATCCTCCCACTCACCTATTCTCTGCCTACAGCAGCACTAACTTGATGGGAGGCTGATGGAAGACAAGTCACTCTTCCTGGAGATTTGGTTTATTTTTTTAGCAACATTCTCCCCCACTCACCCACCCTTAAATACACGAGCAGAGATAGTAAAAACAAAGAGAGAAATAAAACTGTCTATTCATTTCTTAGGGAAATCGTGAGTTGCTGAGTGACCTGAGCTCAGACTCTGTTATTTTCCCAGTAAGATATGTCCCAAACACCATTCTTGTCTCTACTGCTAAAAGGCCACATCCTCCTGGAACTCATGCCTTCCTGTCCCCATTGTAATTTGCGGCTGATTTGCTCACCCAATCCCCATCCCAAGAAAGCATTTAAGTACATACTTAAATCCATCCCTAATCAGGCCAGCATGTAAATATGTGCTGTTGCACTTCTTGGCTCAAGTACTGACAATAATGGCAATGAACCCCTAACTGGAGATGGGCTTGAGGTACAGCTTCTGCTGGGAGATAGGGAAAAGTGGGGTGTCTGCAACTACATAATAGAGAAGTTGGTATTGTAATCAGAGTGACTTTTTGTGGCTTCCTGGTAGCAATCAGAGAACTGGGATATGTTTCTGCAGACTCCCAGCTCACACTATTAGGGCTGCCATCTTTTTGTATTTGCCCATGGATTCAAAATAATCACAGGTGAAATCTTGGCCCTATTGAAGTCAACAACAAAACTCCTATTGACTTCAAAGGGGCAGGATTTCTCTATTGAGTTGCCATATCAGAAAATGGAAATCTCTGCAATGTGATGTTGCATCAGTGTACTGTGCTGTATCTCCATGCTGTGATGCAGCATTCCAATCCCATATCCGCAAATTTGACACTTTTAATCAAGGCTTGAACAAAGACCTGACCTGGATGGACCACTACATCCCACACCCTAGTGACATCAAAAGTTAAGTATCAGGTACTTACAGCCCACTCGATCAGCCTCATTTAGCATAGATACTCTAATAGACAAGATTTTTTTCCCCTTCTCTTTCCCTCCTCATCCTCCTTTTTCTGCTATGTATTTGTAACTCTGGACCCCATGCTCCACTCATCTGAAGAAGTGGGTTGTGCCCATGAAAGCTCATGATACCAGCTACATGTTTTGTGCTGCAGGACAGTTTGTTGTGTTTTAAGTTATCCCATATCCTGTAATGCTAGAGCATGCTTGATGGGAATGATTCTTATGTCACAAACTAAGCCTGTAGTTTTCCCAGTAACATTCACGGTCTGTAAATTTGGCATCAACCTGGGCTCTGAGCTTCACTGTTCTTCCTGCATCAAGTGAAATGAATACCAGTAGTACTAATTATCGATTATTGCTAAAGTACTTACGTGATTGATTAATTAATTAATTAACCAATGGCGATGCGGAAAAATCTTGAAAAAATCCCCAAACTAGTATGCGGCGGCAGTGTATGGCTTGGTGGAGGAGGTATGAGCATGTGCAGCCTTGCCTCTTGCCACATCCATTATCACTTTTTGTGTACAATACAACCACTGCTCCACTTCAGCTGAAATTTCATCTGTTCCTCCATCTCCTCCTGCAACTCCCTTCTCTCTGCCTTGCTCCAACCCCACCTCGGCAGATTCCAGGATGTACAGAAGATTGCCCCCTGCCTTTTTGTAAGTCCAAACTAACTTCTATTTAAATGTTTGCCTTATGCTAAGAACTGGTTGTACCGCCACAGCACTGTGTGCTGAGCTAACTCTGCCCCATTAAAGTTAATGGTTCACTGGCAGTAGGCTTAGCTTTATTTGAACATTGTAGAAAATCCTGCCTGAGTTCTGTTTCTCCTCTCAGTTTTCCCCCCCCCCTCCCCCCGTTTGAATTGGTTTAGCAAACCCAGGGACAGATCCTCAGCTCGTGCAAATTGTCCAATGGATTAATGCCAATTTACAGCAGTTGAGGAATTACCCGGAAGGGTTTTGCCTGCAGAACAATAAATTTGTTTGACTGCGTAACATTTTAAAAATTGATAGATAAATTCTTATGGCAGATTTATTTGCTTGTTATATTTTTAAAATTACTTTTTAATACTGCATTCAAGTCTTCCAGGTCAAGGTTGGTATATTGCTTTTCACTGTCAGAAACATATCTTCTACCGTCTGTTAAAAATGAAAAAAGAGACGTTACCAGTGAAGATGCTTTATCAGTCCATCATCAAAACAAACTACGGGTATGGGTTGATTATTATAAATATTCAGTGTGTGTGTGTGATTTGCTGAGCTGAGGAAGAGAGCTAGGAATTCCTGAATCTTGACACTGACTTCATTTGGTGTCAGACAGGTCACTTCACTTCTCTGACCTGGTCTCAACTAGTCAAAAAGGCATTGCAACAAACCATTACTTGAGCTTGTAAAGCCTGTACAATGCCTTGTGGCCACACAGACAAGTCTTGGTTGCTTGCAGTTCTAGGACAAAGGATGCCCTACAATGCAGTACTTTGTAGATGGAAATTACCCAGGCATCTCTGCTCCTAGCAAAGCGGCTCCTTGTTATAGGAAAGAACCTTTTGTAGCCCTAGAATGCACTCGGTATAGTACAACCATGGTTGTAAACCATTTTGCATATGGGCACACCAAAACAGTTTAGTCCAAAAATATTCCTGTATGAAAATATCAAACCATCTTCATGACAAGCAAGAAAATGAACCATTTCATGGAACCATGACCCTGCAGTAGTATAAACGCAACCTCTCTAGGAAAAAAAAATCTGGAGTCCAGCCAAAGATCTCTTAGAATTTGTCAGGAGAAGTAGGAGTGTAAAAGTGATTGTAAATACCTCTGAGTTGCTCTGATCCTGGATGTTGGACTGCTTCTCTGGCACAGATTAGAACAGCCTGAAGAGTGCTCTAACTTGCACCAATGGCCCAGGGGTCATTATGATAACTGAGGATCCCTGGGAACAGGTTAACTATGCTAATTTCCTCCTTCCTCTAGCTATGTCCCTGGTATTGGCCACCAGAAGGAGGTGGGGTTGAAGTAAAAACCATTATGGTGGCTGTGGAATCTCTATGACTGGAGATATTGAAGAGAGGAGGTTAGACAGACACTTGTCAGGGATGATCTAGATGGTACTTGGTGCTGCCATTAAGGCAGGGGACTGGACTTGATGACCTCTTGAGGTCCCTTCCAGTTCTAGAATTCTGTGATTGGTTTTATGCCACGTACACTGGGAAACATTCCTGTGGCTGTGTAAACCAGGCTCACCAATTGCTCATCAGTCAAGCAGGGCCAAATTGTCCTATTTGATTCATTCCAAAATTATCTGCATTAACATCTCAACCTTTAATCACAGAGACAACAAATTCTTAAGTAAAGCAGGTTTCAGAGGTTAATGACTCTAAAAGCTCACAATAATTATGAATGAACTTCTGTCATCACTCTCTAGAAGCATATTGTTCCCACGGTGTCATTTATAAACTTCTTCCAAACCTGAAAGAGCATTTCAGATCTTGCCACAGCTTTCTCCAGTGCAAATGTCATCCAGATAACATAGGAAGACATTGGGTAGGTGTAATGCTAAGCCTCTTTACTTCAGGTACCTTTTGTCACTCCTCATCAATTCAGATGGCTTGTTTTCAAAGATATAACTAAATTGTGCTGCCTACTCTGTGATATTCAGTTGTGAAACATTGGCAACTTCATTCTCAGATTGTCCACCTCTTGTTAGTTCTTGTATTTTTCTAGTTATTTAATAAAAGTAGATGATTGCTTACTTTATAGATTCTCTCACAATCAACCAAACAAAATATTTATTTACTTACTATGATTTTTTTTAAAATATGAATTAAAATGAAATTTACAATCCTTCATTGGAATGCATGGGGTCATTCTACCGGTAGCAAAATATAGCCAAATAGGTACTGACTATGGTATTTGTAGAAAAGTAATTTCTAACAGAATTTGTACATAACATGAAAAATCTACCACTGCTCTGGTATTAGGATAGCCTTACACAGTAGATTAATCTGTATATTTCAGGGTGATACAAATTTCATATAATAAAACTGCTTTATTAACTTATTAGTGTTTTTATTTCATATGGTATCTTAACAAATGCATATTAATTCAATTTCAGAACTAATTTCTAGTCCAACTAAGCATTTAATCTCACTGTGAAAATGATTTTAACTTACTTACATCGTCCTTTGAGGTATAGCATTGACTGTGGGCCCCAATTTCTTGCTATTAATTTGTTCTGCAAATTGCAAAAACAAAGTACACATTATTTGGCTAGAAATGAATCTTCTCGTAGTCATGCCGAGGCATTTTGAACCCAAATATTACCTTTGGAGCACACCAAGATTCAACGATAAGAAAAACCATGAGGATGGCACAGGTGCAAGCCACTGCAGTTTTAATTCTCTATAAGAAAATCAATTTAAAAATGATATATTTGTCTTGCATAGTACAGTTATCACAACAGAGCAATGAATATTATAAATCAGACTTCATGCATACTCAGTATCCTCCTTACCATTTTAGTATGTCTGCTTGTCACTCTCTTTTATCATCCGAATGCTGTCAAAGATTTGGTTTGGCACTCTCACCGGAAAATAGCTTGAGTAGCTGATCATAAAATACACAAACCACAGCTCAGTTGGGCATGTCAGCAACAATGTATACATGCAGTTTAGTATGCAAAAATTAGGTAGACGGTATCTACCTTCCTTTGTGATCAAAACAACAAAATTATAGTGACGGGCTCTTTTATACCATGGTTAATGACAGTTGTCCCCGTGAGATCTGGAAACAACCTGTACCCAAAGGAAAAAAATACAAGACAAAAGTTGACTAAATGTCAAGCATTCGTAGGTGTTGCGTATGGGTAATTCGTATCTTCCGTCCTGTTTTCTACCTTAGTAAACATCTGACCGGGGGTGGGAGATGGGGGATTGTTGTTGAAAAGGAAAGTTTCCCTGTTCATTGACTGTTTTATACACTCATTTTTTTCCAACACTGTGTTCTGTTCTGTTTAGTTGGCTGAAGTGTACTCATTACCATACCACCTATGTAGTTCTTCTGAAAAATCTATTTTACTTATATGTACTGTTCCAACCCTTCATTGCAGTCATTTGGTTTTTTTTATCCTATATAGCATTAATTCTGTATGGCATAGAAAATATACACTCAAGTACTTTGTTTCACCTTTTTGATGTGTTTCAGTCCTTTAGATCATTTTATTGTAAAGCCAATGACTTTATACATGTACATGATGATTTCAAGTGTTCAGATTCATTAGGAAATGAACTAGTTCCTGTTATATCTATTCCCATTGTTTGCACGGAGCTGGACATGCCACTGTTTCTTTTATAATTTTTAAGCTTATTAGTGGTAAGATGAAATGCAACAACATGTAAATTAATCTACATTTACAGGACTTTCCAGAATTAAAGATGTGTTCCTACCATAAAAGTAAATAAAATTGAATTATGACAAACTAGTAAATGCATGCATGCTTAAAAAGATTTTAGTAAAACATGTTGACCAGAGTAAAAGAAAATAAGGAGACTGAAATTCAAGTTGCAGAATCTGCAGGATTTTATTTTTTCTTCTTTTCCTGTTAATATATGTAGACATATTAGCTTTGGACTGTGTCTGAGCTTAACAAATCTTTAAGGTTTAAGCATAATATGTGTCCAAATCTCATCGACACAAAGGCCACTTTATACAGCTCTTGCATTGTAAAGGGTCCATAAAGTGTGCATATATACCTGCTCCCACTTTAAAATCCTCTCATGCAGTCAATGAGGTGTACTGTTGCCTCAATGAAAATGCGATTCAAGCTCATTTGTGTCTATTATAAGATAAAAAGCTCGTTGCTCACTCAAACTCCCATTGCAGTTAACTGGGATTTTGGATACAGAGGGGTCTTGAGAGAATTAAAAGGTCCAGTGGGCCAAATCAGGGACAACACGGGGGAAAGGGGAACATGCCCCCCAAATGCCATGGATGGGAGGGGCAAGGGCCAGCTAGCAGCAGGTGGAGTCATAGAACCTCCCTGCACTCACTGGCAGCGGCAGAGAAAGTGGAGCAATGCAGCTCCTGCTTGCTCTGCTATTCCAGCGCCCTGCCTGGGAGAGGGGGGAAGTGCTTCCCACGCTCTCTGGCGGGAAGTGGAACAACATGAAATGACAGAGCAATCTGGGGTTGTGGGGCCGGTGAGTGTGTATGTGGGGGGGCAATCTACAGCTGCAAAGGCTGGCCCCCCAATCCTGCAGCGGTGAAAGTAACGTAAAATGTCTTACAGGTGCTGTCCTATTGCAACCCGGGTCCCTGCCAGCTCTTCAATAGCTCCCTGCTGGCTTTTGCTGCAGCTCAGCCAGCTCTTGCTGGAGCTGTGCACCAGAGCGCACCCGCTCACTTTCACCTCTGCCAGCTAGTCACCCGGGCTGCATTAGCTGGGGGAAGACACAGGGAAAGGGGTGCAGCAAGGGAGGAGAGATAGGCCTGGGGCAGAGAGGGGTGGTCCCGGCAGTAGGGTGTCATGGTGGCCAGTGCCACCCTTTATCATTCACCAAATTTTGCACTGATTGACAGCCTGTGCAGTGCTGAAGTCACCAGCATTGTAATAGTGGGAAATCAGCACTTAATTTAGCTATTTGTTCAGAAGCTACAATACCAATAAATGGCATATAAATCAGTAAATTGACAGATGCATCAGGTACATTGCACTAGATAGAAGTAAGAAATGTTGGTGATGCAAGCACTTTTGTAGCTTTTACCAGTACATATGACCAGAGTGGACTTAACTGAATATTCATTTCTGTGCAGTGATCTAATTGTTTTGCATTTAGGAACAAATTTTCATGTTAGGAGCAGCTTGAGACCCTGCACCAATGAGTTCCACCACATTTTTGAGCGTGAGTCACTCTATGGTAATCCATGCAACTTCTAAGCCCTGATCTGTAGCTGAAGCAGTAACCAGTGGATCTCCATAGTCTCAGACCCACCAAGCCCCACTTGTACCCTTCTCCACTCCTCCACCCCCTTCCGAGCATAGCCTGTGGGCTGGGGCATAGAGAATCCCTACAGAACTGTCCTCAGCAAAGTAATTATGACTCCCTTGCATGACAACAAGCAATCCTGTGGCACCTGTGAGCTAAAGTTGAGTTAAGATATGCAACTTCAGCTACGTCAGTTGTGTTAATTCAGCTTTTGGTGCTATCTACACAGCAGGAAGTTGAAGGAAGAATGCTCTTGAAATGAGGGTTACAGAAGTTGGAGTAAGAAGCCCGTTATTTTGAAATTATTTCAAAATAATGGGCTTGCTGTGTAGACGCGCACTCTGTTATTTCAAAATAAGCATGCAGTGTAGACATAGGCACAGAGACTAACAAATACATTAAGTCATGAGCCTTTATGGGTAAAACCCACTTCATCAGATGCTTATGCTCACAAAAGCTCATGACTAAATATATTTGTTAGTTTCTAAGGGCATGTCTACTTGGTCCGCTCTACAAAGCCTTTTATTTTGAAATAATAGGCTTGTTATTTTGAAATAATAACTCCTGCTTGTGAAGAGGAATAACTCCCGAAATAACTATTTTTAAATAAGTTTATTTCAAAATAACTACTTTCAAAATAACCTGGTAGTGTAGATGTAACCTAAGGTGCCACAGGACTGCTCATTGTTTTTAAAGTTTCAGACTAACAGAGCTACCTATCTGAAACTTTTCCCCCTTGCACGAGTTCTCCAAATCCTGCCCTTTCACCCTTTGGAGTACAATTGCACTGGTTTCTCTACCTTTTTACCCTCCTCATCCAGAATCCCCAATTTGGCAGATCACTTTAAGATAGGCATATGTTTTTGTTCACTCTGTTCAGCAAAGTACAACTTTCATTGTAATGTGTGTTGGAGAGGCAAGGAAACACATGTGCTACTTAAAACATATATGTTCCAAAGTTTTCTTTTGTTATTTGGGGGGTGTGTGTTTAAAGTCTTCATCTGAACCACCCATAAATATGTATTGAATTACTTTTTTCCAGTTTCCTAATTAACTTACATCAAAGTTGTATCAATTCAAGACCTTGAAATGTAAATACATGTGTCCTTCAGTTCTAATATTGCTAATCATACAATAAAAGAACTGGAAGGGACATTGAGAGGTCATCAAGTCTAGTTCCCTGCCTTGACAGCAAGCAAACACCATCTATATAAACCCTGATAGATGTTTGTCTAACCTGTTTTTAAATATCTCCAGCGACAGTTTCTACAACCTCCCTAGGCAATTTATTCCAGTGTTTAACCACCCTGAAAGTTAATAAGTTCTTCCCAATGTCCAACCTCAACTTCATTTGCTGCAATTTAAGCCCATTGTTTCTTGTCATGTCATCAGAGGCCAAGGAAAACAATTTTTCTCTTTCCTCCTCATAACACCCTTTTAAGTACTTGAAAACTGCTATTATGTCCCCTCTCAGTCTTCTCTTTTCTAAACTAAACAAATCCAGTTCTTTCAGTCTTCCCTCAGAGCTCATGTTTTGTTCACCTTTAATCATTTTTGTTGCTCTTCTCTGGACCCTCTCCAATTTCTCCAAATTTTTCCTGAAATGTGGTGCCCAGAACTGGGCATAATACTCCAGATGAGGACTAATCAGTGCTGAGTAGAACAGAAGAATGACTTCTGATGTCTTGCTCACAACACTCCTGTTAATGCATCCCAGAATCACGTTAGCTTTTTTTGCAACAGAGTCACACTGTTGACTCATATTTAGCTTGTGGTCCACTGTGACCCCTAGATCCCTTTCTGTAGTATTCCTTCCTAGACAGTCACTTCCCATTCTGTATGTGTGAAACGGATTGTTCCTTCCTAGGTGAAGTACTTGATATTTGTCCGTATTAAACTTCATCCTGTTCACCTCAGACCATTTCTTTAGTTTGTTCAGATCAGTTTGAATTATGCTCCTATTCTCCAAAACACTTGCAACCCCTCCCAGCTTGGTATCATCTGCAAACTTTATAAGAGTACTTTCTATGCCATTATCTAAATTGTTGATCAAGATATTGAACAGAACCAGTCCCAAAACTGACTCCTGCGGAACCCTACTTGTTATGCCCTTCCAGCATGACTGTGAACTGTTAATAACTACTTTCTGAGAACAGTTATCCAGCCAGTTAAGCACCCATCTTTATAGTAGCCCCATCTAAGTCATATTTCCCTAGGTTTTTTTTATAAGAAGGTTATGGTTAAACTGTATCAAATGCTTTACTAAAGTCTAGGTATATCACATCTACCGCTTGCCCCTTATTCACAAGGCCTGTTACCCTATCAAAGAAAGCTATCAGATTGGTCTGACCGGATTTGTTCTTGACAAATCCATGCTGACTGTTACCTATCATCTTATCTTCCAGATGTTTGCAGATGAATTCCTTAATTATTTGCTCCATTATCTTCCCAGCCACAGAAGTTAAGGTGACTGGTCTGTAGTTTCCTGAGTTGTTCTTATTTCCCTTTTTATAGATGGGCACTGTATTTGCCCTTTTCCAGTCTTCTGGAATCCCTCCCAACTTCCCTGACTTTTCAAAGATGATAGCTAATGACTCAGATGCCTCCTCTATGAGCTCCTTGAGTATTCTGGGATGCATTTCATCAGGGCCAAATGACTTGAAAACATCTAACTTTTCTAAGTAATTTTTAACTTGTTCTTTTCCTATTTTAAGGAACCTATCCATTACCGCTAGCATTTACTATGTTAGCCATCCAATCACCACCAACCTTCTTGGTGAAAACTGAAACAAAGAAGTAATTTAGCACCTCTTGCATTTCTACATTTTCTGGCATTGTTTCTCCCTCTTCATATTATGACAGATTGCAGTTGATGTTGTTTACATACTATTTTTCTCTAGCACTGATTTTATGTAATGTACTCCTTGCTTTTTTGCTTTTGTTTTAACCAAATGACGTGCTTTATACTGTCAGGCAGTTATTATCCAGTCCATGATAACTGAAAGGCTAATCGCTCCATAATCTGAAGCAACTCATTCAGGCTGTTCCAAGAGAAATTGGGTGAATTTTACAACAATTTCCTACTTCAATACAGAGTTTACCTTTGAAAGGATCAGCTTAATGGTTTTACCTCTTTGTTCATTATTCAAAAGTATAGGTGTATTTAATGTTTTCTTTTATACTTTCATGTGCTGCTAACTGTGGAGAGGATTCCATTTAACTTCCTGGAGAGGATGGATTGTCAATCCCTGACTGAGCTGCTCAGTTGTCTCTGGAAGACAGGCTCCAGATGCAATTCTCTTCCAAAGGCCTGCTAAGCATCTGTCATAATCAGGAGTGCTGACCAGCACCTGGTGACTAAGGGGTTAGCTATGTCTCCTATACCTAGCCAGGTATTAGGTGGTCAGCCAATAACAATTCAGGTAGGAATTTCAAACTGAAATAGAGGAGTTTTTCTCTCTGTTTCTTTGTTTGAGATTTAGAGCGGTTTCTTCCAAAACCGAAAGAGATGGAAGGCCTGTCTCTCTCCAAGAACAGATTTCTTACAATGTGTAAGTAGGGCAAAGTTTAGCTAGTCAATCAGGATTTTCTTGTTTTCCTGGTTTGGGAATTTGGAACTAATGTCTGAGCTGGTTTTCTCTCTTTTGTAACTAAGGTTTTGGCCCGGAGGATCCCTCTGAGTATCTAGATCAACTGGTAGCCGTTTCCATCTAGCCTCTTTACTATGCTTGCAACTGTAGGGTTTTTTTATAATAAAAGTTTGTTTCTTTTTCTAATTAACCAGTGTTGGTTGATTTTTGTGTCCTGGAAGGTATGTCTGTGTGTATCTGCATGCTTGACTGAGGGGTCAACTACCACAGACTGCACCTTGTTTTTCTCTTTTCTCTTTTTCAAGATCTTTTGGAAAAAAGAGCTTGGGGTACCCCTGGGGTTGATTTCAAGTGTCCACTCTTAGTTGTGGATTTAAAAGCATGTGATGGTGGCAGCGGATTCTCTAAAATCTGGGTATTAGGATTTTGGGAGGGGGAGTTTTTGTACCAACTCCTGTAGAGATAAGGTTTTCGAGTGCTCTTGCGAGCCCCACTTCTGCATTTGTCATGCCAGAATGGGGAATAGCCTTGACAGCATGGAAAAGTGAATAACAGAAGGTGCTGGGAAGATGAATGCCATGTAATCACCCCAGTTCTAGGGATGGGTAAGGTTCTTCGTTTTTCTAAGCCAGTTTGCCCATCCCTGCTCATGATATAAATCCAGCAAATTTAAATAAACAACAATAAGATCACAAAAGAGAAAGTTTAATCATTTTACCCAGCTCTATTGATTTACAGAATTCAAGCTTATGGAATATAGACAATAAATACAATTAGCGTGGAGATGTGCCCTGTCCTATCTCTCAGAACATCATTATGTTTGTGGAACGGCCCTTTCTCTCCTGAATAAGCCCTTCCACAGCCAGGCTGATATTTCAGAAACGAATCATTGATGAGATAAAATCTGGCCTCTGACAAGTCTCCTATACTACAGATAATAAAAGGAAGATTTATAGATTGCTGTTCAGGCATTCAGCTGTTTCTTAAAGATAAAAATAATAGAGGCAGTCTTGGAAGCAGCTGTTACATGTCTTGAAAGGTGATTTATCACTATAGCCAGAGACACTGGGGATTCTCTTGCATAAATTTACTATGAATTAGGTGATTAAAAACTATTGTAGGTTTATGGCTGGTAAGATGCTTAACTCTTTCTTAACTCAAGATGTTCTCTTAAGCTAGTGACATTGTTTTACACTACTCACATAATAATAATGCCTTTGTGGTCCAAACAGTTAGCTAAAATGTGGGGCCTTGAAGAATTGTTTCCATTAGGTTGAAAAATAAATTGTATAGGTCTGTAGTGGGGTAGAGTGGCCACCCACTGAGCCAGAGGCGGAGAAACCCCTCAGGGAGCCATTTTGGGCCCAGCCTAGCCCCGCCCCCTCACCTGACCGGAAGTCAAAGGGCGGGGCTAGGAGTATAAGAGGGCCGCCAGGGAGCTCAGTCAGAGCCCAGCCTCTGAAGGAGGTGGAGGCTTGTCCAGAGCTCCTGCCCGGGGAGGCTAAGACCGGGCCTAGACAGCCCTCAGCAGCCTCCCCGGAGGCCAGCCAAGGCTTCCCTGCCAGGGCTACGGAGGCCTGGCCAAGCCAGCCAGCCAGCCAAACCTCCCGTGGACCCAGAGGACTGGCCCGACCAGCTGGAACCCCGTGGGCGAGCCCATGGGACGCTGCAGAGTTCCAACCCCTTGACCTCTGGATTGGGCCGACCGGACACTGCTGGGATGACAGCGCTTCGACTCCCTGACAGACCTGCTGGAGGTACAGGTACCAGCGAAGGAGGAGACAAGAAGTGGTCCAGGGGTTAGCATGGGCTGAGAACAGCCCTAGGCCAGCAAGTTGCGGGCTGGAGCCCCTGCTGAGCCCGTAGCAGCTGAACTGCTGCATCCAGGGACCCTGGGCCAGGGCACAGTGGAGTGGGTGGGCCTGCGCCCCCCCCCCTGCCACCCACTAACCGGGTGGCAGTCTCCCCCTTGCCACTGCTGCAGGTGTACTACCTGCCCAGCTCTTGAACTAGGAGCTGCTAGAAATTGGTGTGTTTGTTTGCGGCCACGCCTTGCGTCAGGGCCTGGCCGCCATTGGCTGCCCTGCCCTGAGTTAGGGCCGGCTCAGCTTACTGTGTTTGCCACCCCGCCCTGCTTGAGGGCCTGGGCTTCCGTATGGGGGTTTTGGTACCCGGCCAGGATCCGGACCAGACCTTTAAAAGGGCCAGGACTAGGACTGTTGCCCTGCCCATAACTGAGTTAAGAGACTTGAATAGACGGAGAATTTCTTCCCCCGTGGCCCGGGCTTGGAGCAAGGCCGGGCCCCTGAACTATTGTCTCTCACCCCGACCTGAAATAAGGCCGGAGCTAGACTCACAGACTCAGACTATTTTAAGGCACGGTAGGGCCATAGGGCGGACTAGCCACCCATTGTACCAGGGCGGAGGAACGCCTCTGAAAGGCCTGCTGACCTACAACTAACAGTCCCCCGGAAGCGGGGGGAAGCTCAGGCTATTGTGGACATTGCCGGAGGGCAGTGTCCTGAAAAGACCGCGCCACCTGCTGGCAGATCTAATTCCCCGAACAGATGGCAGGGGGCGCTGTGGTGGAGCGGGAACCCCGCTACAAGGTCATATATGTTGTTTATAATGTATTATTATTATTATTATTTTATTTGTTACATTCTTCTCACACTAATGTTTTTGCATAGGGAGGAAACCAGGCAGATCTAACCTCTCTGTCATTAGCTACTGCTGCTATGCTCTGTAGTGTTAAAATTTACTGTTTTGCTCCCTGCTGAGAATTCTTTTTAAGGTTTCTTTCAGGTTCTATAGTTTCCTCAAACCAGTTGGTTTCCCCTTGTCAGCTTCCTGTGTGAGCTTGTTTTGACATCTGGAGTACATGCCCAAATACCTCCAGTGCTTCCTTGTAAATAAATTGGAGATCTGCTGATTGGTAATTTCTCAGATGTCTTCCCTGATAATAAAATCTCTTCATCCAATGCCTAGAATCTTTCATGGCTGCTTATTGTACAAGTCATCTAGTTTTCTAGCTAATATTTTAATAGCTCTCTAGCTCTTGCAGCCATATGTCAGGAGTGAGATGGTGTTATTTAGCCAGTCAGAATTTGTTTGCTTTGGTTTAGCGCAGTATATTTTGAACCTCACAAGAGTGATTCACTATGAAGTAAAACACCACCCCAGACCTCCTCCTAAAGAGTAGTTAGTCACAGAATTCTAGGAGAATCAGCTGTAAGTGGTATGGAAAGTATAAAGAATTCATGCTGTCAGCTCACACTCAGCTACCCTACAGGCTGGACACATAGGCTACATCTAGACTGGCATGATGTTCCGGAAATGCTTTTAACAGAAAACTTTTCCGTTAAAAGCATTTTTGGAACAGAGCGTCTAGATTGGCATGGACGCTTTTCCGCAAAAGCACTTTTTGTGGAAAAGCATCCGTGCCAATCTAGATGCGCTTTTCCACAAAAAAGCCCCGATCGTCATTTTCACGATTGGGGCTTTTTTGCGCAAAACAAATCTGAGCTGTCTACCCTGGCCCTTTTGCGCAAAAGGACTTTTGCCCGAACGGGAGCAGCATAGTATTTCCACAAGAACACTGACAATCTTACATGAGATCGTCAGTGCTTTTGCGGAAATTCAAGCGTCCAGTGTAGACAGCTGGCAAGTTTTTCCAGGAAAGCGGCTGATTTTCCATAAAAACTGGCCAGTCTAGACACAGCCATAGTGTTTTAAGGAGGTAATAGATCTTGCAATGATTCCAAGGAATTATTTTAGGGACTGGCACAATTAGTTTAGTGGAAGCTAGTGGTTTCTGAGTAGGACCTGGTTGCATGCAGCTGAGCAATTCTGTTGAATAGGAAGACCAGAGGCAAGGAATGACTACAGCTTTATAATATTTTTTCCCTAAAATAACCCTTGGTCACTTCCTTTTAGGGTTACAACCCACACACCCACTGATATATGCTGGTCATTTTATGAATGAAATAAGAGACATATTGTCAGTGCTGTGCTTTGTTGACTAAAGTCTTATTCATGCTACTGAGAATCATGTAGCCCAAAACACTGAAAACTCGCCCCTTGCACTATGAGTACAGTGAAGCCATCAAAAGTATAACCCCTCAAAGTGCCTACATCTTATATTACTAATAAACCTATTACAGATGCTCACCTCTAAACTGGCAGGAGATTCTATCAGGGTTTTAGCACTTGTATTTCTGTGCCACAATTAGAAACCCACCATTAGCCCATGCCAGCTGTTTTGCGATAAGGGGCTGCGTAACTGCAGTGCAGAATTCTGGGCTCAGGCTGGAACCCGGGCTCTAGGAGCCTGAGAGGTGGAGCTCCAGCTACAATCTGAGCCAAGAAGTCTACACAGCAGTGAAACAGCCCTGCAAGCCCGAATCAGCTGGCATGTAACAGCCACAGGTTTTTATGTGCTGTGTAGATGTAGGACCAGGGTCTTGGGGCAATCTCAGTTGCACTATTATTGTATTCAGGGCCGGACTAAGGGGTGGGCTAGCCAGGCAGCTGCCCAGGGTGCCAACCTACGGGGGGTGCCCGGCTCCCAGTGGGCTCTGCAACAGCCGCCCAGGGCGGGGGCCGTGTTAACCCCTGCAGCACTGGACAGCAGCACCCTTCCCCCTACGGCCACAGGGCCCTGCATGGCCAGGCACAGCCCACCCCAGGTGGCCCCAGGCTGCACACCATTGGCGGTGGCTGGGCCGACTGGGCAGCGCATGTGCCGTGTGTCTACCCACACTCCCCTGGGGGCACCCGTGCATGTGTTGTGTGCCTGGAGGCGGGGCCGCGTTCTCCGGAGGCGGTGCCATGTGCCTGGGGCCCAGGGCACCAAAATGGCTCGGGCTGGCCCTGATTATATTCCTGTTAATCAAATACTTTTAAATGCAAGAATATGGACAACAGGCGACCTCCGACTTGCGACCGCCCGACTTACAACCCCCCCCATTTACGACTGCCCTGCTCCGGCCACCGCCTCCACCTGGCACAGCCCCCAGCCAGCTCTGGGAGCAGCTCATGCCATGCCACCTCCACCTGGCACAGCCCCATGGCTGGCTCTGGGAGCAGCTTGTGCTGTGCCTCCTCCACCCGACACAGCCCGCAGCCGGCTCTAGGAGCAGCTCACACCACCTCCACCCGGCACAGCTCCTGGCTGGCTCTGGGGCCAGCACACTGAGGACTACAACTTCCAGGAGGCAAAGTGGGCCGGGAACTGAACCCCCATTTTTATCATTGCACCTATGGGAAAAAAGGGTTCAACTTACAACACCTTGACTTACGATGGTTCTCAATTAGGACCCAATTAGGTCATAAGTGCATAAGTGCTGTATTACTAACTGTCCATCCTCCCACCAATCCTCTCCCCCCTCCCCTTTTTTTTTAAATTTAGCCTGCAGGTTTTGCTAGGATGTTGGAAAGCCCATTCCACTGCAGTTCACTTTCAAATGCAAATCTTCATTCAGTATGGCCAAATAATTAGGGCAAATATTCATGCATAATTACTGATGAAAAATGCCCAAATGAGCAGTGATTTTTATTTGCAATGCATTATTCTATTCATTTGCTCTAAAGAGCATATGGAGATTTACATTTGGAGGACTGTATGTTAGAGTTGGGCTTTTTTTCAGTCACTAGGAAATTTGCAAAAAATGTTTTTGGGGCACTGAAATGATCCATTAATTTGGGTCAAATGCGGCAATTAGCTTTGCCTAAAGAAAACATGCAGTCAAAAATTTTGAAAAAAATTTAAGTGAACCATTTAGAAATGTTGTTTCAAAATAAAAAGTTGAATTGAAACAACATTTTCTAAACATTTGTTTTGACCCAAACACATTTTTTTCATGTTTCTTTGTTTTGTAACAAAAATGAAAATATTTTTTCAGTTTAGCCACTAAGTGAAAAATCAATAATTAGCACTACTCTGTCCTTAAAAATTGTAGCTGTTTTTGTGTGTTGCCTTTCTTCAAACTCATTTTCCAACTAGTGGATTCCTCTTGTTTTCATGGTATGCCTATACAAATGTCGTATGAGAATCTTAAGTTTTATATTTCCTGACTATTCAGCAATTAAATTTGTCATTTGTAAGTATATAAGTTTATATAATATATACACATTTTTCCTGACGGATGACAGAATGTTCCTGCTGGGTGACAGAATAACATCATCACATTGTCAGCACCATCAGTGTGAACAGGCTCTCTCAGCAAAGCAAAAGCAGCCAGAGAGAGGTGGGTTGGTGAGTGTAGCGAGCAGAGAGCGCAGCCCGTTAGTATATTTAAACAACATAATTTACGTTAGATTTTGCTCACTTAACCTGCAGAGAAATGTATTTTGGTTATCCAATACATGATACTTTATTCTTTGCTTTGACTTGCTAGTTGATAAATACATACTACTGTCCCTCATAATTACACATTTTTTATATTAAAATATTTTATATATGGATCTAAACTTATACAATAATTCCTTGGTTATGTAGCTATGTTCCTAAAAAATGTGACTTTAAACAAAATGTTATTAAATTAATCCAATTTTCCTATAAGAGTTCATGCAAATGGAGGGGGGGGTACATTTTTTTTGCCAGACAAAAGACATTCTATACATATAGACTATGTCTACACTACAAGTTTTTGCAGCAGAGAATATGCTAATGACAGATTCATTAGCATTAGTCGCGATGTCATTAGTACAGGCAGTCCCCGACTTACGCGGATCTGACTTACGTCGGATCCGCACTTACGAACGGGGCTTTCTCACCCCGGAGATCGAGGTGGCGGATTGCTACCTGCGAGCTCCGGGGCGAGAGAGCCCCATTCGTAAGCTGCTCCGGTGCCCCTGGTCTGCTGGAGACCGTCTCCAGCAGACCAGGGGCACCGGGCGGGTTCCCGCACTTCTGAGGCTTTGCCAGAGCAAAGCCTCAGAAGCGCGGGGAACCGCCGCTGCTGCCGCTTCAGTCCCGGTGCCTGTGGTCTGCTGGGGACTGTCCCCAGCAGACCACAGGCACCGGGACTGAAGCGGCAGCCGCGGCGGGGTCCCGCGCCTCTGAGACTTTGCCAGAGCAAAGCCTCAGAGGTGTGGCACCCCGCTGCCGCTGCGGCTCTGCTTCCCGTGTCCCTGGTCTGCTGGGGGGGGCCGCAGCTAGTGTGTCCTCCCCCCCAGCAGACCAGGCTTTTGTTTTGGACCCTGGGGCAGAGCAGCTGGGGCGCTGCCGATTGGTCCTGCAGCGCCGCTCTGGGCACTACTGGACCAACCCGGCAGCACCCCAGCTGCTCTGCCCCAGGTCCTGATTCAGCCGCTGCTGGTCAGTTTCAGCAGCGGCTGAATCAGGACGCCTGGGGCAGAGCAGATGGGTGCTGCTGGGTTGGTCCAGTTGCACCGAGGAGCGGCGCTACTGGAGCAACCCAGCAGCACCCCAGCTGCTCTGCCCCAGGCGTCCCCAAGTGAGCTTCTGCTGAAACTGACCAGCGCTGACTACAGGAAGCCCGAGGCAGAGTTGCTCTGCCCCGGGCTTCCTGGAATCAGCTGCTGATCAGTTTCAGCAGCAGCTGACTTGGGGACGCCTGGGGTTCTTAAGTTGATTCTGTATGTAAGTCAGAACTGGCGGTCAGTTTCAGCAGCGGCTGAATCTGGACGCCAGTTCCGACTTACATACAGATTCAACTTAAGAACAAACCTACAGTCCCTATCTTGTACGTAACCCAGGGACTGCCTGTATATTTTCTGCCGTTTCTTTTTGCGCAAGGGGTTTTTCTGCAAAAAGAAGCTGTGTCACCGCTTCTGTTTTGCGCAAAAAAAAAAAAAAACCCTTTTGTGCAAGATCCCTATGCTTCAAAATGGAAGCGGCGACAGTGCTTCTTTTTTGCACAAAAACCTCTTTTGCAAAAAGCATCGGTAGAAAATATGCTAATAACATCGTGACTCATACTACTGAGTCCATCATTAGCATACTCTCTGCTGCAAAAACCTTGTACTGCTCCTGTATAAAACTGGCAGATCCCCGTCTAGACTGCCGTGCTGTGCTGACAAACAGCTGATCGACACAGCGTGGCAGCCATTTTGATTAAATGAAGCGGCGATTATTTAAATCACCGCTTCATTTCCCTTTTTCGTCCTGCCTCATCTACATGGCTCCGTCGGTGGAGCCATGTAGTCTAGACACACCTGTATATTGTGGAGGACACAGCAGGCCGCCACCACTTGGGGGACGTTCTGCTCACCGAGGTCCAGCCTGGAGAGGAGGCAATGAAACCTCTCCTTGAGATGCCTGAAGGTGCCCTCAACAACAATATGGGTCCTTCTGAGCCTGGTGTTAAAATATTCCTTGGTGGGGTCAAGGCTTCATAAGCCAGGGTAGCAGAGACGGGTGGGCTGCGTCCCCTACAACACAGACTGGCATTTCCATGTCCCCGACCCTGATGGTACAGTTGGAGAAAAAGTTGTCAGTGTGAAGTTTTTGGAGCAAGCTGCCGTTTCAGAAGACATGTGCATCATGCACCTTCCTCAACCACCTGATGTAGATGTCGGTGAACTGCTCACAGTGGTTGATGAGGGCCTGCAGGACCATGGAGAAGTACCCATTGCAGTTGATGAAGACAGATGCCTGGTGGCTGGGGGTTCGGATGGGGATGTGGGTGTCGTCAGTAGCCCCCCAGAAGTTGGGGAAGCCCATGGGAGCAAAGCCAGTGATGATGGGGTCCATAGGTTGATGACCCTGCACAGCAGGATGGTGTTGATGGCCCTTACCACCTGCAGAAGGAGACAAAGAAACAGAGAATCACAGGGTTGACAGGGCCCTGGTCCCTCTTCCCACCACACCAAGTGCAATCCTGACTTGCCCCATCCCCGTCAGGGTTTTGTGAAAGTGGGACTGAAAATTCCTCCCCCACCCTCTTCCCTAGGGAACCCCACTCCAGCAGTTCAGTTCACCCCACTCCTGGGACAATAGCATAAGAGCACCATACCTGCATGACCATGTTCCCGATGGTCGATCTCCCCACACCAAACTGGTTCCCGATGGATCGGTAGCTGTCCAGCGTGGTGAGCTTCCAGGTGGCAATGGTGACCCACTTCTGGAAGGGGATGGTAGGTCTCATCCGGGTGTCCTGTTGCTAGAGGACAGGGGCGAGCCACTCACAGAGCTCCAGAAAGGTGTCCTTCCACATGCAGAAATTCTGGAGCCACTACTGGCCATCCCACAGCTCCATGACAATCCGGTCCCACCAGTCAGAGCTGGTGTCCAGTCGCAAAACCCCTGTAGTGGCAGCCTGAAACCAGTAGTGTAGTTGGCAGTTCAGGTCTAAGGGCCAGAGAGAAAAGCAGCTGTGTATGAACTACAACTCTCAGCACACCTTGCAGCACATTGCTTGGCTGTAGCCTGGACTGGATTAATCCTTTGGAGGAGGAGGTGGAGGACATTCTCTGAACATTGCACAACTTTAAGTGAGAATGTTCTCTAATAGACCAATGATGTAATAATGAAAAAAAATGTTAAACCAGGATGACTTTCAGTGAGAAGTTAATATACTGTCTGTAGCCTTATCTTCACTATGCGGAAGATTGATGCTGCCACAATTGATCTTCTGGAGTTTGATTTAGTGGGTCTAGGAAAAACCCATGAAATCAAGTGCAGAGGTTGCCTGCATTGGCGCTGGTACTCCTGTTCCTCGTGAGGAGTAAGGGAAGCCAGTGGGAGTGTTTGCTCCCATCAACCTCCTGCTATGGAGACAGCATGGAGACTAGAATTAATTCACATTGACTCCAGTAACGTAATTAATGTAGCTGGAGTTGCATATCTTAATTTAATCTTTTCCTGTCATGTAGCCCTGGCTTCCCTAAAGGTGCTTTTAATTTTTTTAATTTTAAAGTAACATCGCCACCTAATGGTCAGTTGGGCTGCTCATTATTAGATTCTCCCAAAATAATAATATTTCACAAAGGACTCCTGTCCTAAATTGACAACCTTCTGTCTGTCTTTCATTTGAAAGAGTACAAATGCAAGATGATGAAAAAATGCTATAAATGTAATACCCGTTAGAAAATATTTTCAAAACTGAAATCCTTTCTTTAAAAACAAATTAAGACACGGATTCCCTAAATGCTTAAGCACTTGAGTGGTCACAAGGAAGTCAGCAAAACTGCTCTTGGGCCCAATAGTATGTTTCCATGGAGTTCCTGGCAGCCCCAGGTGTTAGTGTATATTATATGGACCTTGAAAGACATTGGGTGCCCTTAATTGTGCCTTCCCTTAGGGAAGGCTGTGCTGGGCAAGTATTTTGTTATCACATTTTGTGCAAAAACCTGCAGCGCGTCCACACCTCAAGAGCATTTTTGTGCAAGAAAATGTACAGTAGAATAGCAGGCAGAACAGATGGCTTTTTGTGGTGTAGGTATACTTCTTTCTACAAGGAATAACTCCTTTTTCTGCAAGAGTTCTTGTGCAAAAAGATGTTTGTGGATGCTCAACAGGGGTTTCTTGTGCAAAAAGAGCCTATCAGCAAAAGCACAGGTGCTCTGATGGCCATTCTGTTAATGGCCATCAGAGCTTTCTTGTGCAAGAGCGTCCATGCAGTGTGGATGCTCTCTTGCACAAAAGTGCATCATTTTTGCGATGCCCTTTCGTAGTGTGGACGTGCTTTTGCGCAAGAAGTTTTTGCGGAAGATCTCGTCCACAAAAAGCTTCTTGGGCAAAACGCCTGCAGTGTAGACATAGCCTAACCGATTTCTGAAAGAAAGCTTTTTAATTTTCGACAAGGTATTTTCTTCAGAACATCTTTTGTTTCGTGTAGGTTAATGAAGATGAGGTTGCCTGTTGTTTTTAAATTGCTGTGGAAAGAATGTGGAGACAAAAGCCACTGTCTGCCAGCAATTCATCATCATAATGTATGTGTCAGAGTTGTGGAAATCACCTATTGACAAGACCACATTGTGTAGAAGCAGTGCATCTCGCCACGAGCTCTGCTTTGGGAAGTCAAAAAGTTCATCAGTGGGAAGGGTCCTCATGAAGTCTAATCTCTGGGGCTACGTCTACACTGGCATGATTTTCCGAAAATGCTTTTAAGGGAAAAGTTTTCCGTTAAAAGCATTTTCAGAAAAGCATGTCTAGATTGGCAGGATGCTTTTCTGCAAAAGCACTTTTTGCGGAAAAGCGTCCGTGGCCAATGTAGACGCGGTTTTCTGCAAAAAAGCCCCGATCGCTATTTTCGCGATCGGAGCTTTTTTGCGGAAAACAGTACTGTGCTGTCTACACTGGCCCTTTTGCGCAAAAGTTTTTTGGAAAAAGACTTTTGCCCGAACGGGAGCAGCATAGTATTTCTGGAAAAGCACTGACGATCTTACATGAGATCGTCAGTGCTTTTCCGGAAATTCAAGTGGCCAGTGTAGACAGCTGGCAAGTTTTTCCCCAAAATCATCCGATTTTGCGGAAAAACTTGCCAGTCTAGACACAGCCTGCTGGTATTCCTTATTTCCAGCCATTTCAGTAGTGAGATGTGTGCCTAGTTTTAAAATAACATCATTCTCTCAAATATTTTATGATCTCTGCCCTTAAAAATTGTTTTTTTTACAGAAGTCAAGTGTAAATATGAGCCACACTGGCTTCCATAGAATGGTAAGCACACTGTGGCACCCTATCTACATAATCTTTGCAGACTGAGCAATAAAAGTGAGATAGGCTGGGAATAAACAGCAGCAGTGTAATGTGGTTACATTACACTGCTGGACACAAAGGAATTTTAGACACTTCATGAATATTGCAAAAAGACCAGTTTGAAGTCATTTAATCTCAAATAGTATTACAATTTTTAGTTTAAAAAGGGAATCAAAATTAGCTTGAATTAAAAAAGCAATAAAAATTTTCTCATTGTTTTTAAATAAACACCATTTTTCAACAGGAAAATGGTTTAGTTGAAAAATGTTCACAAGTTACCCCTCCTTGCCACCACCTAGCAACATACAGCTATGGAAACATGGATTTGTACTTTGTGAGCTAAAAGACAGTCTTCATTAGCTACTGCTTATAGAAATACCCTTTTGGTATATTTAAGCTGTAACCAGTGTAAGGAAAAAAGAAAAGTAAAAATAGTGCCCAGTCCTGCTAACCTCGACATCAATGGGGAAAAACACTTCCGACTGTCATCAGTGAAAGCAGAATTGAGGCCTAAACTTTACAACAACAAATCATTAAAAACTTTGCTTAATTGTAGCTCATTTTGTCTTAAAATATGCTGCATGTATTTGTTAAAGATTTAAAGGAATGCTCTCCTTTGAATTAAAAGAACACAGAGATATTAGACATGTGACATTCTCTAATCCGCTCATTTATTATTTGAAACTAAAAAAAAAATTGAGCAGTTTTATAAATAAAAATAATAAAGGAAAATAAGGAAGCTGAAACCTTATCTGCAGGGAAGCTAATGCCATGCCATAATATTACTGGAATGCTTATTATTCCTTAGACATTTAATATACTGTAGAGGAATCATATGGATGCCTTTGTCCTTTATTGTAAGTATTTGCTTCATGTGACTATTCATAAAATGAGGTGTTTCATTAATTAATTAGAGGGTGGAGTGAGATTCTTGAGTCATCCTGACTGAGGATAACTAGGTCTGTTGTCTATAAGTTATTGTTATTGGACAACATAGAACTACTAAGAGAAAAAAAATCAGTTAAAAATAAATAAAAATTAATCCCAGGGTTCTCGCTGGTTGAATTATTGACCCTTAGCACATAACATAAACATAACCCACAGAAGCAGAAAGATTCCATGGTTCTGATTCCAGAAGGATATTGTTTAGGGACCTGATTGCATCTGTCTTCCCCAGCATTATCCTTGGATGACTGGAGGAGAAAAAGGCTGCTACTAGAAGATCCAACATACAGGCATTGAATTGCCACTTTCAGCATCATCTGCTGCAGCTGATCGTGACAGCCACAAATGCAAAGCAACAGCAATGGCATGTGGTAAAGCTCCCCACTTCAGCAGAAGACCATAGCAGCACACAATGATGACACAAAGCAGCATCGGCAGGCAGTGCTCAATGATGCAGTGTAGCAAAAGCAGGAAGGGTCAGTGGTGGCCACAGTTTAGAAGGTAAAGGTGCCCCGTGATGGATAATAGCAGTAGTCGGTGCCAAAGTCCATCACTGAAGCACAGAAGAACCCAACATCAGCATCGGAAGACACAAAAGAGTGGGAGCAACAGCAGCATCCAACAGAGGAAGAGTGGAAGCAGCTATAGCAGTGGACAGTACCCAACAATATAAAAGAGGGGCAGCAGCAGGAAAAGGGTATGTTGGGCCTCAGCTCATGTATATAAGTCTAAAGATTGCTCCAAATACCTACATATATTTTAATATCTTAATAGCCTTCTGATAGTATGTCTTCCAAAATTCAATCAGCCCATTATGCCTTTTAATATAAATAACAGTGACTTTAATCAAATCAACAAAACAACAAAAAATAAGTAACAGCAGCAGAATAATCCTGTTAGCAAAGCGAAGAGTTCTTGTTTATAAGCATCACTCAGACCACTCCATCCTCATGTTAACTCTTTCGGTTGGATACTCGGCTAGTGCAAATCAATAATTCTCCATTGAAGTCAGTTGAGTTTTGCCATTTATGTCAGTGAGGCTCTAACCTTTCAAAAGCAAAAATTTCCAGCTGGTCTTTTTAATTCTGCCATGCAACTGTTCCCGTCCCTAAAGCAGCAAAAACAACTACTAGGATTCTTACATCTCAATACATGTCTAATATCAGTGTGGATTAGGCAAATGAATTAAGTGTGGCCTGTGACTCTTAAATGTGTGTATCACCTTAGTGGTGACGCTGAACATCAAAAGTCCAACATTCATTGTGAAGGCCGAGACCTGCCCTGAATTGTGGGGCTGTTATGATAAATAAAAAAGAACTGCAATATTAAGGAAGGAATGTCTACACCAGAGAGTCAAGCAGCACATGGCCTGTGGGCTGAATCCAGCTGGTCAAACCACTGCATCCAGTCCACAGGCCGTCCCTCAGTCACAGAGCAGCTCACATCGGGCTCCCTGTAGCTCTCTGCTCTAGACTCTGGTCGGGTGACGGGAGAGCCTTCTTGTTCTAATGTTAGTGTTCCTATGTTTGGGGTAGTTGGAGTGATGGTGAGGGCTCTTATGGAAGGACTCTCCACCCTAGCCTTAGCGTTCTTATGGGTATGACTCTCTCCACTAGAGTTACTGTTCCTGTGGTTAGGATACTTGGATCTTGGGTAAGGTTTCCTGAGGGTAGGGTTAGGGTACCAATTTGGAGAAATGTTTAGTGTTTGGACCAGACAGAGAGCAAGTGCATGAGGATGACTCTTTTGCCAGGTAGTTAGAGCACCCAGGTAGGATACGATGGGTCCTTCTACTCCAAATCACTTCTCATTATTTATGCCCCATGTAACATGTGTCTGGACAGGATACGTGTCAGTTCCGGTATCCCGAAATAGCATTTTCTGCATCTTGACAGTGCTCCCATTATTTCAAAATAGCTTTTGAAATAATGGGTGTGCTATTCTAATGTCTCTGTAAACCTCGTTCCACGAGGATTAAGGGATGTTTTGGAATAGCACTCTATTTCAAAATATTGGCTCTATATAGACAGTGCCCAATTTTGAAAGAAACTCAAATTGTGTAGCTTATTTTGAGCTAAGGGTGTAGTGTCGACACACCCCAAATGGGATATACAAGGCATCTAAAAGCAAACTAGGTGCCTAATTCTCACCAAAGTTCAACCTTTGAAAATCTGGGCCTAAGTATTTTTGAAACCTATGTCACTTTGGTGTATCTGAAAATTGTACCGTAAATCTGTATTCCACAAGCAAGGTGAAATTGTATGGGGAGGTTATATTAGTTTAGAGATACAAACTGCCTTTCTGCTTGGCTGACAAAATGAAAGCATAGGTCTAATAAGAGGAGAGGAAAGGTATTTATATTTTTAATACTGCTCTTTCCACCTAAAAAGTCTGAATTACCAGAAGTGGCATGAATACCATTTGTTGGATACTACTGATGTAATAGGTTAACAGAGTGCTAGACCCAGAACATAATGACAATAAAATAATGATCACCTTAGCAAAAGAGCTATGTTCTGTCAACGTGAATTTTGGAGACGGTTATCTGAGGCCTGTGGAGAGAATGTATTGTCTATAATATATGGTTTAAAAAAAATGCAAAAGACTATAGCACAAAAGCAGTGAGAGGCTGATTATTTTGGTTGAAATTACTTATTGTGTATGGTTTGTATTGCATAACAATAATTAAGGTTGCATAGATTTGGGAATACTAGTGTAATAATACAGAGAAATAGAATCATCTCTCTAATGGCCTTCTTGATAAAGAAGCGGATTCTTCAAGCACAGAATGACAGAGGGAATTCATGAATAATGTACTTTGCATCAGGTGAGGAGGAGGTAAACAATTTATGGTGACTGTGATTATTTTTTCTATATATTGAATGAAAAAGCTGGGATTACAAAACTGAAGTGTTGTGATAGAATCATAGAATAATAGGACTGGAAGGGACCTCAAGAGGTTATCGAGTCCAGCCCCCTGCCCTCAAGGCAGGACCAAGCTCCACCTACACCATCCCTGACAGATGTCTATCTAACCTGTTCTTAAATATCTCCAGAGAGGGAGATTCCACCACCTCCCTTGGCAATTTATTCCAATATTTGACCACCCTGACAGTTAGGAATTTTTTCCTAATGTCCAATCTAAACCTCCCCTGCTGCACTTTAAGCCCATTACTCCTTGTCCTGTCCTCAGAAACCAAGAGGAACAAATTTTCTCCTTCTTCCTTGTGACACCCTTTTAGATATTTGAAAACCGCTATCATGTCCCCCCTTAATCTTCTTTTTTCCAAACTAAACAAGCCCAGTTCATGAAGCCTGGCTTCATAGGTCATGTTCTCTAGACCTTTAATCATTCTTGTCGCTCTTCTCTGTACCCTTTCCAATTTCTACACATCTTTCTTGAAATGTGGCGCCCAGAACTGAACACAGTACTCCAGCTGAGGCCTAACTAGTGCAGAGTAGAGCGGCAGAATGACTTCACGAGTTTTGCTTACAACACACCTGTTGATACAACCTAGAATCATATTTGCTTTTTTTGCAACAGCATCACACTGTTGACTCATATTCAACTTGTGGTCCACTATGACCCCTAGATCCCTTTCTGCCATGCTCCTTCCTAGACAGTCGCTTCCCATCTTGTATGTATGGAACTGATTGTTCCTTCCTAAGTGGAGCACTTTGCATTTCTCTTTATTAAACCTCATCCTGTTTACCTCTGACCATTTCTCTAACTTGCTAAGGTCATTTTGAATTATGTCCCTATCCTCCAAAGAAGTCGCAACCCCACCCAGTTTGGTATCATCTGCAAACTTAATAAGCGTACTCTCTATCCCAATATCTACATCATTGATGAAGATATTGAACAGTACGGGTCCCAAAACAGACCCTTGAGGAACTCCACTTGTTATCCCTTTCCAGCAGGATTTAGAACCGTTAACAACAACTCTCTGACTACGGTTATCCAGCCAATTATGCACCCACCTTATCGTGGCCCTATCTAAGTTATATTTGCCTAGTTTATCAATAAGAATATCATGCGAGACCGTATCAAATGCCTTACTAAAGTCTAGGTATATGACATCCACCGCTTCTCCCTTATCCACAAGGCTCGTTATCTTATCAAAGAAAGCTATCAGATTAGTTTGGCATGACTTGTTCTTCACAAACCCATGCTGGCTATTCCCTATCACTTTATTACCTTCCAAGTGTTTGCATAGGATTTCCTTAATTACCTGCTCCATTATCTTCCCTGGGACAGATGTTAAACTGACCCATCTATAGTTTCCTGGGTTGTTCTTATTCCCCTTTTTATAGATGGGCACAATATTTGCCCTTTTCCAGTCTTCTGGAATCTCCCCTGTCTGCCATGATTTTTCAAAGATCATAGCTAAAGGCTCAGATACCTCCTCTATCAGCTCCTTGAGTATCCTGGGATGCATTTCATCAGGACCTGGTGACTTGCTGACATCTAACTTTCCTAAGTGACTTTTAACTTGTTCTTTGTGTATCCTATCTTCTAAACTTACCCTCTCTCTGCTTGTATTCACTACGTTAGGCACACCTCCAGACTTCTCGGTGAAGACCGAAACAAAGAAGTCATTGAGCATCTCCGCCATTTCCAAGTTTCCTGTTACTGCTTCTCCCTCCTCACTAAGCAGTGGGCCTACCCTGTCCTTGGTCTTCCTCTTGGTTTGGCAATGCTGTAAATAGCGTGGGAACTCATATGTGAAATGCAAGAGAGTAAATGAAAATATAGGACCAAATCTTCAGCTAGTGTAAATATCCATAGCTCTGGTGACTTCAATGTAACTATGCCAGTTTATGCCAAATAAGGAGCTGACCCATCAAATTTAATTGTAAAAATCTACCTTTTCAAATAGTGCTATGTACAAGTGTAAACAGGTGCCAATACAAGATGTTCATGTGTAATTACTAAGGCTCTGTTTGAAAATTAAATAAAAAAAACTATGAATAATTATATTCTCTTTCTCTGATACCACTGGTTTGTTAAACACCCATTTTATGAGTGCAAATACCAGTTTGCATACACAAATGGATGTACACATAATTTTGGAGGCAAGTCAGTTTGGCTACGTCTACACTGGCACCCTTTTCCGGAAATGCTTAAAACATTCCAGAAAAGCGTCCGTGGCCAATGTAGACGGGCTTTTCCAGAAAAAAGCCCCGATCGTCATTTTCGCGATCAGGGCTTTTTTGCGGAAAAGACTACTGTGCTGTCTACACTGGCCCTTTTCCGGAACAGTTTTTCCGGAAAAGGACTTTTGCCCAAACGGGAGCAACATAGTTTTTCCGGAAAAACACTGACAATTTTATAGTAGATCGTCATTGCTTTTCCGGAAAAGCAAGCAGCCAGTGTAGATAGCTGGCAAGTTATTCTGGAAAAGCAGCTGCTTTTCTGGAATAAGTGGCCCAGTGTAGACACAGCCAGTCTGTTTAAAAATGTAGCTGCAAGTAGGGTATGGGAGAATATACTAGATACTGTAGTAATAATTCCAAATGAGATTGCCACTCTAGAGTGAAACGCAGCAGCTGTTACATTGCACATCAAACACTACATCACAGGACAAATAGCAGAAAGGAATAACCTAGCCAATTGAAATGACAGAAGGAATTTAGGGAGGCAGAACACAATTGCCCCTCCACTTGAATTTGAATAGATAACTAAATAAACAATACTATTTTTACAAAAATGGCATGAAAACTTTTATAACCACAAATGACTAGGACTGAAAAATGGCACCTCGAATAGTGAATGATGAGAGCAGGTTGACAAAATTTTAGCTGAACAATTTTCCATCTGAAAATGCTAATTTGACATAATCTAAACTTTTCATGGAAATTTAAGTAAGGTTAAAACTAAATATTGATATAATAAAAAATTATAACACTTGATCTCTTTGGCCCAATTTGAGATACATCCAAATTCTGAAATCTTAGAATATCTCATTGATCAGAAATTATGTTTTTGACCAGCTCTAATACTATGTATGTGCATTTGTTCTGTACTGACTTGATTCAAGGAAAAATTGCTATGGTAAACTCAATTGAAATACCACAGAAAATGGAACATATGGGCAATTAATTGTAAAGGCACCTTGATCAAACCTGATGCAGTGGGATCTTGGGAACAAATAACTATTTTGCATACAATATGTTTTAGGAAGGAAATGTGCCAGAAACAGCCTTTATCTCCAGCTCAATTCTTTCTATAAAGGGCTAATTCTGTGAGATGCTGTGCACCACATGCAAAGAGATTTGTGCTCTATGTTACATGGAAATTCAATATTGGCCCCTAAGTATCTAATACTGCAATTAAAATTCAGATACCTAATGAATAAGTACAAGTATCTATGCAATCTTTGAGTCACAATTCTTCCACATAAGCCTCCACATCCTCTAATGTGAATACTGCCAGTAATGCCCCTCTGCCATGTATATTAGCCAAACTGGACAGTCTCCATGACAAAGGAGAAATGGACACAAATCAGACATTTGAAATGGTAACACACAAAAACCTATGAAGCAATATTTTAATCTGCCTGGGCATTCATTAATAGATTTAAAAGTAGCCATTCTTTTACCAAATAATTTCAGGAACCAACTGCAGAGAGAGACTTCAAAACTGGCCTTTGACACCATCACCCAGGGACTGAACAAAAACATGAAATGGATGGGCCATTATATTCAACACCCAAATAACATCAAAAGCTACGTATCATACACGTACAGCCCACTCTATTAGCCCCATTTAGCATGGACACTTTAATTGACAAGGTTTTTTTTTTCTTCTTTCCTCCTCTTCTCTCTTTTTCTTCTTTAAACTCTTTTGGGGGGTTGTGCCTTTTGCTCCACTCATCTGAAGAAGTAGGTTGTGCCCACAAAAGCTCATGATACTATGTATTTTTGGTTAGTATCTAAGGATGTGTCTACACTACCACCCTAGTTCGAACTAGGGTGGTAATGTAGGCAACCGGAGTTGCAAATGAAGCCCGGGATTTGAATTTCCCGGGTTTCAGTTGCATAAAGCCGGGCGCCGCCATTTTTAAATGTCCGCTAGTGCGGACTCCGTGCCGCGTGTAGCTGCGTGGCACGGAGTCCGCACTAGCGGAAATTTAAAAATGGCGGCGCCCGGCTTTATGCAAATGAAGCCCGGGAAATTCAAATCCCGGGCTTCATTTGCAACTCGGTTGCCTACATTACCACCCTAGTTCGAACTAGGGTGGTAGTGTAGACATACCCTAAGGTGATACAGGACCACTTGTTGTTTTTCAAGTTTTTTTAAGTTACAGATTAACATGGTTACCCCTCTGAGACTATAATTCTTTCATGGGTAGTGCAATTATGTACTTCCCCTTATTTAAAGCACTGATCAAACCACTCAGTATTAACCTAATTTACCTTATTTAGTGAATTTGCAAAGAAGTGATCAGACACCAAATAAAGTCAAATAATGTCATACTGACTTTATTGTGTTAATGTATTTATTACCTGACTATTGAGAATGCAATTGCTGTGCTTGTGCTTTGAATCCTATCACCTCAATATTATCTTGAGGTAATAAATGTCCTGGTTTAATTCTAAACTAGCATTTCCCTGTGCCTAATTCTAATTTGTTGCTTTTTAATTTAATTTAGTTGCCACTTTTTTATTATGTTATGGGACATAGAAGATTGATTGGCCTTCAATTTACATTATCAGTCATTCATTTTCTAATCCTTATTATATCATATGTTCTTTAGAAAGCAGAAGTATAGCAGGTGAACTGTCAGAATCATTTCTGAGATAATTCATGCTGAGGTACTTTGTTATCTTGTGAAATTACACTGTGCTACTCTGACAAAAAAGGGTGCAGTTTCTCTTAACTATTGTAACATTAAACTTGAAAGCAGAATTATGTCTCCCAATTTGCCAAAAATTTTTAAAATGAAATTTCAAGCCTTCAGAGTGTTGCAAATCCCTGTTCCGTACTTTGGTACTAATGTTTGTAATATGACCTTTGCATTAGTAGACAGGTGGGAAAATACACGTAGTCTATCATCTGCCTAATGACTCCCTATCTGAGTAGGCTGTTTTATGTCAGTTGGCCACCTGAATATTGGAATTTTTTTTTCTACATTCAACTGATCTGCATTTAAACCAGTCTCTGGGTGGGAAAAAATCTGCTTGCTAGAGCACTGTGTTAAAACAGTCCATTTCAGTCAAACGTTCATTTTTAGAAATTCATTAGCCCAAGTATGGAAGAAAATTATTAAGGGGAGGATATGACTGAGGTTTATAAAATCATGTCTAGAGCAAGTAAATAAGGAAATGCTATTTACTCCTTCTCATAATGCAAAACTAAATGCCACCAAATGAAATTAATAGCAAGTTAAAAAAAAAGAAAATGTTTCTTCATGAACAGTCAACCTATGGAACTGCCTGCCAGAGGATGTTGTGAAGGCCAAGACTACAACAGAGTTCAAACAAGAATTAGATAAATTAATGAAGGGCAGGGAATAGACCACTTGATGATTACCTGTTCTCTTCATTCCTTCTGTGGCACTCACCTGGCATTGGCAACTGTCAGAAGACAGGACACTGGTCTAGGTGGATCTCTGATCTGACCAACAATGGCTGTTTTTATATTCTTATAAAGATCTGTGGACCTATGCAAAATGATTGTGTGCTGAAGTGTGAAAGAATACCATAGTTATCTCAGTGGATTTATAATTGCAGCTATATCACTTATTTGAGATGTAATTTGCTGGTCAAATGATAAGCCCTATCTGCTTGAATTTTGTAAATTGTATGACTGTAATGTACTCATTAAGACATTTCAGAAGCCAACAGGGAATGCAGAATATAGTGCCCCATGTAGCTCAGTGACACAAATCTCAGGGAGCATATTACATCTGTTCTCTGAAGACTTTCTGTCTTGTACCTCTTTACTTGTAACTCAAGCTTCTTGATTTTGATCTCTGAAGCCTGTATGGTTTTCAACCAGAGAAATGATGTTTCACTCCAGGTATCATCATGGCAAGTGAGTGCAGGTAGGGCACTCATGATAATATGCTACAGATGTTAATGTCTAGACCACTGATAGAGCATTCTCAGTAGGTCTCTTGGCCCAGGAATTTGTTTTCTCCACAGCTCTATCAAATCTGAGTCAGTCTCTGGTGTTATGCTTAATTCAGAGTCCTTGGTCCTTCTCTTCTTAGAGGTGACCGTTATGTCCTGTATCGGGGAAGGGAATTAATAAACAGAGGGACTTTGGAATAGGAGGAAATTCTCTAGTTCTCTGCAGAAGCACACGGGATATGTGTCTTTTCTCGCTGTGTGGTCTATCAATAGGATTGGTCCTTACAGCATGATGTAAGGGTTATCTTGTTTATTTGATTTTTGCCTGTGGGATTCATTATAGTGGTGGTATAGTTTTAAAGCAGGATGAAATCTCTCATATTGACGTTGTTCAACAGACTAGATGGATGAGTCCTTCCCTAAATGAAAACATAAATAATGGTTTTTACCATGTACAGATGGAAGAATTTTTGAATAGTATAAAAACCTACACACATTTTGGTCATTTTTTAAAAAGTTTGCAAAGACTAAGGGGGGGGGCAGTTAATGGGGATACCTTGAAAAAATGTGCCTTTTGATATCTTCATTTTAGAATTGTAAATCCTGAAATATTTACTTCTAGGGATTATTATGGTGCCCATTACAGAGTGAAATTATATGGCCTATGCTATGCAGGAGGTCAAACTAGACACTTATAATGATCCCTTCTGGTCTTAAATTCTATGAATCAAAGTAGTATCTGAGAAACAATACGATAATCAGGTCTTGTGGGACTACCAGCTCAGTCAGACAGCACTTGAAATATTCCAAGAAAGCTTCAACTCCTGTGACTTCTAGCATAAAGAATTTCAAAGAAATATCCCAACAAAACCTTATGGAATGTATCCACGAGTCCTTAGGAACATTCTAACTGGAATCAGTTTATCACTGGGATGGGGAACCTCCTGCCTGTGGGCTGGATGCAGTTTGCCAGGGGTTGGCCTCTGGCCGGCCACCAGAAGCTTGGTTTGCCTGCACACCAGCAGGCATGGTCGCTTGCAACTCCCAATGGCTGTGGTTCACTGTTCCTGCCCATTGGGAGCTGCAGGAAACAGTGGCCCAGCCCCCTGCACTTCCCACAGCTCCAATTGGTTGGGAATAGTGAACCACAGCCAACGGGAAGTGAGAGCAGCTATGGCTGAAGACGTTTAGGTAAACAAAGCATATGACAGCCTACTAGGAGCTAACCCTGGCAAACCACTGCCAGCTAGAGCACCGGACGTTCTCCACCTCTGGTTTAATAGCTGTCCTAACATGTTTGCCATAATTTAACTCAGTTTATTTTAAACTGAATTTTTCCTTGTCTTTGAACAGAAAACAAAATCATTCTGAGTTAAAGTTCATTGGAAATGATACTAGAATCAACTATTTTTTCATAGAAAAAGTAGAATCCCTGTGGTTAAGTGCTGCAAAGAGGTCCATGGACCCTAAACATTCATCATGCACAAAATCCAAAGTTCATGAGAGTAGGTAAGAAGACTTCTATAGAATTCAGTGGGCTCTATATCAGGTTGCAGCATGGAAAATAAGTTGTTAAAATTTCAAAGTGCTTCTTTGCACTGTAAGTACATACTGTACTATTAAATTCACCCAAGTAGAGGGCCCACCCAGAGCTGTCTGGCTTTCTCACTGGACTATTTTTTAAATCCTACTCCTGTACTGCCCTGCAATTCTCTAGCCCACCTGCTTCCTTGTTTCTTGTATTTTTATCCCATTCCTGCTGTTATGGCACTGAGTCCTGCAGGATCCGTGGGGTCCCGTCCCACCACAGGGCTCTAGAACTATCCCAGCAATGGCTGGAGCAGCTGCTCTCAGCAGATATCTCCTCACCAGTACCCATCCATCCCTGCATTCCCTGGGAACTTCCTGATTCGCCCAACTCACCCATGCAGATGGATCAGAGTCCTTATGCACCTCTACAAGGGGATGAGCAGCCCCTGCATTTCCCCCATGCAAAGGGATTGAAACTTATAGCCCTCCATGCAAATGACAGAAGAGCCCCTGCATCATCATGCAAAGAGGATGGGAAACCCCTATGTTTTCCATCCTTACTTCTATGCTGCAGCTGATAGCAGCATTACCTTCAGAGTTGGACTGCTGGAACAGTGGTGGCTGCTGGTCAGAGTGGTCATTTTGTTTGCAGTGCAGGAAGACTGGCGTTATTTGTTTTATCTTTGTTGTTTTTTTACCTTCTGCCCCACAATACTCATTCCCAGTACTACCTGCTCCCACATTGTTTCTTGAATTTATATCCTATTCCCACTATTATGGCAACAGGTTCGGTGGGACCTGCAGGAACCCTCTCCTATTCTAGGGCTCTACTCCTAAGGCCCAGGGTGAGTTTATGCAGCAGGTTGTTTGAAGTAGATACAATGGCCATGCAGTGGTTATTGAAGGAGATTCTACCCTGGCCCTTATCACTGAGTGCACTTGGAGAAGAGACCATATAAATGATCTAGGACAGTGTTTCTCAACCTTTTTTTTTATAAAGTACCCCTTTTTCAAAAAAAATAAATAATTATAAGTACCACCAGTACCTACAGTTTTCAGATACACAACATTTTTTTCTATCACATTTGCAACACATTTGTTTAAACAACTTATTTGTAGCAGGGCGGGCAATGAAAATTTTGGGTGTAAAAAGTACAAAAATAATAAGACGCTGTAAAACTTAAAACAAAAATTCCATTTTCTCCAAATTTCAGTTGTATTGATGTACCCTCCCCCGACTTCTCTCAAGTACCCTTTAGGGTACTCGTATCACTTGTTGAGAAACACTGATCTAGGAAATCAAATCCATTCCAGAGGTGTATGTAGTAATTGAGTTGCAGACAGAAAGCCTGCCTCCATCTTGTGTAGGGTTGCCAGGTGTCCGGTATTTTCACCTCCTGTCTGGTTAAAAAAAAATTCAGAAAATACTGGAGATCTAAAATGTCTGGTATTTTCTGATTTTTTTTTTCCAGCCAGGAGGTGAAAATCCCAGGTGCTTACTGGGTTCCACAGGAGAGCTGTCTGGCTCAGAGCAGGGAGACAAGATGGTGGATGGTTGCCGGCAGCCTATTAGGGCCAAAAAGCCTCAAAAGCTTTCATAAAGGGGCCACACTGTCTTTTTTTTTTAAATTAATTTAATTTTTTTTTGCATAATAGCTCTCAGGATTCTTTTTTTCTCAACAACTTTGGTCTCCTCCCCCCTTTTTTTTTTTTTCAACAGAATTTTTTCCCCGGTGGTTTTTTAGGGGGGCAAGAGAGGTGTTCGGTATTTTTGGTTAAACCATCTGGCAACCATCATCTTGGGGAGGAGGATTACATCTTCACTTCAGTCCATACTTCCTTTCACAGTAGCACTATACTGTAGAAGATTTCTATAGCAACAAAAAGGGGTTTTCCATCATTGTAGAGCTCCACCTCCTTGAGCGATGGTAGCTAGACTGATGGAAGCATTCTTCTGTTGATGTAGCTGCATCTACCCGGGGGGCGGAGGTGGGGGAGGGATGTAAAGCTGACACAGCTACAGTGCTCAGGCCTAGGATGGATCATATACTTAAATATGTATTTAATATAGTATGTATTGTGCACTTTGTGTAAGTAATTTTAAAACACTATTTGAAAGGAAATGAAACAAAATGCAGCTGCTCTTTTTTATTTTACCATCTACCTAAAGAAATGTTTTTTATCAAGGCAAAATCTTACATTGTAACATCACAGAAAAAAACAAAACAAAAAGGGCAAAATGTAGTTTACCATGTGTAACTCTGTAGAAGAGTAATGTAAACAATAATCACCATCTTCTGATCGTTCAAAACTCTGTTTAGAGTTCAGTCTTAATTTACAATACAACAAAATATAAATACATTATTTTTCAGGACTGATTTGTTTCTTCTGATGAAAGTAAATTGTCTAGTGCCCCAGCCTCTGCAAAAGGAGAAAAAGAAAAACAGTCATGATTTTTAGCAACAAATAGCTAAGTACACAGTTTAATATTAACAGTTAATTCCTAAAAATCTACCTTATGATTGCTAAACTTTTTTACTTTGCTTCCCGTCAAGCACAGATGAGGCAATAGGCTCACACTTTTCATGGTATGTTTCTTTTGCATCTTAATAAGTAATAACTTCCTATAACAATTTACACTATTTTTAAAACCCTTCCATGCCAGCCTTGAAGTTTTGATTCATATAACTGAATATCAGTATTATAAGATTTTATATTGTTTGATTGTTTGATCCTGGGTGGGCATACCCCTGCACCAAGCCAGTTTCATAACCAGAGCCAGACAGGACAATTGTGATAGTGATCTCCAAGATATCACTTGTGAGAGGGTTATTTTAATATACCCCTTTCCTTTAAGATGGCAGATGAATAATCTGAATAACAATTATTGTTTTAAACCGTTTTGCTCTCTAAAATGGGTTATTTTGAGGAAGAAAATGCATAAATTAATATGTTTAGTGCAATAAACTGACATTTGAGTAGATGTGTAAAAGCATTTATATTACATTATTATTGGAGTGAAAATTAAGATTTTTTAAAAATCAAATATTGAATTGGTGTAGAAATTCATATCAAGGTCTTGCTGGTAGCCATTTCTAGCTGAAAATGTAGAATCACATTCTAAAATATTATATTTTGCAGCTTTGTAGCACACGTTCTGCATTACAGAAAAGCCACTGTATATGATCCAGTGGATTTGCTTTTTGCGCAATCTCAAAGCAGACTGGAACAATAAGGAAGAGCATTTATCTGTGTGGCCCAAAGTGCAGACTAGGTAATTATTACTCAAAAAGTCACCATTCCTTGATTGACCCCTCAAGATCATCTCTGAGAGATGTCGATTTAACCTGTTCTTAAATATCTCCAGTGTTGGAGATTCCACAACTTCATTATGCACTTTATTCCAGTGCTTAGCTATCTTGACAGTTAGGAAGTTCAACTACTGTCCAACCTAAACCTCCCTCACTGCAATTTAAGCCCATTGCTTCTTGTCCTATCCTCAGATGTTAAAGAAAATAATTTTTGTCCCTCTTCCTTGTAACACCTTTTTAGGTACTTGAAAGTTGCTATCCTATCCCCTCTGTCATCTCTTTTTCAAATTAAAAAAACCTAGTTCTTTCAGTCGTCCCCCAGAGGTCATGTTTTCTAGACCTTTAATAATTTTTGCTGCTCTTCTCTAGACCCTCTCCAATTTCTCCACATCTCTCTCTAGCAACTTCCCTGACTTTTCAAAGATGATAGATAATAGCTCAGATACCTCCTTTATCAACTCCTTGAGTATTTTAGCATGCATTTCATCGGGGGTAGGTGACTTGAAGACTTTTACCATTTCTGAGTAATTTTTTAACTTCTTTTCCTAATTTAACTTTTGACCCTATCCCATTCTCATTAACATTCACTGTGTTAGGCATCCAGTCACCACCAAAATAAAGTGAAAACCAAAATAAAGAGGTCGTTAAGCACCTCTGCCATTTCCACATTTTCTGTTATTGTTTCTCCCTCTTCATTGAACAATGGGGCCTACCCTGTCCTTGATCTTCCTCTTGCTTCTATTATATTTGTAGAATGTTTTCTTGTTAATCTTTATGTCTCTAGCTAGGTAGAGCTCATTTTGTGCCTTCGCCTTTCTAATCTTGCCCCTGCATACTTGCATTATTTGTTTATATTCATCCTTTGTATTTTGTCCTAGTTTCCACTTTTTATAGGACTCCTTTTTGATTTTTAGGTAATTCAAGATTTCCTGATTAAGCCAAAGTGGTTCCTTGCCACACTTCCTATCTTTTCTAGGGAGCAGAATAGTGTGCTCTTGCGCCTTAATAATGTCCGTCTGAAAAACTGCCATCTGTCTTCAATTGTTTTCCTCTTAGTCTTCCTTCCCGGGGAACCTTAGCTACCAGCTCCCTTAGTTTACTAAAGTCTGACTTCCTGAAATCCATTGAATCTATTTTGCTATTCTCCTTTCTACCATTCCTTTGAATCATGAATTCTTTCACCGAAGCTACCTTCCACTTTCAAGTTCTCAATCAGTTCCTCTCTGTTAAAATCAAATTTAGAACAGTACTGCCCTAGTAGCTTTCTCCACCTTCTGAAATAAAAAATTGTCTCCAATGTACTTCAAGAACTTGTTAGATAATCTGTGCCCTGCTGCATTATTTTCCTCAACAGATGTCTGGATAGTTAAAGTTCCCCAACACCTCTGCCCTTTTTTCCTGCCTATCCTTCATGAGCAAGTTGTAGCCTTCTATACCAATGTTCCAGTCATGTGTATTATTCCACCGAGTCTCTATGAAACTACTTCAAGTTTTTCCTGATTTTTCACCATATTTCTTGCATTTGTATACAAAACACTGGGGGTATGTCTACACTACCCCGCTAGTTCGAACTAGGAGGGTAACGTAGGCATACCGCACTTGCAAATGAAGCCCGGGATTTGAATTTCCCGGGCTTCATTTGCATAAACTGGGCGCTGCCATTTTTAAATCCCTGCTCATTCGAACCCCGTGCCGCGCGGCTACACGCAGCATGAACTAAGTAGTTCGGACTAGGCTTCCTAGTCCGAACTACCATTACTCCTCGTGGAATGAGGAGTAACAGTAGTTCGGACTAGGAAGCCTAGTCCGAACTACCTAGTTCGTGCCGCGTGTAGCCGCGCGGCACAGGGTTCGAATGAGCAGGGATGTAAAAATGGTGGTGCCCAGTTTATGCAAATGAAGCCCGGGAAATTCAAATCCCGGGCTTCATTTGCAAGTGTGGTATGCCTACATTACTCCGCTAGTTCGAACTAGCGGGGTAGTGTAGACATACCCTAAGATACTGATTTGATTTTATGATGGTCCCCCCAATTTCTGACCCATCTCCCCTCCATGAATGGGAACTCTAATTCATCATCAGTAACTTGCATTTTCCTTCACATGATTTGTTTGGGGAGATGATTAGGGATGTAAGTGAGTAGTTGACTATCTGATAAGCCAAGGCAAAGGTGCAGCGGTCCAGGACCCAGTGCAAGCTGGAACTGCTCAGTCCCGGACGGGTTTCAAACCTATCCCTGCTGTGGCTCTGCATTTTAACTGTAGTAAGAGCTGGGCTGCCTGCGCGCTCAGCTCCTACTACATTGAAATTGCAGAGCTGCAGCAGGGCCCCTTACTGACTAATCATGTAGTTGATACAAATTGTACTGACTACACAATGCAGACATACATCTGACGAAGTGGGTCTTTTCCCACAAAAGCTTATGCTCCAATACTTCAGTTAGTCTATAAGGTGCCACAGGACTCCTCACCGCTTTTGCAGATTCAGACTAACATGGCTACCCCTCTGATACAATTAATCAGTTATCTGCTTCTTAATAGCCTTAGAAACGGTCAAAACCCCTGATTATGGATGTTCCAGAGCCATCCTCCCTGCGCCATTTATGCTCTCAAGCTGTTCATGCTGTTACTGCTGATCCCAACCTCCAACTTGTGGGGGGAATTCACTGAGAACAGCAAAATAAGACAATACTGACTTTCCACTCCCTCATTTGGGAATAGCCCATGGGTGGCTAAATAAGGTGTCAATCAGTAGTTATTTCAAGTGGCTACCCTGTAAATATGGATTTGGACAGATGTTCATTATTCAGTTAACAGGGTGGAATAGCACTCAAAGATTGGGAGAATGGTGATTTCTAGAGCATTGGGTAAACATTAAACAATGTTATTTTAAAACCACATAATCTAACAGATGAGTAAAAATATTGAAGGAAAAATATTTGTATTCATATATAAATTAAGTAAACATGCTCTGCAAGAATTGGGATAAAAAATGGAACCACCCCCTCCTACCTCAGAGATCAGAACCATTGCATAATTGCAACTAAGCCTGCAGAGACCATAAACTCACTTTGCAAACAGACTCATTGATTTTAATGGGTGACACTCTGCAAGCTACTTCTCAAAAATTAGTATATTTGATTGGGGCCCCAGTTTTGCATATTAGATATTTCTGTTAAAATGTAAATTTTTTTCAAAAAGGATTTTTGTGTAGTTAATCTAAATTAATGTTTTTCTTATATAGCAAAACCAGAGTTATCTGGAAAACTCTGTTATGCAAAACATGGTTTTGTCCTACCTTGACCATTTAGAGATCTTGAAAATATTTTCCGTTTCCCCTAATGTTGACTGTATAATTATTCAACATGCTCGATTCAGGTAAGCAAGGATATGTTGGGTTTCAAAACTCTTGAGAAAGGTTTGCCTTTGGACTAAGATTTTTGTGCCAGAGGATGTACTGTTGAACTATTCGCATTCCCTGAAAATGATAGTACTGTTCAAAGATCCTTAACTTTACCATTCAACAAACATAGTCTTTATAGCACATGCAATGTAGTTTGGATAACACTGTAGTTGTATTTAAATATTTATAATATTCTCAGTGAGGATTTTGGTGAAACATCATAGGTTATTTTATAAAGTGATGCCAAAACTGTCCAGAGCTTAATATACAAGATTCATATAATCTCCAAGTTAACAGATCATTGTGAATATCTTTTCAAAAGTAATTAATAAAACACAAATGTAACATACAATTCTTTGCTATCATTCCAGGATATTAATTTAAAAAAAAATAGACCTGTACTTTTATCTAACAATAAATTAACTGCTATGAAAGTGTTTATAATTAAATATATTCAAAGGTAGAATGAAAGATTCATCATGCTTCTTGCAATTATAATACAGGCCTTTAATCTTCCTATTTCTCTCATAATGCAAATCACTTTCTAAATGTTTTTAATGTAGCAGAGTTGAAAGGAGTAATTCTATATTGGTTGAAAATTTAAAAGAGGTGTATTTAATAAATCAATTTACTTTGCCTGAAAATTTCTAAAAATTCACCAATAACTTCAAAATTATAATAGGGGTAGAATTCACCAGGTTTTCCCCAGCTTGATGCTATAATAAAGCCATAATCCTTAATTAGGGATCCTTAAAGGTCTCAATCCTGCTGGTCCTACATAGACCATTCTCCAAGATTTGACAGGAAGTTTTGCCAGACTTTGTTGCCACACAGGTGAGTGATGTCACAGTTTCAGGGAAATGACTTCATCACAATGTTCAAATGGAAGGAAAATGTGTTTCCTTTGTCACGGTCTTATACAAATGTAAAGCAACTTGATAATGATAAACTTAAATCTCCTTTTATTTAGTTAAAAATATAGGCTCTGTTAAAGCTCGTTCAGTTTTATCTGTAGCTGATATTCTGATGGTACCTAAAGGCTCCAAGCAGTACTGGGTCCCCTTTGTGTGTGGCACTGTACAAATGTATAATGAAAAGATAGACGGCACCAGCACCTAGGTGCTTACAATCTAGCATCTGGATCCTTAAATCTTTAGTCATATAATTATCATACTTCAGTGATGCTACTTTATGCTGAACTTTAAATACCTGCATAAGTGTTTTGTGGGAAAAGGCTCTAAATAGTTTCTTCCAGATGTCAAACAATTATTCATAAATATATTATTCAATGATATCATTTCAGCATATTTTGTTCTAGGAGTTATGTCAAACATCATGAAAACCATTCTCCAGTGACGCTCGAGAAAGTTGCCAGTTCAAAAAGCATCTACAATTATATATTCAATTCCAGTACTGCAGCTCTTATTCTAGAATTTTGTCCAAGTAAGAATTACAGAAGCAGATCCTCAGTGACTATGAAATGAAACTTTAACTGTACTTTCAAATGATTGAAAGCTTTACTAACCTTTAAGTTGCAAGTAAGTCAAAAATTCAATGATTGTGCGTACAACATTGTCATCAGCCACTGGTCTCCCAAAATTACCTAGGAAACATTTATTCGATATTATTTAACATACACATAGTATGAATATTTGCTGATATAGCTTTAGTCACAATGGTGACTATAAGAAATCAAAAAAAATCTGTGGAATTACATTTCATTTTAAAAATACAGTGGAAAAACTTAGGGCCAGATTCTCTCCTGAACTGAAACATGTTTGGTACAAGAAAGGAATGACATCGAGGAGCTTGTTACAGGTTCTTGATTCTGGAACTGCTTCAGCTTCTGTACTAATACAAGTTAAAGTAACCATCAGGATATTTGGCTTACAGGGCTTGCAAAGTCCTACAGGGCTGTCTGTGAAGCTTATACATTTTGCAGCACCAGTCAAGAAGTTTATATCTGCAGAGACCTTAGAGTCTCAGAGTTCCAAAGAAAATAGGTCCAAATTTATTCACTCAATCTGATTAAAAATAGTCTGCTATATTAGTTCTCCTTGAACATGTAAACAATTTCCATTTTAAGACAACTTTATAAGAAGCTACTACATTCCACAAGTGAACAATTTTTTTCAAAATGTTGTATTTCAAAATATCTTATTTAATTCCAGTGAAACTTTTAAAAAAATGCCTCAATTGAATAAGGTCTGCATGTGAAAATTCAGGTGCAAAGGAGATTTTTTCAGAGTTGATGGAAGGAGGTTTATAACAGAAACTAAGTTACAGTCTTTAGATCCCATTCTGCTGAGACCTATCAACTTGGGGTGACTTAATTAGAAATTGAGGGTACTCATCACCATACAAGAAGCCACAACGTATAGTTTCCAGATCATGTATCTACAGAGGAACTGCCTGCATATCCACAGATGGAAAACAGAGTAAGTCAGCAAGAAATATAACTAGGTCAGAGTGCACCCACTGTCCCTTTCATCAGTACTTCAGAGTAGCAATGTAGTGTATATCTGCTTTGCTAGTCACCAACATTTCAGGAAACCATTCAAATTTTTTCTATACAACCGTAAACAGAAATTAACTAATTATCTTCAGCAGAATTTCACAGTGTATGGGAGACCTATTGATGTTCTCTCACTAATAAGTAATAAGCAAAAAACCTTACCTGAATTTTGGACCTTTGCTGACTATTAGATATGTCTCGATTGTACTGTGAGGGTTTGAATTAGTTTATAAGTTCCTTGGAGCAGGACTCTTACCTTCCCCTGTTAGTTGTTTGTGTGCTCAGCGTTGTACTATCAGCCTTCTCTAGATTGGAGTAAGAAATGAATCTCATTTTGAGATTCCCTAACAGAGGAGAAAACTAGATCAAGTCCTTTTGATCTGTACATAGAGCTCCATCTATGTATGGGTCAGTCCCTCGCTATACAGAAAAGAATCACAACAACTCCCAAGACTTCTTCTGAATCCCATTAAGAGCTATTTGTGTGTCTGGAGATCTGTGCAGATTAGAAGGAAGCAAGCAGTGAGTGGAACAGGCAAAGAATGTGTAGACAAGAGTCGGTCCTGAGTGGACCAATAGGTTGTAACCGAAAACTCACACATGCACCTGACTCTGTCATGTGGAATCTCTTCCTTTAAGGGAGGCCTCAGCCATGGTACCAAGTATCAGGGCTAGAGATTATGTAGCAGCATAGAGACTCCACATTTGCACCCTTTGGGGGAGGGAAGAAGAGGGTGGTATGTCCTCTTTTCCCAATGGAAGACTTCAGAGGAAACATTAATGGGAATTTCACGGCATTTGCTACCTTAACATGCTCGTGTTGTGTGTGAGCTAGCTATGAAACTATAATTTGATAAAGCAAAAGCTACCTGTTGCTAAAGCTGTAGTTCTGTTTAATTATGAATAATCAAGTGGGAGTTGGTTGTTATGTCAATGTTTAAGAGTTTCCGTTAATAACTGCTAGCTGAGTACCTGCTTTAGCTCCTCATTGACTCTATCATACGCACAAATATAGTATGTATATAACTATTCCAAGTTGATATTGTAAATTCTATAAAAAGTGTTTAAAATAAGACACCCCAATAAATGGCAACTAAAACCAAAGTTTGATGCTGTAAAAACTCTCCAGCTGTTACTGGCATCATTCACCCTTTATCTAGGAGTACAATCTCAGGATTTTTTAATTCAATAAATAAGTTTCAGATATACTAAGAAAGGAAGTGGTTTTTGTATTGGTCTAAATATTTGCTTAGAGAAAAAAAAACGTATTTTGAACAAAGTAACATTTTGCATGCCAATACATAGGAATTTAGTCAGAATAAAAACAAATGTTTTAGGATGTCCATGGATGCAAGAATATGTGCAGCAACCCTTTTTGAATTTCGATCCATTACCATTAGATGAAGTACAGGCAGTCCCCGGGTTACATGGATCCGACTTACATCAGATCCCTACTTACAAACGGGGTAAGGCAACTCCGCACTAGCTGCTTCCCCCCAGCAGACCAGGGAGACGTGAAGCTAGCGCCACCCCCAGCAGACCAGGGAGACGCGGAGCGGCTTTTCTCAGCAGACACCTCAGCTTGAGAATAAAGGACTGAGGGAAGTGAGGTGTGGGAGAATAAAACTGAGCTCTGGAGAAATGTTTGGCTAGAGTTTCCCCTACAATATGTACCAGTTCCGACTTACATACAAATTCAACTTAAGAACAAACCTACAGTCCCTATCTTGTACGTAACCCGGGGACTGCCTGTATAGTACAAATAAGGGTTATAAAACAGGGGAGATAAAGATCAGATCCTGAGAAGTATAGAGTACTCACAACTCCCATTGATCTCACTGCTACGAATGCTCAGCGCCTCTCAGAAACAAAGGTTTGTTCTAAAATCAATTGCAATAAATGAAAAGCTCCTAATGACTTTATTAAGCTTTGAGTCAGACCTTAAGTCCCCTCACGGAAACAACTGTTCTTGTTTAATTGTGGGGAAAGTATAAAATTATGGTTAGGGTGGGGTTATGAAATCTGTTTTTCAAAAACCAGCTCCAAACAGCATGATCGAGAACAGCTTTCATTTTTACGTTGATATGATAAAAGGTGTCTCCAAACATTCCCTAAAGTAAAATCTTCCTAATATTGCTCCTTACTGATCACAGTCCTAAGCTAATCAGTGAGGACTCTTAAGGGTCTGATAGGACTTGGAAAGCTTTGTTTTGAACCTATATAAAGAAAAAATTTAAGTGTTATAGTTAAATATGTTAATTTGGACAAAATAAAGACAACTCAAAAGCCTGACAACCAATATATGACTCTGCATTTTAAACCATTACGAGGCAGGATATCAGTAACTGAGGTCATGATCTCCAAACTCTGATGTCTGTGAGCCAAATTTTGCTTTCCTTGACTTCAGTAGGCCTATTCATGTATGTTAAGTACCTTGTCCCCTTAAATGGAAGCTTAAGTTTGCTTGTAGACAGTAAATAACTCAAATGTAGTAAATAAAATGCTATATACAGAAGCACATAATCTCTTAGCTTTATAATTTCATTACCTGTTTTCATATCCTCTTCAGGCTGTATCTCACGTTTACCAGCTAGGCCATGTTTGTCATTAAAAGATCTGTGATTATCTACTGCGTCTGTTAAATGAATTAGTGGTGAAAAGTTAATTTAGTTTACAATCTCCATTCTGATTGTCATGGATTTTACTGAACTAGCTCAAGAAGATTTAAAAGCACCTCTCTTTATAGCCACCTTTTCATTTGTACATGAGAAGATGATGGGAGAGTTGATTAAATGATGTACAATTAGTGAGTAAAAATCATTTTAATAAGTTTATTTCTGAATTAAAGAAGGCATTTGTAATGTTGTGTATGTAGTTTATATCCAGTAAGGACACAGTTCTTTATTGCTTGCACTCCCAAACTCCTACTGAATGTGGTTTTGCTACTCTCTTAGCTTTTTTTTTTAAGCTAAGTAACTTGTTTTAAAGTAAACTGCAATTAGTTTTTGGAGGTTATTCATGTAAACTATCTTACATTCCCCAGGTGCCTCTTCTCTCCCCCTTGCAATGGGTATTTCCTTTATCAGTAAAAGCTGATCAACACAACCTGCAACAGAGGATGATGCCTATTACCCAGTCTTAGGAAAAATGGCACTGCGCAAGTATATTCCCCCATTAGAGAATGGTGTGTATGTCTTTCAACAAAGTCTACTCTGGCATTGCTACTTGAAGGCAAATATACCTTCAAACATTTTACAGATCCAATAAATACATCAAAGATGCAAAAATCTGTTTAGTTATCCCAAGGTCAGTTACAAAAAGTGAGTAATAAAGGAAAAAAGACAATTATGGTCCTTATATGGAGAGCAGTATCACTTATCCATAATGTTTATCATATTGCAACTCCTGGTAATATTTAACGTAAAAAGTAGTAAAGGGTAAGTATACACTTCTGTACGTTTTATGTCTCTTAGCATCTTGAAAACCTGCTGTAAAAATAAATGACTAATGTTAAATCAGGCTAAAAATCCTTCTTTTAAAACTATTTTTATCTATCTTTACTTTTCCTCTCCATACTTTTTTGGAAGCCTAAACTTTTAAATTTTCAGCCTCTCAGACATTGGTTTTGTTTTTAATTACAAAATGGAATGAAGTATTGTCCTCTTTTAAGTTGCTGGTATTTATTTACAACCTCAGCAAGTTTTTGGTTTGTCTAAGAATAATATCAGAAGACTATACATTTGAGCACTTTCAAGAAGATTTGGGGTAAAATTTTGGCCCCTTCAGTGGCAAAATTGGGGCCCAATTTCACCCATAGCATTTCCCACTTGATTGACTGCCAAAATTCCATATAATGTTATAAGTGCTTTCCAAGGCAAATGCCCTTAGAGTCTATAAATTAATGTTTTTTATTAAACTACTTCCCACTTGATTGACTGCCAAAATTCCATATAATGTTATAAGTGCTTTCCAAGGCAAATGCCCTTAGAGTCTATAAATTAATGTTTTTTTATTAAACTACTGAGTTGTATAAAGCTACTACAGTGCATTTTAGAGAAATAAGATGTTTTCCACCTAAAAATTACAACCCAATAGCACTAAGGAACTCTGTAAAAATGATTAAATGTGTAATTCCATATAATCTAGAGCCTTTACATGACATTGCTTTTGAAGAAGATTAAATTCTAAAACTTTCTATCCCAGGCTTCATATATGTAACTAACTAAAGGTTTTCTGAAATAAAACCCTTCAATTGTATGTAAATAGGTTCAAACAAAAATTACAGCAATAACCAGATTAGTGGGTAATATATTGTTCCATACGATAGGCAACAAGGGGCAATTTTAACAGAATTTTTAAATATAGAAAAATTAAATATTTGACTTACGTGGCCCAAGTAGGTAACCAGCACTATTCAAAGTCCAGCCCCTCTTTTCTTTTGCCTTTTAGAGGGAAAAGTGCAGATGGGTTATTTATTGCATGATACTCATAATACTGTCTGGAAAAAAAAACATGAATCTGGGAGGTTGACTTGTGCAAATGGATTCATTCGTGTTTCTAATGAGCTAATATGTTTTATTTATCAAAAAATATTGTTTCATGTTGGGTGAAATCCTGGCCACACTGAAGTCAATGGAAGTTTTGCCACTGACTGCAATGTAACCAGGAGTTTGATCCTACATAGATGAAATTGCAAATCACACATTGCATTATACATTTTAAACTTTACACAGTAGAATAAACATGATCTGTTCCCAGTCTGCTTTGCTGAAACATATAAATATTTCCCACTAGATATTTGCTTGGATTTATACAATTTGTCATTGTGTCTCAGATGTTCATATTTTGTATGCTGTATGTAAAGCAAAAACATTCCTTGTTATTCTTCCAATCTGGCAGTTCACTGAACTTTAGTATATACTGTAAAACTAATTAATCCGTGTTTTGTTTAACTACTTTATAGCACTTCTGTCATGTTGTTGAGTATTAAAATGTCCAATATTCCCAACTGTTCATCCACTATTACATACAGAATATTATCGAGTACTTGCTCTGTTTTAATCAGTCCTGTCTAACCAGGATGCCTGTCAGGTTAGAGGTTACATATCAACTGAGACACCTGTCCAATGAATAGAACTGAAATGGAAGTTATACTTACTGATAAAACGAGTCCAAATGTCTCTGAGAGGGTGGCGCAAAAGATTAGAGAGAGAAACAGGAAACTAGTCCACCTCTGCATCTGAAAAGAGACCACAAATGCTCGGGGTTATTTGGTTTGCATTGCAATGTTTGGGATCCCAGAGGTGTGGAGGGGAGACCCGGGGGGAATTGAAATTGACTTAGGTTCCCACAGGAACCTGATGCCGTAAGAACCATCCAAATAAGAGGAACCTATGAGAAGGAAGACTCTGTATCCGGGGGTGAGTCCCGTGTATCTGAAAGATCAGGAAGGAGCGGCAGAGGATGTCAAATCCTAAAAAAGCAGTAACATCCCCAAAGTCAGACACTCTGGGGACGGGGGCGGAACCTGAGCGCTGGGGCATGGAGACCGGAGATCAGTTTTTGCAATCTCTTCCCACCTCTGCATACAAGTTAATAGCCACTGGCGTCACTAATGCGGGGAGTCAGAAGGGAAGGTGTCCAGGGGCTAAGATTTCATGTACCTGGAAGTTAAACACCTTCCAGAGGGCAAAAGGTTCAACATAAAAGGAAAGTACCTTGGGTTGGGACGCGCTGGTCTGTTCTTCACTGCGCGGAGTCAGTCCTGGCTGGCAGTGGGGCGGCGAGCTGTCCGCAGGCTGCTCTGGGAACTGGATGGTCTCAGCTGGGACTCTTCACTGCATGGCCCCGGTGCGCTCACTGTGTAGGGGACGCGGTGTCTTGTGAGCTCTGGGGATGAATGGAGTTGGGGAGGGGGGGGCCTGCACTGCCTCTGAGCCCAAGCCCTCTCCCCCTCTGCTATTTATGGGTAGCAGCGCAACTTTGCCCGAACGTCTCTCTCCCAGGGGAGAATCGAGAGCCGCCCACATCCCCGGGTCATTTCCCCTCGCCAAGTCACTGCATTAGGAAGGGCAAAAATTACAGCAATTCAATTAGAGGCATTTGGAAGCAAGATGTGGGCTGCAGATAGATAACAGCCTGGCCAATTACCTTTCATTACGCCTGGGTTGGACACTCTGGCTAGCCGTGAAAAGAGCTCTGTTCTAGACAGCCTGGCCTGCCTTCTATCTTTCTTCTGAAACTTCAGAAGTTCTTTGTTGTTGTTTGAGAATAAGGAAGGGTAAATTGAACACAGCTCCCTCTTTGGAGAATCAAGTACAGAAGCAGAACTAAATGGAAAAGACTCTATATTATGCTGCCTAATAAGACTTACATCCTTGTCGATTACAGTATCTGTTACTGCATTCAAGAACACAGCCGTTTCCCCCTTTCTCTGGGAGCCCCACGAATCTCTCTTCAGTCCAGACATTATGGGTTTCCTTTAAAATTCCTTTGAATCAGTCCCCTTACTCTAGCATCAGAGAAAAAGGAACTGGAGGAAAAGTCTGTTATTTTACTTACCTACAGCTTCAAAGTGCTAAAGGGAGAGGAATATATTTAGAAAAATGTTCTTGTTATTTCTTATCTGGACTATAGCTTGGTGACATTTTGCAACTAAATGCAACTGATCTTTTTTCTCACGTTTTTGTGAAAAAATAACACAAATTCACCCCATTACCTATAATACATAATCTTAAGTATGGCTTATAATCAGTAAAGTGGCTATAAAAACATCAAGGATTCCAAATTTAATTTCCTTCAATGATCAAATTTGCTCAGTTTAAAAGGCTTAAAATGAGTTTTCTAACAAGTGGTCCCGCAAAATCTTTTTGAGAACTGAAAAGTACAGAGCTTTTCTGCCTCACCAGAACTTAGCTGGTAATTAAATTTTGTTGTACAAAATAGACTAGACTCTACCTCACTCTTCTACAGACCATAGGGTATGCTAAACCATAGACACAACAAACACCTAGTAGGAAGGTTTGAATAATGTGAAATACAATATCCCTCATAGGTTTGACAGGTAGTGTTTTTGCCAGAGTGTAGTAAAATCCAGGAAAGTGGAATTGGTCACATATTGATCGAGATCTCCCACTTACTTGCAATTATAGTCTCTCTGTCACAGGAAAAGCAGGGCTATATTAGTTTAAACATGTCACTAGAACCCTGATGTAAAAACGTAACTCTATAGTCTTATATGTATAATTTGGGTGTAGTTATTCCTTCCAGTGTTTAAATCTGACTGCACATCAATGTGAAGAGTAAACTTTGTAAATCTTATTCAACACTTCATGTCACTTACTGTGGATATTCTCCCAGCCAAGGCCTGCATGACCCTTAAAATTCTGACTAGATAGATCTGTAAAAGCATCTGGGAAGTAGCAAGATAATTTTTGCAAAGTGCCTTTTATTTTAACTTCTCCAATGAAGGAAGCATTTTTACTGACATTTTCTAGTCTTCATCAATTACTTTCATTTCTAACTTTGAAACTATTGTTTGACACAAAATGTTTTCTTTGTGTTATTAAAATAAAAGGACAAAGGCGTGAAAAACTAGATTCAAGCAGCATTATAATAAACATGCATCAATTTTGCTAGTTTTTGAGAGCATTTTTTCTACAAGTCCCTCTCAAATGTATTTGGAACAATGTATTTTAACTTGTGACTATTATTCTCTTTTATCAGCATAATTCTTGCATCTATTTGTCAAGTCATGTTGTAAAATAATCTACTCATTTTTGCTGGAATCAGAAATAGATGAAAGCCTCTTTATACACTCAAAGGCTTCATCCATCATTTCCCTATTATGCATTTTGTCTAACCCTATATCTTCAGTTTAGTGTCAATTAAATAATTTTACCAGTCATTTCTGCAACTGCTGTTCTTATTTTCTCAAATTTCCTTGTCAAAAATGCTATTAGTCTTTATTATTATTTATTATTACTCTGGAGGCATTATAAACCTTACTTCTCAGGCAGAAGTACTGAAAATTAGTTTTAAATCTGCCTTTATATATGAACTTAAAAACCAGCCATTTTTCTGGGTAAATTATCAATTTTATCACCAGCGTGATCTTCTCACACATTTGTTTATTTATTGGGTGGAAAAGGCTTCATGCAGATTGCAGTCACTACTAAAATTATGTCTGGTACTGAGCAGAATTTTGCCATCAGACAACACTCTAAGGGTATGTCTACACTACAGCGCTAATTCTAACGAACTTAATTGGAATTAGTTCATTTGAAATAAGCTAATTCGAATTAGTGCATCTAGACCTAAAAACTAATTCAAATTAGCATTTTGCTAATTCGAAATAGCATGTCCACATTGAGTGGACCCTGAATTGAAGGTAAGGCTGGCCAGAACCAGTGTTGGCAGGACATCAGGGTTGGACTTAGTGTGTGGGGCTGCTGCCTCAGACTAGCTGAGGGCTATGCTTTAAGGGACCTGAACCCCCATCTTGGACAGACAGTTCTCAGGTTTCCCTGCTTGCTGGTCTACCTCGCTGAGAGACAGCAAAGCATTTGTGTCTCAGAGTGCTCTGCTTACCCTCACTCAGGGCACCACAGCACTCTGCAACATGGAACCAGACCTGCCCCCGGAGACTCTGCTGCCTCTCGTAGACATGTTGCCAGCAGCCTGGCTGCACTGACTGCAGGTTGCCATCCGGGAGGACCATTGAGGGGATGTCAGGATCCAGGGGGCCCTGCGGGAGAGCTTCAACCCTGAGGAGCACTAACAGTCTCCCCGGTATGCCCCACTGGGGGCTTGTGCCCCATTCCTCCCTCTTGTCCTTCCACTTACCTTTCCCTAGCCCCCCCTTCTTGATTTAAAATAAAAGACATGTATTTTCAAAAATAACAACTCTCTTTATTCAACACAACTGGGGAGGGGGAATGAAACTGTGGGGAGATGGGGGAAAGGAGGTGGGAGAGGGCAGGAGAGACGGTGGGAGGGGGAGGGGGAAAACTGGGAGGAGGGAGCTGGAAGGGGAAAGCAAGAGGAAGAAGGGGGAGGGGAACTCAGGAATATGGCGTGGGGGTCTCGCCGGGCCAACCGCCTCCCAGCATGGCAAGGGAAGGGGCCTCAGCGTCCCCAGGGGGATGGGGTGGAGGGTGCAGAGGTTGAGGTGTGGGGTGTGGACATTGAGGAGGAGGGTGTGGAAGTTGAGGAGGAAGAGGTGAGGGGGGGCAGGAGTGGGAGGAGGGACAGTTGTTGGGGGGGCAGCAGGCACAGGACCGGCACAGGGCAACATGCTCTGCAGCAGGGCCTGCAGGTTAGTGTTTCTGGCTCAGTCCTCAGCCAGCTGCTTCCGGAGGAGCTGCAGGTCTTCCCACATCCAGGCCTCGACAGTGCGGTGCAGGGCCTCCAGATTCTGGTCCCAGTACTCCTGACGCGTGGTGGTGGTCCGGAGCAGGCCGCGGGTGCGGGAGCATGTCCCGGGCAGGGTGGTGCACCCTGCACGAGCAGCTGGTGCAGCTGTAGAGAAAGAAGAGAAGTGGTCAGTTCTCCCTGGGGACACAGGGGATGATGCCCAGCCTCCCTTCCCCCGTGATGTGAGGGCAACTGTGGACGACCCTGCCAACTCTGGTGCTGGAACAGCTGGCAGTGGGCCCTCCGGTCCCTGCTCACTGCCTCCCAGGCTGGTGCGAACCGCCCCGCCCACCAGGAGTTTGTCGAGGATGGGGAAGTAGAGGCAGGTGGCAGCCCCTGCTGTGGCACCGCCCCTGGTGGCCCTGGCGTACGCCTGCCACAGCTCCTTAACTTTCAGGCACACCTGCTCTTCGGTGCACCTGTGTCCCTTTTGGGCCATGGTGGCTGCTATGCGGCCGTAGACAGCTGTGTTCCTCCTCCTAGTGCAGCGATCATGGATGTTGGGGGCCTGGTCCCAAACCTCAATGAGGTACATGACCTCCGCACTAATCTAGGAGGGCGCGCGCCGTCTACGGCCCCTGGCTGGCCCCCCAGTGCTGGGGGACTGGGCGGGGGACGGCTGGCTGTCATTGGCTGCCTGGCTCATCCTGGGGCCACTGGGTTGGGGCAGAGACTGCTGGCAGGGCTGGCTCTGGCAAGTGCCATCTGGCCTGAGTCTACCCTTTTAAGGGGCCCAGGGGTGGGGGAGAGGAGAGGAGTTTTCCTGGTTTGGCCCAGAGTGGGAAGGGCTAGCCTTCAGCCCTTAATTCGAACTATTTAATTCGAACTAGGTGTTACTCCTCGTAGAATGAGGCTTACCTAGTTCGAATTAAGCGGTTTGCATGTGTAGCCCCTATTAAAGTTAATTCAAACTAACGGCTGTTAGTTCGAATTAACTTTGTAGTGTAGACATACCCTAATGGGCCTAATCCAAGCCCCACTTAAGTCAATGGCAGGCTCTCCACTGAATTCTGTGGGCTTTGGATTAGGATCCAATTTGGATCACAAATTCAGGAAGAAAACTATCTAAAAATTATTATTTCTATATATGATGGATTAAATGCTTCTAATTTACTGTACAACTATCTCTCACAAAAATGCATAGCTATAGTATTCTATAATATATTGCATCTTAACAAGTTACTTTTTAAACAGATGGTATTTCATAAATCAGGAGAAAAGTGAACAGTGAATCATTTTTAGAACGGTGAAAACAATTCAACCATTTTTCCTGGCAAGTTTCAGAATTGTGAAACAAGAACATGATTTGGTCTGATGAATTATTGTAGTGACTGCATTTTGTACTGGAGACAAGGGATGTGCATTCAGATTTCTTGTTTCTTGAATTAGCAGGTTAGAAGTGTTAGGAGCAGAAAATAGAATGCCCTGTCCCTAAGAAAAATAAGCTCATTGCATTACTTGAATCACCTTTGTTTTCTGATAGCATTCTGTCATACTACCCTTGAGATATCTCACACTTTATTTTTCACCAATCTTAGGAACAGCCATTTATTTTTACTCCATTTCCTATAACTAGTTTTTAATATAGTATAGTGGTGGAAGTCACCAGGTGGTACTGTTATGTGTAATTTTATGCATTCTTCTTAGTATCCTTTGAGCAGTTTTTGAATACCTCCTATACAGGTGTTACTTTTGTGATGTCATTTCTTGTGTGGGGAGTTGTTGCACATAGCAAGAGTGTCTGCTTTCTGCTTTACTCTAACCAGAACCAGTTTTTGCTACAGAGTTGGCTCTGGTGTTTGCCTGAGATTTCTGAAAGGGAGGTTATCCAGAATGCTATGTATGACCACCTGTATTCAAGGACTGCCATATATAATGTAAAATAAACAACATGACTAGGAAATATGCAATCTCTGCATAACTGATTTGTCTTCCAACGGAAACCATACTGCTAGGCTCCAACATCTATTACCATTAAGTAGAGGCTAAGGATTTATTCTCTTATTAGATTATTGTGCAGGTTAGGAGTTTTACAAAGCCATTTAAAGGAAAATATGAAGACTTAGTTGCGGGATCATCACTGTGTTATTCAAGTTTTTGTCAGTGTATTACCTCTGATTTCAAGAGAGTTATGTCATCAGAGAGCTAGAATAACAATGTTGAGTTAAATTCCTGGTGTAGAAAGTTCCGGCAAGTTTCATGATAAAGTCACTAGCTCTGGAAAGTTTAATGATAAAATCATCATGATGGTAAGAGCATGCAAGCTAGTCAGGGATAAAACAGAAGAGGGGCCCAGAAGTTGGGAAGAAGTGATAGAAGTGATCCTGAAAAAAAAATGTGATTGGAACCGAGGAGCTGGGATGGCATATCAAAACAGAGTGGCTACGTCTAGACTGGCATGATTTTCCACAAATGCTTTTAACGGATGCTTTTCCGCAAAAGCACTTTTTGCAGAAAAGCGTCAGTGCCAATCTAGATGCGGTTTTGCGCAAGAAAGCCCGATCGCCATTTTCGCCATCAGGACTTTTTTGCGCAAAACAGTTTTTAGCTGTCTACACTGGCCCTCTTGTGCAAAAACATTTCCGGAAAAGGGCTTTTGCCCGAACGGGAACATCAAAGCATTTGTGCAAGAAGCACTGATTTTGGACAGTAGAACATCAGTGCTTTTGCGCAAAATCAAGCGGCCAGTGTAGACAGCTGGCAAGTTTTTGTGCAAAAGCAATTGCTTTTGCGGAAAAACTTGCCAGTCTAGACGCAGTCAGTCAGGTCAGCAGGAAGGATAAGGGGAGAAGCTGGGCCAATTTGGGAGCATTGTCTGGTCCACAACAGGACCGGATGCCTCTCTTATTCCAAAAGTAGTCCCATGAAAATCAATGGGACTACTTGGGAAGTAAGTTATCATCTAATGTGACTAAGAGTATCAGCATCTCATTCTTAAAAGCTATACCTGCCAGACATCTGTATAAAATATCCAGCCCTACATAAAAGGGACACTTTTACATATTCTGAAATTCCAAGTACATTACAGCCAACTCTTATTCACTGATTTGCTCAGTTGTTCAGAGAATCCACGCAAGTGAAAGAAACACAAATTAATCTTGCAGCAGATGGCCTGATTTGATTGCATCAAAATATACTTATCTAAATGTGGAAAGAGTAATTCATTATATTGAACTTTATTTCAGGAACAAAAGGGAGGGTCAACATTCACAGGATCAAGCCCAGGTCCAGTGTTGAAAAGCTTTTTCCAAGCATGCAGCACAAGTTAGTGAAGTAAGTACTGAGGAACTCTATAAAGAGAAATTCTCCTGCCCCAGATTGCAGAGCTGCTCTGCAGCTGTAATTTGAACCACAGGGGGTAACTTGGTGACAGGCAACTTGATAATACAGGCAGTCCCCGACTTACGCGGATCCGACTTATGTCGGATCCGCAGATACGAATGGGGCTTTGCTCTGGCCCGAGCTTCCTGAAATCAGCCGCTGATCAGTTTCAGCAGCGGCTGACTTGGGGACACCTGGGGCAGAGCAGCTGGGGTGCTGCCCGGTTGGTCCCCGCAGCGCCGCCCCTGCGGGGACCTACCCGGCAGCGCCCCAGCTGCTCTGTCCTAGGCGTCCAGATTCAGCTACTGTTGAAACTTATCAGCGGCTGATTCCAGGCAGCCCACGGCAGAGCAACTCTGCCTCGGGCTTCCTGTAGTCAGCCGCTGGTCAGTTTCAGCAGCGGCTGAATCTGGAAGCCAGTTCCGACTTACATACAAATTCAACTTAAGAACAAACCTACAGTCCCTATCTTGTACGTAACCCGGGGACTGCCTGTACATGAATGTCATGTTGAACATGTGCAAGGCAGGGAACATTGCAAAGAGCCATTTGAGCTACTCATAGATATTACTAGGTTTTAAAGTAACTGTGGAGTGGCTTGTTGAGGTGGGATGGGTGGAATGAGGATGGTTTATTGAGTATTATCAATTAGATTCTGTTTGTGTATATTTAATTTCCATTATAGGTACAATAGTGTTCGTTGTTTCTTCTTATTTAAGAGTATTTGTATCTGGTGAAGGGTTTTCTGGATTTTATAGTTAATTTGTATTGAATGGCAGGAGAACCAAAGGAGTTGAGCACTATACTTTAGCCACACATTTCCCCTTATCTGGTCTTGGCAACTGGAGTAACTGATAGAAGGGTTCCTCAGTATCTGGAGGTGGGATTGAAGGGTTGGTTTTTTTTCATCTGATTGGGAGCCTTTTGATATGGAGTGTATATATATGTTCTGTAAAGCTTTCTAGATCTTTGTCCTGGAGGTACTTCCTTAAGAACACAGCTGTGACTGCTATATCTTTTCAATGATTGAGATGACTAAACAATGCAGTGATGAGCTGGGTATGTGAAGGGAGGAAGAGATAATTGTTTCTGGACTTGAGCTGTCTGATTCCTGTTATGTCTATTAAAACTTCACAAGCCAATCACTCTTCTTTTGTCAATTCCTGTTCTCTCTATGTCTATATGTTGTCAGTATGGATCATAAACATTTTGGAGCAGTAAACTTGCTTTTGTACCTGCTTATAAACCTCCAAAAACCTTGTTGGTACCATACAAATAATAAATAAGATAAAAATAATGCTAATATGGAATAGATGAGGAATACGGAAGAGTCTTCAGACATAGGACGTTAGTAAAATAATTTCAATCCTATCCATCCCTCTAGAGGTTTCATCTTGAGAACTCAAGGCATTGGCTTTGGACTCTCTGCTCTTTGTATCATACTGCTTAATGCAAGACTAGCACCAAATGTTTCTGCCATACATTATTTAATCAAGGAAGAGACGTTCAACTTCATGTATGATTATTGACTGCTGTCTCTTGTGATATATAATTAAGACCCTGAATAAGGCAGGAGTCTCTAGTAATTGAGCTATGTTTCTGGAGATGTAGTGCCTATTCATAGAATTTGACTAGTATGCAATGAATCAGTCAGGAAGAAGAAATCACACCTCTTTCTGTTTGGAATCTGCATAGTGTCCAATGCAATTGGCTTGAGGACACAGCTGAACAATGAAGATTAAAAACAGATATTAAAAAGTACCTCATTTATAGAGTACTGTCCATCCTCACACAGTATGAGTTATAGGTACTCTGAATAGTATGTGATCATATAATTGAAGACTGTAATAATGCATGTACACATGAGTTGAAGTTGTGTAAGCAATGTTTACATTGGCATTTCTACACTTGAAAAAAATCTACCTATGTACTGTGAGAGACCCAGGTTAGCTGGGTACCATGGGTAGTAGAAGGCAGACATACTGGTCACTGGATAAATAGTTTTCTGTTATCTTGTTATCATTGTTTAGCATAATCCAGATCAAACGTTACTCCAGGCTGTCTCCAGGTGGTTACCTGCCTCCAGTTAACCTGCAGAGAGTAATTTGAAGCTGTTAGGCTAATGTAGACACCTGATTGCAATTAAGGCTGCACACATACGGTTATAAAGCTCTCTCTCCAATCAGTCATAGGGAGAGGTATGGGTGGGCTTTTGAATGAAAGGGTAATAAACACACATTGGGGAAGTGGCCCAGGGAAGTGTAGCATCTCCTTTAGTGAAGAGAAAACTGCCAATGAAAAAAAAACCTACTTGAAATATGGGAGGTGGTTGGGCACAAACCCGCCCACTTTTAAAGGCCCCTCCCCCAGCCTTACGGAAAGGACCACTGGACCCAGAATTCAACTGATTACGGGAGACAAATGATGAAAAAGAGGATCAGGGGTGTGGGTCATAGGTTTAAAACCAGAGAACTGGAAGGAGATACTGAGCAGAGAACCTTGGACAGTGCCTGCTGCTCCTTGAAGCTGTCCAGGGAGCTAGTGGATGCTGCCTAGAGGAACCCTGCTCGGATGCATGAGACAAGGAAGGAGCAGAAATAGGCCCCACAGTCACAGAGCATCCCCTCGTCCAACATCCTCCTCCTGGTACGATAGATGGCAGCTTTTGCCAGGGCCAGAAGAACGTTGATGAGGAGGTTTTGTGACTTAGTGGGGCCACGGATGGAGTGTGCATAAAGAAAAAGGTGTGGGGAAAAGTGGAGTCAGAACCTCAGCAGGAGATTCTGGAGGAGCTGGAAAAGGGGCTGCAATCTGGTGCATTCAAGGTAGCCGTGTGCCAGGTTTTCCCTCATGTCACAGAAGGGACAGGCGTCAGGGACAGGGGTGAACCATGCCAAGTACACGACCTTGCTCACGGCTCCATGGAGGAGCCACCAACTGATGTCCCCGATCAGCCATGGGATCAAGGTGGAATATACACTGGCCCACTGGGGTTCCTCACCCTCAACAGGTGTCAAGTAGTCCCATCACTTAGTGTCCAGTCAGGACAAAAGGGTGAGGAAATACAGCCTGTGGAGCATGAGCACATACAGTTTGTCCCTGGGCACAAGTTCAAAAGCAAACAGGCTGCAGATACTGCAGTCGGCTGGTGGTCCAGGGATGGGGAGGCCAGGGGGCCCCGCAGAACAAGGGCCTAAGAAAAAGGGACAGAGGACTTGCAGTGGGGGAGGACATACCCTCTCACAGGGCTTGCTGCAGGAAATCAAGAATGGGCTGCAACAAAGCCACCTTTACTTCTTGGAGTATGCACAGGGGGATTTGAAGGGTGGAGCCCCATGTGCTGAGTGAGCGCTTGGGGATCTACCCAATCCCCCCTTTTGTACAACTCTGGTGATCTCTGCCATGCACTGAGGGAGTCTCTGCCACCTGTATACACAAGGCTGGATTACGGAGCAGGGGCTCTGCAAGGAGACCTACCCCCTCAGTGGCCACTATGGACCTGGTCACCGTGAACAGCTTCCAGGTCTGCAGGAGTTCCTGGCAGAACTTTGGCAGCTCTGAGTGGTCTTGCAGAAGCCCATCAGGTGGAGAAAAAAAGCTGCTGGTCATATTGGAGCCCTTGGAGGTGGCAGAGAAAGGCATGCACCAATGTGCTCCACGCTGGACTACCTGCATGAGTCTCTACAGGGCCTGGAGGCAGAAGGTATGGACCTGGCTGTGCATTCAGACCAGCGCTGTCCCCACGCCTTCAGGGGGAGGCACAGGACCCCTGCAGAGAGCCAGTGCAGTCTTGGCCAAAAGAATTCCAGAGCTATCCTGTGGAGTTGGGCTAGGACCTCTGGGGCTGAGCTCAGGGTGTTGAGCTGGTGCCAGAGGATGGACAGGACCAGTTGGTTCAGCACCAGTGCCTTTACCTGCAGGGAGAAACACTGGAGCAGTCCTGTCCATCTCTACAGCCGCTCACCCACTCTGGCCTCCAAACCCTGCCAGTTCTCTGGCGGGGATGGAGGTGTGATGGAAAGGTGTATGCCAAGATAAAGCAGCGGACCTGTGCTTTACCTGATGGCCAGAAGCATGTGTGGAAGGGGGCCTGCCTGCCACCAGTCCTCAACCATCATGCCAGAGCTGTTGACCTAGTTGACCTGGGCAGAGGCCACTGAGTATATGGCTTGGCAAGCCTCCATTCACACAAGGTCACCTGGGTCCTGGACCACAAGGAGCACATCAGCAGCATACGCCAACAGGACCAGATGCAGCTCCAGCTCTCAAAGCACTGAACCCATCAACCTCTGATGGGGGAGACAGAAGAAGAGCTTTATTGCCAGAGCGTACAGCTGACCTGACCTTAGACACCCCTGATGTATTCCCCCCCAAAGCTGACTGGCTCAGTCAGGATCCAGTTGAGCCTGATCAAACACTCCGCAGAGGCATGCAGCACATGGAGAAAGCTCACGAAACGGGGCCTAAAGCTGAAGGTGTGCAGAGTGCCCAGGAGATATCTGTGGTCCACCCCATTGAATGCCTTCTTTTGATCCAGGAACAGGAGAGTGAACGACAGATCATCCCTATTACCTGAGCTCTAAGAGGTCCCAGTCATAGTACAGAAAGCTGCCAATAGCTGCTGCTATCAGGGTTTCTGGGCAAGAACCTGAAATAGGTGGTGTTCTTGGGTTTCCTCAACCGTTCCTGATCCACTACAGTAAAACCCCTTGAGAGGGGAGACAGGCCCCTGTTAAGACAGGAGGCTAAACTGTTCCTACTAAGCCTGAAGGAATGACAGAGACTTTAGGAGTTCTCCCACCAATCTCCTTGCTGGCCTATGATGGATGTGGCACAATAGGCTATGACCCTTGCCTGTAGAGAGAGAGAGAGGCTACATTTAGGGTCACAGTGAGCCTCTGAGGAAAGCATAATCTGTCTGGAAGAGTGGGATCTACTGAGACAAGTTGGGAGCTTTGTCACAGTACCTATTTATATGGCCCTCTGTTATCATATGTAAACACCTCCCAAAATGATAATGTATACATAAAGATATTTCTCGCTTTCCGTTGTCAAATCAATTACGGAGAGACCTGTTATGTTTAATGTGATACTAGTGTAGAAAATTTTGTTCAAAGCAGCACATTTTTCATTTTGCCTTGAGAATACTATTGTTTATGAATATCCTGTTATCTTCTGGGAGTGAATTCTAGATTTGTGGGCCAGTGGCTAAGAAAGTTCTGTGTACTGCACATAAGAGGTTAAATTTGCAGTAGAAGATAGTTGTGGGAAGTCATGACCTAATAGAGTGAAGCAGCCTTTTAGGTAATTTGGGTAAATTCCATATAGGGCCCAAACACTGAATCTATCACAGTATTCAACAGGCGGTCAGTAAGTAGAGCAATGAAATACTGAGGTGATGTACTCCTGGAAGCCTCTGTTGCTAAGCAGCCTGGCAACTAGGCTGCTGTGTTCTGCAACAACTGTAGTTACTTTTTTTGAGGCAGCAGCACGGGTGGAGGACATGGGAGGCTGCTGCAGAGCAGACTCTGTCTACAGTGCTCACTGCAGACAGAGGCTGCTCTGCATCCCATGGAGCAGCCTTTGTCTGCGGGGAGCTCTGACCCCCATGGACAGGGGCTGCTGCTGTGGAGCAGCCTTTCTCCGCATGGAGCTCAGGTGCCCTGTGGACAGGGGCTGCTGACACCCCTTGCTGCTGCCTCTATCAGCAGACCAGCTCCCACCTGCCATCCTGGACTGCCACCTCTGATTGAAAGGCAGCAACATAGAGTGGCAGGGGGCTCTCTGGGAGTGGGGCCAAGAGTGCACTGGCTGTGGGCCCCAACCCCGGGGACTATTGAATAGTCATGTAACTGGTAAATTGTGATGCAGTTACACAATTATTCAATTACATGCTATCTAACATTCCTAGTAAACAAGCGACAGCTTGATGAGAATATTGTGGGACAGAGTTTGCACCTCTGGAAATCTTCCTGGCTCTTAGGCCAAAGACAATGGACTTTGTAAAATGAGGGGAGCGGAAAGACATTCTAGTTATCTATCATTTGAGGAGCATATGGAACAGCATCCTCTGAACCTGTGAAAGTTGGATCTTTTTTTCCCTTCAGCCCAAGATGCTGATAACTTGCTCTGAGAAACTGTTTTAGACAAAGATATACCTTGCTAAGATTAAGTTTTAGTCACTAGAAAAAATGTTGTGTTTGCGACTAATACCTATATCTTTTTCTCTTGCTTAGTACCACTTAAATCTCTGTTCTTAAACTATCACAATGCTGTTTTATTATAGCAAAGTGTGATTTTTCATCCACCTAACAGGCTGATGTGTACTCCATCTTTTTAGAAGTGGCAGACTTGTCTTCACTAAGGGGAAGGCCATATTTTTACTATGTTGAATAGTGACTCTTTCACGATCAATCTTCCAGCATTTAATTTAGCTAAATCAAACTCAGAGGGCGCCCCTGTCAGTGCTGGTACTCTTGTTTCTTGTGAGAAGTAAGGGAAGCTGATAGGAGCATTTGCTCCCAGTGACCTCCTGCAGTGGAGACCCCCCCGCTCCCCCGAGAAAACTCAAATTAAGGTACATTGTCTTCAGCTATGTAATTAATGTAGCCGGAGTTGCATATCTTAATTCAACTTTCCCCTTTAGTGTAGACCTGGCCTAAGTAGTCCATAGATCTCCCACAAAACATCTAGGCTACATCTACACTGGCACTCTTTTCCGGAAATGCTTAAAATGGAATAGTTTTCCGTTATAAGTATTTCCGGAAAAAGTGCGTCTACATTGGCAGGATGCTTTTCCGGAAAAGTGTCCTTGCCAATGTAGATGCGCTTTTCCGCAAAAAAGCCCCGATCGTCATTTTTGCGATTGGGGCTTTTTTGCGGAAAAGAAATCTGTGCTGTCTACACTGGCCCTTTTCCGGAACAGTTTTCCGGAAAAGGATTTTGCCCGAATGGGAGCAGCATAGTTTTTCTGGAAAAGCACTGATGATTTTACAGTAGATCGTCAGTGCTTTTCCGGAAAAGCAAGCGGCCAGTGTAGACAGCTGGCAAGTTATTCCGGAAAAGTGGCTGTTTTTCCGGAATAAGTGGCCAGTGTAGACACAGCCCTATATTATTTTTATTTTTTCAACTCTATAGAGGCTGTTTTTTCTTTAACAAACCAAGAAAAGAGCAAATGGATGGAAAAACATGAAAATGGATAGTAATAAGAGAAAGGTAATTTTCATTGTCTTTCCAAAGCCTTTGCCACTGCTTTCTTATTTCTACATTTTGTTCTTCTGGTATAATGCAGTGGAGCAGGCAGAACGTGCTCAATTTTCGCTGAGTGCATCATCTGCCCATTTAGCAGTTGCAGCTCAATGTTCAAAATAGAACTAAATATTCAGTAAAAATCTGTAATAAAGGGTATTTTCTTGTCCAAATTATATTGGTATCAACTATGAATTTCTGGCTGTTACACTACAAACCTGAGTCAGATATCTATTATGTACATAATATATACTATTACAATACATTTCTTCATTATACCAGGTCATGTTAAATAATTTCAAAAATTACATTTGAGATAAGGGACACATTACTTTAAAGCTAATTTTATATGAAAAGGAGTAACAGAATAAAACATCAAGAGGAATATGATTAAATAAATTATTACAGTACACAGAAATGTACCCTGACAAACAATCAAAACAGTCTTTATTCAATAATAAATCTTATATATTTCTCTGGAAAAAATTGAGAGGTGCTTTCTGAAATTAAGCTGGAGGTCTGCATGAATAAACTTTCCTACCATCACTACCGGACTTTCACTTTGGATAGAAGAAACCATTACTCTGTATTATGATCTAGAAATAAAATGGTATTGGAGGTCTACAATTCAACCAATGATGTGCTAGAAGCATGAAAAGTCTGACGTACTTTGAGGAATTATGTTTACCATGGTACCCATGTAATTAGTTCTTTGTTTAAATCTGCATGATAGTCTCAGATGCTTTATCATACTCTATTATGTTACTCTACGTCAGATAAAATAATCTTTACTTCCTATTTGATTAATTTTACTATTAATCAATCTGAAGATTGACAGCTTTTAATAATTCTTATCCATGTTATAAACAGTATTAGTTTATTTGAAAACAATATCATCATAACTCAATTGAAATTTCTGTAGCTGCTTAGAAAACCCTTAAACTGTGCTCATGACTCATGATACAATATGACTGAATTATAGCTATGCTTTTAGATTAGAACCAAACTATTAGTCTACAGATTCTGTGTTTTTTGCTGAGATTTTATTTCCTTTATCTTAAATTAATAACATCTATTTAGCATACTTTTTTTCCTCAGACTGTCTTTATTTTAAAGTTGAGAATGAAGTTGATAAATCTCAATATTATGACTCAAAATAACAGTTGTAAATTACATCAATTGGCCATCAATTTATGAGTTATCATTGGAAAAAATAGGATTCTGGCTTGTTCATGACTTATTTTTTAAAGGGAGACTTTATTTTTTGCCTCACCAATGGAGATATTAAAAATTCCTAGAAAAACTGTAGCATCCTCAGTAATCATCTTGAATTCAAATATAAAACTCAAAGTAATGCATAATGAGCTTTAAAATAAAGTTGATATTTAAATCAAGCACATTGCATTTTTGTTTTTAAATATATTAGAATTATACACAACATAAAGATAGCTATATAAAAGGAGAAATACAACTATGAAATTTAAAGGGCAGATTCAGTACCTTGAAGAATTAAAAAAAGAAGCAATATGAAATGGAATTAGCATACGACCATATGAGCCTTAATTCAATCGTGGAGTAATTTAGTGAGAATCCTCTTAAATAATAAATTAACTGAGTCAAATAGTTCAGTTTTAGGGGATTACTGAATATTTTGAGGACTGATTTTTGGAAAAAGTTGGGTGTTTTGCATTCCTGTCAGAAAGTCATGCTTGGGTTCAATCTCAGTTCCTTTCAGCATGGAGTTTCACAAAATCTTTGATTATTGAAATGGTGTAGTCTATGAAATTTTGACACGCATGACATAATAAGTTATACAAATCCAGAATTACTTTGAAGTTATGCTCAAACCTGATCCTGCGGCAAGCAGCCTGATGTTGCCTCTGCACCGCCCATTTATCTGTGGGAGGCGTGACAAGCCCATAGCCCCTTATATGCTGATTGCATGGTCTTGAGACAAGCCTGGCACAACAGCCCACAGAATAGGTGGTGGCAGCCCACCCCGACTTCCTCCCCTGACGCCAGATGCATGCTCACCACGGGGAGCCAGGATGGCTCCTCTCTTTCTTCCAGTGGGCTGGGCAGGAAGGGGATTGAAAGCATTTCCTAAAGGCTACAATGCTTGCTCCATCATTGTGGCTGCTGTCTATGGTTAACCTTGCTGGCCTCAGCCTGCATCCATCTGCCTTTCTTAGCCCCACTGCTGGGTTTTGTCCCCTGCCCACTAGGGTTTGCACCACCTCCAAGTTCCACAGAGCTCCTACAAAGCCTCTCCTCCTCCTTTTGTCACCAACTGGACTTTTAACAGCCTGGTTAGTGGTGCTGATCGGAGCTGCCAATGTGTTTTTGATCAGATGGGCAGTTGGCAACCTTACCAAGAGCTATGGGGCTGTTCTATCTTGCATCAGTGGTAATGGTCCTCTGAGACTTTCATGAGACTTAGGAATTGCCGGACTGCAGTATACTCTGACCATGCCCCTTCACGCACAATAGAGCTAGACAGCAGTGTTTATATTGAGAATAAACCACCCATGGATTTCTCTGCACCAAGGAACTCCTCAGCTACCAATTTAAGGTTACCTTTTTTTTGCACTGCTGAATCCAAGGGCTCTCTATGAAACCGAGTAGGCTGCAAACTCCCTCATTATTAGCAAGGAGCTGTGGCTTAAGAACACGAAAGACATCTATGACCTATTCATTTTGAGCCAACTGGCCTACCTACCTGATGGTGGTCTTTCTATACTTGTGAGAAAGTGGGATTTTTTAATTAGGTTTAAAAAGTGAAAGTGGCTAATCTTTTTAACTCCCCTGATTTTTCCCAATAGGGAAAAAAGTAAAATGTGAATTGTTAGAGATGTGAAAAAAAGTTTTTCAAAATGTTTCAGAAGATGCTGGATTGATTTTCGTTTGGAGGGAAGAAAAATTGAGCAGCTCTGCTTAATATTATAGGTCCCCTCTTCTCACTAGTCCGGGTCCCTCCAAAGCACTGGCCACCAGGTGCATAATATCACAGCTGGCTTGGACATGGGCAATATTCCCTCTAATTTTTTTTCTATACATGTGTGGAATAAACGTTGCTATCTGAACCAAGGCATGTGCAGATGTACACCACCATCAGAAACACATGGTCTAGACTGGCATGATTTTCTGGAAATGCTTTTAACGGAAAAATTTTCCGTTAAAAGCATTTTCGGAAAAGAGCATCTAGATTGGCATGGACGCTTTTCCGCAAAAGCACTTTTTGCAGAAAAGCGTCCGTGCCAATCTAGATGCGCTTTTCCGCAAAAAAGCCCTGATCACCATTTTCACGATCGGGGCTTTTTTTGAGGAAAACAAATCTGAGCTGTTTACACTGGCCCTTTTGCGCAAAAGCTTTGCGCAAAAGGGACTTTTGCCCGAATGGGAGCAGCATAGTATTTCTGCAAGAAGCACTGATTTCTTACAGTAGGAAGTCAGTGCTTTTGTGGAAATTCAAGCGGCAAGTGTAGACAGCTGGCAAGTTTTTCCGGAAAAGCGGCTGATTTTCCGGAAAAACTGGCCAGTTTAGACACAGCCATGGTGCTGGCTGTGGGCGCTCTGCCAATCAGCTAGACAGAAGCTGAATCTCTCTTGGGTGGCCACCTAAGCGCTCATCTTACAGAAGAAACAAAAAACAGGACTGTGTAGCACTTTAAAGACTAACAAGATGGTTTAATAAGTGATGAGCTTTCGTGGGCCAGCTTTGTTTCTGCTGCACCAGACTAACACAGCTACATTTCTACCACCATCTTACAGAAGACACTGGCCATAGGGGAGAAGTAAAATTGCCAGGGATCCAGTTTTCAACTAGCAACCTGGTTGAAAAGGACCCTGCCTACCCTGGTTCTGTAGGCTTCCAGAAAGGGCTGCCAGGTTCCTGTGACCTCCCAGCCATTAGGGTGGCCAGAAACTGAGAGGGTCCACGCTTTGGTCTCAGCCCAAGTACTGGGAAATGCAACTAATGGGAGTGGTGAGGGGTGAGCCTGCAGCTGTGAGGGCACCATACGGTTTTCCACTGGTTCTGGTGGCTATTTCCTGGGAGCTGTGGAAAATGTTACTGGAAGCCCACGCCCCCTCCCGGACCTCCGGCCACAGCCCTCTCCTGCACCCCAACCCCACTGAAGAGCCACGCCCCTCCAGCCAGAGCCCTCCTTCATCTCAAACCCCTGTCCAACCTGCAGCCGCCTCCCACACCGTGAGCCCCTCGTTCGTGGCCCCGCCCGGAGCCTGCAACCCCCCCCCCCCCCCCCGCTACAGCCCTGACCCCTTCCCCCTCCTCAGCCCGAGCGAGGGAGGTAGGGGGAATGGGGCGCGCGGAGGGCGGGGCAGGCGCGTTCGGTTCTCTGCCGTTAGACATTTGCCCAGCCGAGGCAGTGAGCCAGTCACGCGTCGCGCAGCCGCCACGGCCCGGCCCAACATGTGATCCCTTTTGACACGCGCTGCTTGCGTCCGGTACATCGAACCGCTTGCTGCCTCGCGCGGCGCTACTCTCGCGAGCTCTGGTTGGGGAGTGGCAACGGGCCGCGCGTGCTGCGGGAGTTTTCAACCCCCAACTGCTGTGAGGATAGAGGCGTAGCCGACGGCGCGGCTTCGACTGCCTAGTTCCCGTTCCAAGCTTTGGCGCGCGAAAGAGACGGAGGGCGGGGCGCGCGCGCCGGACTATCTTCAAATCTAACGGCCGCGGCGGGAAGGGCTTTGCGTTGGGTCCCGACCGCAGCGGCACCTCGTGAGGGACAGTGTGTGTGAAGGGGCTTCCTATCGCGAACCCGGCCTTGCTGATCATTTGAAAGGGCGGGCGGGGCTAGGCTTGAGTCTGAAGCCACCTTGGGGAAGGCTTTCCGGACCTTGTAGGAGCAGGAAAAGTTGAGCTTGGGGCTGCCCAGTAGGAATCGCGCTGCCAGCTGTGAGCCAGTCCCCCATCATCTCCCTCTGAGGAGTTGGTGGGAGAAGGACTCCTGGGAACTTCTGTGAGCAGGGGGCAAGGGGAATCCATTCTTGCAGTGAGGCGAAGGCCTAGTTGGGGAGTGGTTGGGACATGGCTGTTGGTTGGGACGCTTGTCTGTGAGCCCAGTGGATTGAGTATCACAGTGCTCAAGCAGGATGACTTCCATAAACAGCAGCTTTGACTGGGTCACATCTTCCAGAGAAGGGTCCTTAAGCATGAGGAATTCAGAGGATGAGAATTTCTATGGAAAATACCATATCCTAACGAAGAACCAGCCATTCCTTGTGCTGCTGATATTTATGAGCTGTGTAGTAGGCGGTAAGGCACTTCATTGCTCCTAATATTGACATGATAGTAAGCAGGTGCAGGCACAAGTTGGATGAATGGCTTGTTCCTTTCAGTCCCTGTGAACCTTGCATACTTTTGGGAACAGAAGATCACCTGGTTGGCTTGTGTGATACCAATTCATCTCAGCATATGTGTCAGCAAAGTCTAGTTAATTATTAGAAATAGACAAGACCTAATAGCATTATAACGTTATCTAGGCATTCTTTAACTTTTCATTTTGGCTAGTTTCATGTTTATCTCTAACCTTTTCCCCCTCTTCCCTATGTCATTCACTGCCCGGCTTTGTGCACATGTTCTATTGTTGGGCAGTTGGGCTTCTCTGTTCCTTTTGCTATCTCTTTACTCCAACCCCAGTTTCCCTTTGAATTCTTCTTCCTTATCTTCCTGTTCATTTCCTTCCCTTTATGTGTTTGTTTGACTTCTGTAAGCACCATTTTTTTTCTTTCTTTTGTTATCTCCCTGCTTACATTCCCTTCATTTCTATCCCTCCTGGAAAAAAAAATCATACATTTTTATATAAGGAAAAGATTCCAAAAACAGCAGGAATCAATTCACTAATTGGAACTTGAGTCCGAAATCAAATGCAGTTCTGCTTGCTTCTGCGTTGCCTTTTCATTAAAATGGCTTTCCTAATTGCAACCATCTCTTAGGCAGATGATGACAAACTAACAACCTTGTCAGTGGAGAAACTATAAGGCATTTATTTTCCCAAGAAAGCAATGTTGGAGTAAATTCTGGTATAAAATGTAATTCTGAATTCCACTGGGCATAATCTGTCCATCATTCTGCATAATGTGTAATTGTCACAAAAAGAGAAAATAGCCCCAATTAGATGTGAAATGAGCCCTGTGTATTTAGTTGAAAAGAACTGAACCATACTGAAGAACTCTGTTCTACAGCAATTCCAGATAAAATGGGGCAAAAAGCTCATGAGAGAGGAGACACCATATAAGGATTAAGCGTGACATCACAAGAGTTGTAAAGACCTCAGAAACAGAACATACTCAGTGCACTTTAGACCACTCCCTGACCTGCTACTTTGAGATCAGTGCAGATTAAGGATGTTAAGAAGTGATTGACTACACGATTAGCCAATATGGAGAGGCGGGATCCAGAAGCTGCTGCAGCTCTGCAGTTTAAATGTAGTAGGAGTCAGGCATGCAGGCATCCTGGCTCCTATATTTAAAATGCAGAGCTGCATCGGGGGTAGGTCCCTGACCCAGTATGAGCCGGGACAGAGCTGGTTCTGGGACCTACTCCTTCTGCCTCCCCTTCCCCTCTGCATAGTGGAGACAGTGCTAGGGGGAACCAGATTTTAAGTTGGCTCTCCCTGGCACTGGCTCCTGTAGTCGTGTCCCCCCCCCCCCCCCCCCCCCCGCTGCCTCTGATACAGAGGCAGCAAGGGGGGGGAAGTGAGTAGTGACTCGACTAATTGATTACATCCTTAGTGCAGGTGTCTCTCTCATCATTTTAAACCTGCAGGTTTATTTATTTACTCTTACAAAGCACTGGAAACTGAACATTTTAAGGTTCTGCTTATTTAGGCATTGAGTAAAAGGTATTCTGTGCAGTGGTCTCTCCCTTGTCTTTAAACTTTTCCCCTTTGAATTCTGGCTTTTCTTATTTTTTACACGGCTTTTTGTGTTGGCTGTTTTCCGCCTTTATAGGAGCAACAGACTTAGTGATATCAAGAAGAGAGAAAATTAAATTCTTAGCTCTCCATTTCTTTTGTCAGCTAATTTAACCTATCATTTCAAGGTTACAGAGGTGGAAGAGAAGCAAGGACTGGAACCAAACTGCCAGTGAAGCAAGACTTGCTCCCACCCCGAGCTCTGGGATGGTCAAAGGCTTGCAATTGATGCAAATCCTAAAGATCATTGACTGCAGGACTGGCTTTAGGGAAAATGGCTCTCTGGGTTCCCTTTTGGTCATAGCACAGTGCCAGTGTTGTTTAAGGAATGCTGCCTGGTCAAAGGTGCTTTTTATCTTCTGGGTATAAGTGTTCATTCATCTTTAGGGGTATTACTACCTCATGGGTGTAAAAACCTGGAATTCAGTCTCTTTCTTTATTTGCCATTTCTCAGTCAAATGGCAAACTTGTCAATTGATTTGGCTCTTTTGAAAGAATATTTTGGGGCTGTGACCCCAGGCACTCCCTCGTTCTGTTATCTCAGTAAGCATGTCCAAGATTCACCTGGGGTGCCATTAGGTGTTCCACAGAATCCAGACTGATGGGCTTCTTCTCTTAAAGGAAGATTTTGGTTTTACTTAGTTAATTGATTTTTTGTGAGGGAGCATACCTGTTAAGAAATCTCACCCAAGAATGATTAATATATTTAGTGGCAAATTTCAGAATTCTGAATTTGTGTGGCTGACAGAGAGGATGACTTATAAGAGATTCCGTGCTGGAGATTAGAAGCTTAACAAACTAGGAGAGTGGAGCTGCCTTTAAAAGTGTAGTGAGGAACAGTAGCCCAGATTTTGAACAAATAGTCTCCTTTGCAGAAATTTGCTTTATAAAATAAGGGGAAAACCTTCCATTTCTTAGTTGTGCTGGCTTTTAAAATTTAATTTTCTCTTTGTAAGCAAAAAGGAGGATTTTTTTAAATTTGTCCTTATTTGACCACATTTTAAAAATCACAGTTTCTTAAAATCACTGGAAGACACAACAGTTCAGGATAGGGATGTAAAATACTGTTTACTTAGTTAACCGGTTAAACCTTAAGTTCAACTTGTTGGGATGGAGTGGCCCCCCTTGCTTGCTGCAGCGAGGCTGGAGTCCCCAGTGGACAAGGGCTATTCTAGTCTGGCTGCTTCCAGCCATACACGGGGGCCTGGCAGGGCTATTCCCAGGGTATCGGGTACTTGTAACCCATTAACATCCATAGTTCAGGACTAGTTTTAAAATAATCTTTTACCATGATTTCCTTAGGCATAAATATACATAACTGACTTTTTTCCCATGTTTATGTCTTAATATAAATTATATATCACAAAAGGTGTAATAACTCTAAAATCCATGAAGTGGATTTGAGATATGTAATGTAAATATGCTTCATTTCAAGGCAGAAAATAGTCCTTCTCCCATAGCAAGAATAGAGATTTGTCATGTATATCCACCATATCTGCATCAAGGCCAGAGTTTCTGGAGAAGCAAGCATGATTCATTAAAAGGGGTGTTTTTGTCACTCAACTCTGATCCAAATCTTTTCAGTTGGTACATGTTTACACATAGGGTTGGAAAGCAGCCCTGCAGGAGATGGTGTGCGTGCACTCGCTTCCACCTGACCCCAACCACCCCATGCTGCTGTCTCTGTATCAGAGATAGCTACATGGGGGAGTGTGGGAGTCTGGGAAGCCAGCTTCCCAGGAGCACCTGCCCCTGTATCAGAGGCAGCACTGTGAGAGTTAAGGGGGCTGCGTGTAACCGTGAATGAGACCAGGTTCATTTTACTATTTACACGTTTACACTATCCCATCTAGGATGTAAGTGTGTAGTTGATTACAGAATTGATAAGTCTGGGTTTATTGTTTAATTCCATTGACTATAGGCACCCCATCTTGCTGCCTCTGTATCAGAGGCAGCAAGGGGGGGAGGTGGGAGCCGATATGCGAGGGGGGCTGACTTCTAAGCCGGATCTAAGTACGTGCCAGCTGCTGCAGAACCCTCTCCTCCCTGCACCTCTCTGAGGCAGCAGTGCAGAGGGGCAGGTGGAAACGTGTTTGGGGAGAGCTGGCTTAAAGGCAACACTAGTTCCCATGGCACTGCCTCTCCCCATCCTGCTGCTGCCTCTGATAGGCAGCAGAGTGAGGTGGGCAGGCTGGAGCTGATAAATGTGGGGAGCCAGCTTTCAAGCCAGCCCCCACGGAGCTGCCTCCTCCGCATCTCTCTCCCCCTCTCCTCCCTGCTGCTGCATCTGGATCAGAGGCAACTGAGAGGGGCAGGCGGGAGCTCATATGTGCAGGGAGCCTGCTTTTAAACTGGTGCTTTGCATGTGTCGACTCCATGGAACCGCCTGTCCTCCCTCCCCAAACTGCCTTCCATAGAGGTGGTAGTGTGGTGTGTGTGGGGAGGCAGGGGGGTAGGCTAGAGCCAGTGCTGGGAGGGGAGTTGGCTTAAAAGCTCAGGGGGCAGGTAGAAGCCAGCATGTGTGGGAAGATGGCTGTTAAGCTGGCTCTCTGCGAGCACTGGCTTCTAACTGCCCCCTTCCCCTTTTCCAGAGGTTACACGTTTACACAAATACATGATAGTTAGCATCCCTACTTCCCACTCCAAATATTACCTGCTTCCAAATTCTGATGTATGCAAGATGCATAATTAAGTCTGTGACAAATGGGCCTAATTACAGTTCTTCCAACTGATAGGAGCAATCCGTACTGTTACCATTAGTCTATCTTGTTCTGTTATTTTGTATTTCATAACCTGATGGATCTGGAAATCATAAGTTTACTGATATATGGTGATGGTGCAGCACTCTGTGGACTTTAGCTGGCCAGGTCTCTCTCTTTGTTTTCATTTTTATATGGATACTGTTGGCTTTTTTTGGCCTTAATTTGGGCCCAAGAAGGCATTGGGTGCCCACGATACCTATAACACTTTTAGTTGTACTACCATGCTCATTTTTAAGATGTCAGGAGGAACTTTTTTGTGTTGTTGCAATATCATATAATGTTTTAACTTTTATGTTGTTTGTTTATAATTCTCTGTTAGGAATGCTGCAAATGAACTATATAAGAATATCCCCAGATGCCACAGTATGGAGCTATTGGGAATTTGGTGACGTGTAACTTGGGCAAATGTTTTAGGGAGGTTCTAATATGGGTCTTATTGGCTAGACTTTTCACTGGTGTATTTTCATTGGTGAATTTTCAACTTGGTATTACAAACTAGGAAAAAGAAGCAAGTAGTTGGTTTTTTTTTAAACATGTAAATGCTGAATAACACTATTTTGGTTAACTGAAACACTTTTTCAGACATTATTTCTGCATATCCCCATTACAGGCAGTCCCCGGGTTACATGGATCCGACTTACATCGGATCCCTACTTACAAACGGGGTGAGGCAACCCTGCACTAGCTGCTCCCCCCCAGCAGACCAGGGAGACGCGAAGCTAGCGCCCCCCCCCCAGCAGACCAGGGAGACGTGGAGCGGCTTTTCTCAGCAGACACCTCAGCTTGAGAATAAAGGACTGAAGGAAGTGAGGTGTGGGAGAATAAAACTGAGCACTGGAGAAATGTTTGGCTAGAGTTTCCCCTACAATATGTACCAGTTCCGACTTACATACAAATTCAACTTAAGAACAAACCTACAGTCCCTATCTTGTACGTAACCCGGGGACTGCCTGTACATGATTTGTGTAATCTGCCTTTGCTATATGCTTCCCCTAAGATGAATTCACATATTTGTTTAGCTGTTTATTCAAAACACCATTTGGGTAAATACTTTCAGATGTCCATAAAATATTTTGGTGTTACTATACTGAAGCAATCAGGTTGAGATATAGAAAGTGGAAAGAAAAAAATATAAAATATCCTTGGCAGGTATAGCAAGTGTCTATTGTTATACTTTTCTTGCTTTGTACATTTGAGCACAAGGGAAATACAGATTTTGATTAGTGCTTACCAGCTACACCAGCAACCTTGAAATAGGAATGTACATTCAGTTGTGCTCTGGATATGAAAATAAGTACTGGTTGAACGTTGAGTTTATGCATCTTAAATGTGGATCTTCACAACATTTATAGCTTGTTTGCAGACCCAAAATTATGTAGCAGATACAGGAGAATTTCAGGTCAGATCTGTGCTGCTTATGGTAGAGATGCATGTTTTGGAATTATATACAATGATGTTGTTTCTATGAATAATAATCTCTCTTTGTTTCCAGCTTTGTTGAGAACCTTTCTGAAGGAATGGAATGTTCCTATTATTATAATTCTTTGTTTTATTGGAGTTCTCCTTGGAGTATTGGGCTACTTTGTAAATGAGGTACTGTATATTTAGTAACTATAATTGTTTTAAAATGGGGCATAATGCAACACACATGGGTTTTTTAAGGTATGGTGATTTACTTGATTTTTAGTGAACACTCAAAAGCACCCACTCTAAAATTGAAAATTTAGTGATCAAACACAAGAAAGAAAAACAAATTAAAATAGTGATAGAGATGTAGCCGTGTTAGTCTGGTGTAGCTGAAACAAAATAGAGGACTATGTAGCACTTTAAAGACTAACAAGATGGTTTATTAGATGATGAGCTTTCGTGGGCCAGACCCCACTTCCTCAGATCAAATAATGGAAGAAAATAGTCACAACCATATATACCAAAGGATACAATTTAAAAAAAATGAACACACATGAAAAGGACAAATCACATTACAGAACAGAAGGGGGATGTGGGGGGGGGGGGAAGGAAGGTGAATGCCAGTGAGTTAATGATATTAAAGGTGGGGAAGGGGAAATGTCTGTGAGTTAATAGTATTAGAGGTGATAATTGGGGAAGCTATCTTTGTAATAGGTAAGATAGTTGGAGTCTTTGTTAATTCCCCTGCGGAGAGTGTCGAATTTTAGCATGAATGCCAGTTCAGAGGATTCCCTTTCAAGTGCAGATTTGAATGTCTTCTGAAGTAGGATGCAGGTTAGCAGGTCATTCAGACAGTGTCCTTTCTGGTTGAAATGACAAGCAACTGTTTTTTCTTTGTGATCCTGTCTAATGTCTGTTTTGTGGGCATTGATTCTTTGGCGAAGTGTCTGAGACGTTTGTCCAATGTACATAGCAGACGGACACTTTCGGCACATGATAGCATAGATTATATTTCTGGAGGCGCAGGAATATGTATTCTTGATCTTATAACTCGGTTAGGCCCAATAACGGTGTCAGCAGAGTGAATATGTGGACAAAGCTGGCAGCGGGGTTTGTTGCAATTCATTAACTCACTGGCATTCACCTTCCTTCCCCCCGCCCCACCCCCCTTCTGTTCTGTAATGTGATTTGCCCTTTTCATGTGTGTTCATTTTTTTTTAAATTGTATCCTTTGGTATATATGGTTGTGACTATTTTCTTCCATTGTTTGATCTGAGGAAGTGGGTCTGGCCCACGAAAGCTCATCATCTAATAAACCATCTTGTTAGTCTTTAAAGTGCTACATAATCCTGTATTTTGTTTCAAATTAAAATAATAATTTATATTGAAATTGAGTGATTTTGCATTGCAATCTTAATCAAAACCTTCATAATTTTTACTTCCTTTTGAAGGTAAAGTATGAATCTCCCTTTCAGCAAAAACATTTTTCTGAAAAGAAAAGTTTTACCTTTACCTTCATTTGTCATTTATAAAGGGTCTTGACTGAGGCTGTTGGTGACAGTTAATGCCTGCGGTTAACTGAAAACTATATTATGCATTACGTTTTTTAACTTGTTAATTGCTTACCTCTGGATCAGTGTTCCCTCTAACATTTTCTGTCCTTGGGTGGGTTGAATTTTCTTATGTGCAACACCAGTATTGAGGTAGTGGTTGGATGTGCACCACCAGTACAGAAACTCCCCTCCCCACATTAAGCAGTCCCTAAGTATGAAAGAAAATATATTAAAACAAGGGATAGTTAACAAGGAGCAATGCTGATGATATTTAATATGAAATCAAATATACCATGTATTAATTTAGGGGTGGGGAACTTTTTTTGTCAGGGGCTGCTGACCCACAGAAAAATCAGTCAGGCGCCATACACAAGTGAGAAGCAAAAGTGTGAAGCCCTTGACTGAGAAGGAAAAAGACACTCCTCTCATTCCCCTCACACACTAGAGCCCAGGGGGCCCAGGCTAGTCGATTTTGTATGCTCCTGCCCTGTGGGTGAGTGGCAGGGGGGCTGAAGTGCCAGACTGGGCTCCCTGATGTGGTGGGGATCCCTGAGCCTCGGGGGCCAGATCCAGGCAAGCCAGGAGACACATTTGGCCCCTAGGCCTGAGGTTCCCTACCCCTGTATTAATTAGTAATACAGGATTTTAAAAAATTAAGATCAGAGTTTGAGATATCTTCAACTGTGATAGATTGGAATGCTGGCCAGCATTTGGTGACTAAAGGGTTAAACTCAGATAGGTAGGGGTGTTGGCAGGAAGCCAGAAGAACCAGTGGGATGCAATGCTGAAACTTGAATCGTAGATACATACCTGTTGCCATTTCTCTTTGTGGGAGATCTTATTTAACGGCTGGAGGGAGCCAAATACAGCAATCAGAACTACCATGTCTCTGTGGAGTTTGGGGCATGGAAGTGGACTGTACCATGAAGGGATTGAGAGTAATTAAGGGAAAATGTGTACTTAGGCGATGATTTGATCCTTGCGTCCTGGAAGGTAACAGGAGGTTTCTGTGTGTGTCTGCCTAGCCTAAGAGGTCAGCTATCATAGATACAGTTTTTCTGTCCTTTTTGTTTCTTTTTTCAACCTCTCATGGCAGAAGAGCTTAGGGGACCCATGGGAAAGGAATTCAAGTGTTCCTTCCTGATTTTTCAGTGTTTAAATCACTTGATGATGGCAGCATATTTTCCAGAGCCAGTGTATCTTAAGGATGTTAAGTATTGACTAATTGACTAATCGAATAGTCGATGCATTTTGCATCGACTATTCAATTAGTTGATAGGGTGATTTCACCTTTGAAGTGTAGCAATAGCTCTAGGGCTGTTGCTACCCTTCAAAGCCGAAAGCGCCACGTAGCGCCCGGGATCAGCTGGGGACTCCAGCTGATCCCGGGCTTCTTGCAGCACTGCTGCTTTGAAATGCTGCGAGCAGCCTGACATTGGGCTCCCTGCAGCATTTCAAAGCGGCAGTGCTGCACGGAGCCCCAAGCTGGGTCAATGGGGGAGTCCCAAGCTGATCCCTGGCTCCACGTGACACTGCAATTTTGAAACGCTTTGAGGAGCCTGACGCTGAGCTCTCCATGGCATTTCAAAGTGGCAGCAGTGCATGGAGCCTGGGGTCAGTGGGGGATCCCCAGCTGATCCCGGGCTCCACACGGCACTGCTGCTTTGAAATGCTTCATGCAGCCTGGGGACACCCCAGCTGGCTCTGGGCTACACGTGGCATTTTAAAACGGCAGCACCATGTGGAGCCTGGGATCTGTCCCCAAGCTTCAAGCAGCACTGCTGCTTTGAAGTACCTCCTGCCCTTATCATAGAATCATAGAATCATAGGACTGGAAGGGACCTCAAGAGGTCATCGAGTCCAGCCCCCCGCCCTCAAGGCAGGACCAAGCTCCACCTACACCATCCCTGACAGATGTCTATCTAACCTGTTCTTAAATATCTCCAGAGAGGGAGATTCCACCACCTCCCTTGGCAATTTATTCCAATATTTGACCACCCTGACAGTTAGGAATTTTTTCCTAATGTCCAATCTAAACCTCCCCTGCTGCACTTTAAGCGCATTACTCCTTGTCCTGTCCTCAGAAACCAAGAGGAACACATTTTCTCCTTCCTCCTTGTGACACCCTTTTAGATATTTGAAAACCGCTATCATGTCCCCCCTTAATCTTCTTTTTTCCAAACTAAACAAGCCCAGTTCATGAAGCCTGGCTTCATAGGTCATGTTCTCTAGACCTTTAATCATTCTTGTCGCTCTTCTCTGTACCCTTTCCAATTTCTACACATCTTTCTTGAAATGTGGCGCCCAGAACTGAACACAGTACTCCAGCTGAGGCCTAACTAGTGCAGAGTAGAGCGGCAGAATGACTTCACGAGTTTTGCTTACAACACACCTGTTGATACAACCTAGAATCATATTTGCTTTTTTTGCAACAGCATCACACTGTTGACTCATATTCAACTTGTGGTCCACTATGACCCCTAGATCCCTTTCTGCCATGCTCCTTCCTAGACAGTCGCTTCCCATCTTGTATGTATGGAACTGATTGTTCCTTCCTAAGTGGAGCACTTTGCATTTCTCTTTATTAAACCTCATCCTGTTTACCTCTGACCATTTCTCTAACTTGCTAAGGTCATTTTGAATTATGTCCCTATCCTCCAAAGAAGTCGCAATCCCACCCAGTTTGGTATCATCTGCAAACTTAGTATCATCTGCAAACCTTCCCCTCTCCTTGCTGCCTCTTTCTCATAGAGGCAGCAAGTGGGGGTGGGGGAAGCAACTAGTTAACTATCCTGTCATATCCCTAGCAAACGCTTATCAGATAGTTGACTAGTCCTTCACATCCCTAGTGCATTTGTGACTCTTTTTGTAAGCAGAGCCTATAGAGGCAAGGTTTTTAAGGACTTTTGCAGGCCCCCACCTTTTACACTCTGGGTATGTCTACACTACCCTCCTAGTTCGAACTAGGAGGGTAATGTAGGCATACCGCACTTGCAAATGAAGCCCGGGATTTGAATTTCCCAGGCTTCATTTGCATAAGTGGGGAGCCGCCATGTTTAAAACCCCGCTGGTTCGAACCCCGTGCAGCGCGGCTACACGGGGCTCGAACTAGGTAGTTTGGACTAGGCTTCCTATTCTGAACTACCTAGTTCGAGCCCCGTGTAGCCGCGCTGCACGGGGTTCGAACCAGCAGGGTTTTAAAAATGGCGGCTCCCCGCTTATGCAAATGAAGCCCGGGAAATTCAAATCCCGGGCTTCATTTGCAAGTGCGGTATGCCTACATTACCCCGCTAGTTCGAATCTGGTTCACCCGAATCTCAGATCTCTCCACCTAACGGCCTGGTTTATCCATGCCTGAACCAACCTGAAAGGGAATGTTCCCAAGAGGTTCAGATGGTGCTCCTCAGTAGCAGGAAACCCTCTACCAGATGGTCATACGCTGCCAAGTGGCGGCGTTTCTCGTCTTGGGCGTCCCGAAGAGGAGTGCACCCATCTTCTGCCCCATCCCAACTGTCCTAGACTATCTTTCCAGCTTCGGTCCAGTGGCCTTTCCTTTTCTTCTATCAAAGTCCATGTGGCATCTCTCTCTGCCTTCCATGTCGGTACGGCAGGAGTTTCCCTCTTTTCTGACCCGGTGGTTAAAAGGTTTCTTACCCGTTTGGAAAAGCTGTACCCCTCAGTGAGGGCCCCGCTTCTCGCCTGGGACCTCAATGTGGTCCTGCACAGACTTATGTCACCCCCTTTTGAGCCGTTGGCTACGTGTTCCCTGAAGCACCTCTCATGGAAAGTTGCTTTCATAGTGGCCATTACATCTGCTCAAAGGGTTTCTGAACTAAGGGCGTTAACTATTGATCTGCCCTACCTTGTTTTTTCGCATAACAGCGTGAGGCTCCGGCCTCACCCAGCCTTCCTCCCAAAGGTGGTGTCACTGTTCCACCTGTCCCAGGAAATTTATCTCCCGGTTTTTTTCCCGAAGCCCCATGGCTCCGCTAAGGAGCGGGTGCTTCACTCCCTGGATGCTAAGCGAGCGCTGGCGTTCTACATTGAGAGGACCAAGCCTTTTCGCAAATCCCAACAGTTGTTTATTGCTTTTGGGGACAGGGTGAAAGGGTCACCTATTTCGACACGAAGGTTGTCTGACTGGGTTGCACAATGTATCAGGGGGTGTTATCAACTGGCTGGTAAAACTCCGCCCAGGGTAAAAGCACACTCTACCAGGGCGCAGGTGTCCTCGGTAGCATTTGGTGCTCAAGTACCAATTACGGAAATTTGCAGGGCGGCCACATGGTCGTCCCTTCATACTTTTACGGCGCACTATGCGCTAGCACAGCAGGCCAGGGAGGATGCAGGTGTGGACTCTGCAGTCCTCAAATCTGTGATGTAAATATGCTGAGTTATTACGTGCCTCTGTGTGTTGGCTTGTTTGAATAAATTCGTTCTGTTTGTGGATCTTTTTCATGACTCTGGTGGTCTGACTGCTCCGACCCCTCCTCCGTGGGGTTAGCTTGGTAGTCACCTACTTCGAATGGACATGAGCAACCACTCGAAGAAGAAAAGAACGGTTACTTACCTTTAACTGTTGTTCTTCGAGATGTGTTGCTCATGTCCATTCGACTCCCACCCTACCTCCCCTTCATCGGAGTGTCCGGCAAGAAGGAACTGAGGTGGGGCAGCGCCGGTAGGGGTACTTATGCCCTGCCATGGCGGCGCCACTCCAGGGGGCGCCCTGCCAGCGCTACAGGTACCGCTAGGGAAAATGCTCCGGAAGACGCGCACACCTACTTCAAATGGACATGAGCAACACATCTCGAAGAACAACAGTTACAGGTAAGTAACCGTTCTTTTATCTGTCTCCAGCTAACGGGGCACATGGTGTCCACAACTTATGTAGTACTTCACGCCAGGTTATATCATTGCTGCCTTTGGCACTGACTGGCATCAGTATATACCAACACAAAGCATCAGGTCGCAAGACTGGTTTCTCCTTCGTCCAAAGTGCGAGCCTCCTTCTGGTGGTGGACCAACCAACACAACCTCTTAGTTGGAGTCCTGTTTCACTAGCCTCCCCCACCATCCACATCACTACAGACGCATCTTTGATCAGCTGGGGGCACATCTCAACGATATGTGTGTGCAGAGCAAGTGGTTGTGAGTGGAAGTATCCCTCCACATAAATTTGCTAGAGCTCAGAGCAGTTTTCAATGCCTGCAAGCATTTTCAGCGGCATATCCATGGCAAGACTGTAGGTGTACTTACTGACAACATCACCACCATGTACTATGTCAATTGCCAAGGCAGAGCACGCTCTCTACTCCTTTGTACAGAGGTGGTCCATCTCTGGAATTGGTGCACTCGAAACAACATAATTTTAACAGCGTCATACTTACCTGGCATGAACAACCTCACAGCATACTCCTGAGCAGACATTTCGCTCCTGCTAATGAATGTGAGTTCTGTACAGATGTACTGCACCATATATTCTGCTGTTGGGGCTTCCCTCGCATGGACCTCTTCGCCTTGCACGAAAATGCGAAACGCGTCTGCTTTTGTTCCAGAGCTGATATAGGTTGAAGCTCTCTGGGGACACCTTCCTTCTTCATGGGGGGAGAGGGTGGGAAGAGACTTTTCTTCTTCGAGTGGCCCCGTGGGTGCTCCACTGTAGGTGACAGGTCCTGGTGCCATGGCTCAGAGATTTCTCATAGCTGTGTTCCGCCAGCTCGCGCATGCGTGCTTCCCCAGCAAGGTGTTCATGCCTTTGATCAGCTGCGCATGAGCCGGTAACAGTCAGTTCCTCTCAACCTCCTCAGGTCGCGGTCAGAGCTCCCTGAGTTTTCTCTTCAGAATGGTTTCAGTTAGTTTTTGCATCTGTAATTAGTTACATTTCTTAGTGTTAGTTGTGTTCTGTTAGTTTGTTCTCCTGTACAAAAGACAGTCCAAAAAAAAAGAAAAGAAGGTTTTTTTCCTTAAGCCACTTCTCTTAAAGCGCTGAGCAAAGCGCTAAAAGTGAAATTGACAAGGCTTCACGCCGGGCTTATACAGGCATTAAATCTGTACCCATACCAAAAATGCTTGGATCGACCGGATTCAAAAAGTGTTTGGCATGCCATGAGCCCAAGCCAACGGCTGACGGCCATGACACCTGTATTAGGTGCCTGGAGGAAGCTCATGTCCCCAAGAAGTGCACCCATTGCAGAAAATTAACATCAAGAGCCCGGAGGGAGCAGGAGATGAAGATATGCATGCTGATGTTCGGGAAGGCATTGCAGCCTGACCCGATCCCTCCCGCAACCACAAAAGCCCCCGAACAAAAACGGAGGGCGGCTTCCCCGGGACTGGCCGACTCAGTGATTGAAGCCGTCCCCAGCGCGATCCCTCCTTCAGCAGCTGCAACGTCTTCAGTGACCCCAGAGGGGTCTGGACAATCTGCTGGGGCGGCCATCAGAGAGCCCCCGTCTCCGAGAGCAAGAGTGGCATTGGCGCCGGCATTGGGAGTGGTGCCGTAGCTAGCCGGCAAGCCTGCACCAGCCTCAGCTGTGCGCTCTTTGAAATTGATGCCGGTGCCGCAACTGACCAGCTGCTCTGCACTGGCTTCAGCGGCACCGGTTGTAACAGTGTCTACCTCACCAGCACCGTCCCCCAAGGCACTGTCTCCTCTGGCACTGGGCTCCGAGGCAGAAGGTCCTGATGCCTCAGCCTCGGAAGTGCTGCTGACTCCGGCACCGGTCATTCTGCCAGCGCCAGCATCAACGCAGCAACAGCTGCTTTCCCTGGCATCACTCCATTGCCATTCGGTGCCTGGCTCTCCTGTGGCTGTCAGGGTAGAAGACACCTCCCTACCTAGGAAGGCATTATCAAAGACTCATTATAGAGACAGATCACTGTCTCCAGATTTTTTACCAGAAAGGTATGGTTGCTATCATGTCTATAGAGTTTCCTACACGGGTCACGTATGGACGGCGTAATTACAGGGACGCAGAGTATCTAAAAACACGTTGGACCCGTTCATGATCCCACTTACCCGGTCGATCCTCAAGATACGAGTCTGTTAGACGCTCCCCATGCCACGTCTTTTATATTCAGCATGGTAGTGCACGCTCGTCATGCCACTCTTCCCCATTGCGTTCTGAACGGTATTATGAGAGCTACCATAGACCATACGATGATCATCCCCAGCATGATCATACATTGTTCTCCCGTAGGGGATCCTCCTGGATTTGTCAACGATCAAGTGCAAACTACTTACCTCATCAATCACAGCACCTAGACTCACCTTCTCCATGTAAGAGTCCAATGATCCAACTAGATCAGACCGAGCTGGAAGAGGAGCAGATGTCTGATGTTGAAGACCCCAAACCAGAAACTTCTCCAGCAAACTGCTCCTTGTCCTCCAGGTTGAGGCGATATTCCCTGGTGATGTCTCTCCACCGGATGATCTGAGAGAAGTTCAAGACCTGTTTAAACGTGTGGCAGACACATAGAAAATACAGCTAATGGATGTTCTGGTTAAAAAGCACTGTCTCTTGAAAATCTCCGTCCACAACAATGTGCAAAGATCGCCTTACCCATTGATGATGTGATCATGGAAGTGGCGGATGAAATATGGCAAACCCCAACATCGATTACACCTATGAGTAAGAAGGCCAACAAAGTATTTTGTACCGGCGAAAGGATTGGACTTCTTATTCAGTCATCCCCAGCCTAATTCGTTAGTGGTGGATGCAGTCCAATGTAGGTCTAAGGCGCCACAGTACAAAAATATGCTTCCGGACAAGGACAACAAAAATTAGACATATTTGGTAGGAAAGTCTACTCCTCAGCAACACTTCTACTGTGCATTGCTAATTATTCAGCCCATTTATCCTATCATAATTATGATGATTATTCAAAATTAGCGGAGTGACTGCATCATCTCCCGAACAAGAAACCACTCTTGAAAGCAATAGTGCAAGAAGGGTACGCATCGTGTAGTACTGCACAGCAGATTGCCATGGATGTGGCTGACGCAGCTAGAGCCACTGCCACAAGTATTGCCATGCGGAGATCATCGTGGCTGTCATCTGCCAAAGTCCCAAGGGAGATGCAAAGCAAGATTGAGGACCTACCGTTTGACAAGCTTAAGCTTTTTGTGGTGAACACCAATGAAGTCCTTCACTCAGGAAAAGATTCATGTATCACTCTACATACACTGGGGATGTACACACTCTTTCAAATGTAGACGTTACTTACCTTATCAACAAAGATATGATTTTAATTTCTCTAGACAACAATCACGTCCCTTAGACAATCAACGCCGTAGGCAATGTCCTCAGTGCAAGCGACCCCAACAGGGCCGTTCGACCAATCAATCGTCAACTAAGCAGCAGATTTGACTTGTCTGTCGAGGATGCAAACCAGCTGCCCGCAGTCAACATGGAAAACAAGACCTTTCACCATTGCCTATGATCATTTTACCATTGTTGGTCCGACATCACCACAGACAGATGGGTACTAGAAGTAGTGCAGTCCGGCCTCTCCATCCCCTGCCCCGTCCCTCTTCAGGGACTCCTCTCACGAGCAACTGCTGCAACAAGAGGTTCAACGTTTGCTCGCCGTTGGAGCAATAGAGAGAGTTCCCAAGCAGTTCTGGGGAAAAGGCTTTTATTCCCGATATTTTCTCTCCAAAAAAGTTGGGAGGCTGGAGACCCATTCTAGACCTTCGAAAGCTAAATCGGCATCTTCGGAAGTTTCAATTCAAGATGGTAACCTTAACAACTATCATTCCGTCATTGAACAAAGGGGATTGGCTTGCAGTCCTCGATTTACAAGACGTTTATTTCCATGTAGCTATCCATGTAGCTCACAGACATTTTCTCCGCTTTCAATTGGGGGACAAACACTAGCAATACAAAGTTCTACCCTTCGGTCTGGCATGTGGTCCCAGAGTTTTCACCAAAACATTGGCAGTGGTTGCAGCCCATCTGTGCAGATTGGGAGTGACAATTTTCCCCTATTTAGACTATTGCCTCATCAGGGGCATGATGTATATAGAAACATGCCATATGGTTCGAACAGTGTCCAACACATTTGCTGCTCTGGGCCTTCTCATAAATTAAAGATGTCATCACTAGTTCCATCCCAGAACCTTGTCTTTATAGGTGCATGACTCGATTCCACCATGGCACGAGCGTACTTACCAATGGAACGTTTTACGGTAATCAAAGATCTGGTGCACACTGTGGTACATGCTCTGACAATTCCCATGCGCATCTGTCTATAGTTGATGGGGCATATGGCTGCTGCCACCGTCATAGTGCACAACGCAAGGTTACGTTTTTGTTGCCTCCAACACTGGCTGGCCACTGTTTATGTTCTGGCAAAGCACAGTGTTCATAGACCAATAGTGGTGCCACAGTATGTACAGGTGTCCCTACAGTGCTGGGTCAACCTGGCCAATCTTCTTGAGGGCGTTCCATTTCATTGACCACAACCTACAGAACTGATAACAGATGCCTCCCTAACGGGTTGGGGAGCTCACATGAACAGTCGCACGGTCCAGGGACGATGGTCGACACAGGAAATGCTATTGCATATCGGTGTTCTCGACTTGAGGTGGTGCGCCTTGCTTGCAAGCATTTTTGGTCGCAGATTCAGAATACAGCTACCAGGATTCTGATGGACAATGTGGCAACCATATTTTACCTCAACAGACAAGGATATGCCTGGTCTCGTTCTCTTTGTGCGGAGAGCATTTGCTTATGGAATTGGTGTATCAGCAACACCACCACTCTAACAGCTTCGTATCTTCCAGGTGTCGACAACTTAATAGCGGACTCTCTCAGCAGGTGTTTCCCCCACGACCACGAGTGGGAGGTTTGCATGGACGTACTGACTCGTATTTTTGCCCGATGGGGTCTTCGGCGATAGATTTATTCACAACGGAATGCAATACGAAATGTCCCGCCTATTCAAGAGCCGAAATAGGATGTCACTCTCTGGGGGATGCCTTCCTTCTCCACTGGGGAAGGTCATTACTATATGCCTTTCCCCCAGTAGTCTTGATTTCCAAGGTTCTCGAAAAAATCAACACAGACAGAGCCCAGGTGATCCTTCTAGCCCTGGCGTGGGCTCGTCAGCCTTGGTATTCAACGCTCCACCATATGTCAGTGAGTACAGTATCTTCTGCCTTCTCTTCCAAATTTGTTGACCCAACACAACGGATCTCTGTCATCCAAGACCCGAAGTTCTGCACTTCACAGCGTGGATGCTTGTTGGTTTACCGACTCCGAGCAGTCCTGTTCTCAGTGAGTCGGAAGTGTTAATGCATAGTAGGAAACAATCTACCCGATCAGCTTATACAGCTAAGTGGTCCAGATTCCAAGCATGGTGCGCGGAAATTGATGTAGATCCTCGTTGCGCAACTCTACCCTGTATATTACAATACCTCTTACAACTGCATGACAACAGTCTAGCAGTTGCATCTCTACGAGTACATCTGGCAGCAATTAATGCATTCCACCATAGGGATGAGGATGTCTCCTTGTTTGGTCACCCTATTACAAAAAGGGTTTTGAAGGGGCTCTCGAACCTTCATCTTCCACGGAGACCTCCATCTCTATGGAACTTGGATCTAGTCCTAGAAACTTTGACTCGTCCTCCCTTTGAGCCCTTGGCTACAGTACCCTTACGCTTACTTACTGTCAAGCGTCTCTTCCTCCTAGCCCTCACATCTGCTCACAGAGTGAGTGAGAGAGCAGTTTTTATGGCCTCACCTCCATATACAATTTTTTCCAAGAATTCAGTGACATTGAGGACCCATCCGGCGTTTATTCCAAAGGTTTCTTCTGAATTCCATATAAATGAGCTGGTGGTTTTACCATGTTTCTTCCCTAAACCCCATACCTGAATGCAAGCAATGCTGCTACACACGTTGGACGTGAGGAGATCCTTAGCATTTTACATTGATAGAACATGGGATTTTAGAAAGACAGACCGCTTGATAGTATCATTAGCACAACGTTCGAAGGGACAACCTCTGACTTCTCAGCACATCTCCTGGCTGATAGTTTCATGTATATCCATGTGTCACTCGCTACGAGGTAAGCCTCTCCCTTTTCTTCCGAGGGCTCATTCGACTAGAGCAGTTGCTACAACTACAGCTTTTCTGAGCGGAGTGTCTTTTCGTGACATTTGCAGAGCAGCAACATGGTCTTCTAATGTGATTTTAGAATAGTGCTTCATAATAGTCAATCAGTTTGCTTCAGACTCTTCTGTGGCTACAGCTGTACTTAATCGTGCTGGTAGTCTTGATTCTGGAGCGCTTTAACTCTATCCTAGGTACTGCTCCAGAGTCACCTAGAGTGGAGCACCCACGGGGCCACTCGAAGAAGTAGTTGTTACTCACCCTGTGAAGTAACGATTGTTCTTCGAGATGTGCCCCGTGGGTGCTCCACGACCCGCCCTTCGTCCCTGCTCCAGAATTCTTTATTGGTTTCTTTCAGATGAGCGGATGAGAGGAACTGATGGTTACCGGCTCGCGCGCAGCTGATCAAAGGCGTGAACTCCTCGCTGGGGAAGCACGCATGTGTGAGACGGCAGAGCACGGCTATGAGAAATCTCCGAGCTGCGGCGCCGGGATGGGACCCGTCACCTAGAGTGGAGCACCCACGGGGCACATCTCGAAGAACAATCATTACTTCACAGGGTAACTACTTCTGCTTTACGCATTCCCTCCCATCGTCCTCATACCCAGGGTGTTGACAAAAATCAAGATGGATGACGCCACAATGATTCTCATAGCCCTGGCCTATGCGAGGCAGTCATGGTTTCCGTTCCTGCACATAATATCCCTCCGGAAGCCATATATCTTACTGAACCCGCCAGACCTGTTAACACAGGACCAAGGGCACTTTGTCTATCTGCAGCCACACACCCTGCGTTTGACTGCTTCACTCATAACTGATTCAACCAATCCAAGCAGGCTTGTTCAGACCAAGTGAAGAACATCTTCCTTCACAGCAGAAGAGGTGCCACTCGCACGACCTACCAGTTTAAGTGGCAAAGATTCATGTCATGGTGTTCTACTAATGGACTCACTCTGGAGGCTGCTTCTATCCAGCACATACTTGAGTATATCCTATCCCTCAGTCAGGGGGGGCTTTCCCTTCCATCCCTCAAAGTTCACTTTGGGGCAATTAGCACTTTCCGTCACTCTATAGATGGTACATCGATAGTCTCACATCCAACTACGAAAAGATTCCTTTAAGGGCCTTACCAACTTGAATCCACCGTGTAGACCCCCACCACCGACATGGAACTTAGACCTAGTATCCAAGACTCATCCAGCCTCCATTTGGCCTCCTCTTGGCCACCATGTCCCTTCAGTTGCTGACACTTAAAGTTGTTTTTCTCCTGGCTATAACCTCCACCCATAGAGTGAGTGAGATAGTGGCACTGATGTCAACAGTGCCACTATCCTTTTTACCAAGGATCCGGTCATACTTAGGCCTCATCCAGCCTTTATCCCAAAAGTATGTTGCACATTCCATCTTAATGAGCCAATTGTACACTCTTCATTCTGCTCAGCTCCCTATGCTTCACCACGGGAAGCCTAGTTACATAGGTTGGATGTTCGGCATGCGCTCGCCTTTTATATTGACAGAACTAAAGCCTGGAGGAAAACAAACCGTTTGTTGCCCTCTATAGTGGACCGCACCAAAGGCGGTCCTCAGCCCTACAAACAGGGTCAGACAGTGCCTCTTGTGGTGGATTCCTTTCCACTGGCCAATACTGTCATTCCACATCACAACCGACGCCTCACTGGAAGGTTGGGGACCCCATATGCAGAATCTCACAATGCTGGACAGATGGTTTCCCGAGGAGACAAACATGAACATCAATGAGTTCGAGTTAAGAGCCGTAAGAAGGGCATGCAAACACTTTCTCCCTCTAATTCAGGGCAAGGCAATCAGTGTATGTACAGACAATACTGCATGCATGTTTTACATAAACCGGCAAAGTGGAGCCAGATCACATCAGCTTTGCAACTAAACGGTTGCCCTATGGACATGGTGCATATTCCACAAAATAGACATATCCACCATATATCTTCCAGGAGAACAAAATACCACAGCAGACTAGCTCAGCCACTGTTTCCACCAGAAGCATGAGTGGGAGATACATCCTCAAGCCCTGAATTCCATTTCTCTCAGGTGAGGCTTTGGGGAAATAGACTTATTTGCAACATCACACAGTTCCAAGTGCCCCAAGTTCTATTCCAGAGAGGGCTTCGGTAAGAACTCCAGGGGTGATGCCATGATCAGCAACTTGCCTCATAATCTATTATATGCCTTTCTGCCTGTTCTCATAGGGAAGATAATTCACAAGATAAGGTGCAACCAGGCGAAGGTGATCATGACGACACCTGCGTAGTCCAGACAGACATGGTATCTTTATCTGTCTCTGATGTCATTTGCTCCTCTGATTCTGCTTCCTCCATGACCGGACATAGCGCACCGAGACTAGGGCTGGATTCTGCATCCTGAGGCATACAAGCTGCATTTGACCTCAGGGCTCCTGCAGGATTAACAGTTCACTCATTTACCTGCTCGGAAGAAGGAAAAAGCATAATCCTTAATTACCGTAAACAGAGTACAAGAAAAATTACCTTTACAAATGGAGACGCTTTTCCACGCGGGCTACCCACAGAGCACACTAGCCACGATCATCACAGCTCACAACAGTCCTAGATTATCTCCTTGCACTAGTATCTCAGAGCTTGTCTAATGTTTTCATTAAGGTTGATCTCGCAGCAGTATCAAGTGAGCATGATAAAGTGGACGGACAAACTCTGTTCTCTCATCCAACCATTAAGAAATTTATGAAAGGCCTCGACAATACCTTCCAGTAAAGCCAGTAGTTCCATTTTGGGATCTCAACTTAAGCCTTGAACACACTAGGTTGTCCTCCATTTGAATCCACGGCAAAGTGCTCACTAGCCCACCTTTCCATTGAGGTAACATTTTTAATAGTAATTACGACAGCCAGAGGGGTCAGTGCGGGGCCGGCTTGAGGCATTCCTGTGCCCCGGGCAGTGGGCACACGACGCATGTATGGCTCTGCCCCCAGGCGCATTGCACATGCGCGGCTCCGCTCCCCGGTGTGCTGCGACCCTTAGAGATGCTATCAGGCACTGTGTGCCGGGGGCCACGCAGCGTCCCTTAGAGCTGCCATCAGGCACCCCCCGTAGGTTGGCGCCCTGGGCAGCTGCCCGGCTAGCCCTCCCCTTAATCTGGCCCTGGGTCAGTGACCTAGCCACCCTCATGGCTGACCCACTGTTTATGACATTCTACAAAGACAAGGTCGTACTCAGACCACATTGAAATTTTTTCAAAAGATAGTTTCATGATTCCATGTCATTGAGCCTATACACTTACCAGTCTTTCATCAAGAGCCTCATTCAGATGCCAACGTAGCAAGGCTCCACTCATTGGACGTCAGGCCGGCCATTGTCTAAAATGTCCTGTTCTGTCTAGGTAAAATGCAATCTCACAAGCTGTTTATATCAATAGCAGACCGCAAGCGATATCCAAACAACTGATCTCCAAGTGGATTGCGAACTGCATTTGCAAATGCTATGCCATCAGCAAAGTCTCATTGACTACACCTATATGATCCCATTCCACGAGAGTGATGGCCACATCAACGGCAGTCTAGCATAATGTGCCTATCAGAGAGATATGCAGGGCAACAGCATGGGCCTCCACGCATATCTTCACTAAGAAGTATGCATTAGTTACTTACCATTGGGGTTATATTTCAGCAGGGGCAGTTTATATTGGATATGAGGAAAAACATCCTTACTGTCAGGATTGTTAACCACTGGAATAAATTGACCAGGGAGATGTGGAATCTCCATCACTGGAAAGTTTTAGGAGCAGGTTAGGCAAACATTTGTTAAGAATGTTCTACTTCAGTGTTTCTGAACCTTTTCTTATAAAGTAACCCTTTAAAAAAAAATTGTAAGTACCCTCAGTATCTACAGTTTTCAGACACAATTTTTTTTCTACTATCGCAACACATTTGTTTAAATAACTTAATCATAGACAGGTGGGCGATGAAATTTGTAGGTGTGAAAAGTACAAAAATAAAACTGGTCTACAATTTTTTAGAAGTCGTCTGCTTCAGAGATAAAATGTGCTATTTATTATGTATTTTGATGTGCTGGATTCAAATATGACAATTAAAACTACTGATTGGCTACTGTTTCCAAGATATTTAAGTGTTTACATTTTACATCTATGTGTATTGTGTAGATAGTAGAGTTTTAATCATAAATTGTAAATCTAGGTCTTTTCACGTGTCTATGGTTGCTTTACATGATATTTCACCTGTCCTGTTTATGTAACACTTTAAAAATCAGCAAAAGGGTTATATATAAATAAAATTTATTATGAAACAAAAGGCAAAAAAACTATTATGTACATAGTTTAGTCTTATTCAGTGTCTACTCTGTGCTTCTTGGCTTGTCTCTTGTATTCATTAAATGGAGCATCTTTTGTCACTGTCCAGCAATAGTCTGCAAGCATCGATGGGCTCCATTTGCGCTGATAGCGTTTCTCCATTGTTGCAATGTCCTGGTGAAATCGCTCGCTGTGCTCGTCGCTCACTGCTCCGCAGTTCGGTGGAAAGAAATCTAGCTGAGAGTGCAAAAAATGTATCTTTAGTGACATGTTGTAACCAAGGCTTTTGTATGCCTTGAGGAGGTTTTCCACCAACAACCTGTAGTTGTCTGCCTTGTTGTTTCCGAGAAAATTCATTGCCACTAACTGGAAGGCTTTCCATGCCGTCTTTTCCTTGCCACGGAGTGCATGGTCAGATGCATCATCTCGAAGAAGTTCACAAATCTGAGGACCAACAAAGACACCTTCCTTTATCTTAGCGTCGCTTAACCTTGGAAATTTTCCACGGAGGTACTTGAAAGCTGTTTGTGTTTTCTCCATGGCCTTGACAAAGTTCTTCATCACACCCAGCTTGATGTGTAAGGGTGGTAACATAATCTTCCTTGATTCAACAAGTGGTGGATGCTGAACACTTTTCCTCCCAGGCTCCAATGACTGTCGGAGAAGCCAATCTATCCTGATGTAGTGGGAATCTCTTGCACAACTATCCCATTCTCAGAGAAAACAGCAGTACTTTGTGTATCTAGTCTTCAGAGCAAGCAAGAGAGCAACAACCTTCAAATCGCCACAAAGCTGCCACTGATGTTGGTCATAGTTTATGCACCTCAAAAGTTGTTTCATGTTGTCATAGGTTTCCTTCATATGGACTGCATGACCAACTAGAATTGATGGCAAAACATTGCCATTATGCAGCAAAACAGCTTTAAGACTCGTCTTCGATGAATCAACGAACAGTCATAAGAACATAACATAAGAACATAAGAACGGCCGTACTGGGTCAGACCAAAGGTCCTTCTAGCCCAGTATCTTGTCTACCGACAGTGGCCAAAACCAGGTGCCCCAGAGAGGGTGGACCAAGGGCAATGATCAAGCGATTTGTCTCCTGCCATCCCTCTTCAGCCTCTGACAAACAGAGGCCAAGGACACCATTTTATCCTCTGGCTAATAGACTTTTATGGACCTAACCTCCATGAAATTATCTAGTTTCTCTTTAAACTCTATTATAGTCCTAGCCTTCACAGCCTCCTCTGGCAAGGAGTTCCACAGGTTGACTACACGCTGTGTGAAGAAGAACTTTCTTTTATTCGTTTTAAACCTGCTACCCATTAATTTCATTTGGTGTCCTCTAGTTCTACTACTATGGGAACTAATAAATAACTTTTCTTTATCCGCCCTTGCCACACCACTCATGATTTTATAGACCTCTATCATATCCCCCCTCAGTCTCCTTTTTTCTAAACTGAAAAGTCCCAGTCGCTTTAACCTCTCCTCATATGGGACCCGTTCCAAACCCCTAATCATTTTAGTTGCCCTTTTCTGAACCTTTTCCAAGGCCAAAATATCTTTTTTGAGGTGAGGAGACCACATCTGTACACAGTATTCAAGATGTGGGCATACTATAGTTTTATACAGGGGCAGTAAGATATTCTGTGTCTTATTTTCTATCCCTTTCCTAATAATTCCTAGCATCCTATTTGCCTTTTTGACCGCCGCTGCACACTGTGTGGAAGTTTTCAGAGAACTGTCCATGATAACTCCAAGATCCCTTTCCTGATTTGTCGTAGCCAAATTAGCCCCCATCATACTGTATGTATAGTTGGGGTTATTTTTCCCAATGTGGATTACTTTACACTTATCCACATTAAATTTCATTTGCCATTTTGCTGCCCAATCACTGAGTTTGGTGAGATCTTTTTGGAGTCCCTCACAGTCTGCTTCTGTCTTGACTATCCTAAACAGTTTTGTATCATCTGCAAACTTTACTACCTCACTGCTTACCCCTTTCTCCAGATCATTTATGAATAAGTTGAAAAGGATTGGTCCCAGGACTGACCGTTGGGGGACACCACTAGTTACCCCTCTCCAAACTGAAAATTTACCATTTATTCCTACCCTTTGTTTCCTGTCTTTTAACCAGTTCTCAATCCAAGAAAGGATCTTTCCTCTTATCCCATGGCCATGTAATTTACACAAGAGCCTTTGGGTGAGGGACCTTGTCAAAAGCTTTCTGAAAATTCAAGTATACTATATCTACTGGATCCCCCTTATCTGCATGTTTGTTAACCCCTTCAAAGAACTCTAAGGGTGTGTCTAGACTGCCTAGTTTTGTCGACAAAAGTGGACTTTTGTCGACAAAACTATACCAGCGTCTACACTACCGCTGAGTTCTGTCGACATAACGTCGACAGAACTCAGCAGTTTTGTTGACGCTGGTATACCTCATTTTACAAGGCATAACACCTTCTGTCGACAGAGTTATTGCCTGTAACATTGCGTCCAGACTACGGAGTTCTGTCGACAAAGCAGCTTGCTTTGTCAACAGAACTCAATGTGTCTGGACGCTCTTTGTCGACGGAAGTTTTGTCGACAGTATCTGTCGACAAAACTTCCGTCGACAAAACACGGTAGTCTAGATGTACCCAATTAGATTAGTAAGACAGGATTTCCCTTTACAGAAACCATGTTGACTTTTGTCCAACAAATTATGTTCTTCTACATGCTTCACAATTTTATTCTTTTACTATTGTTTCGACTAATTTGCCCGGTACTGAAGTTAGACTTACCGGTCTGTAATTGCCAGGATCGCCTCTAGAGCCCTTTTTAAATATTGGTGTCACGTTGGCTACCTTCCAGTCATTAGATACGGAAGCCGATTTAAAGGATAGGTTACAAACTACAGATAATAGCTCAGCAATTTCCCATTTGAGTTCTTTTAGAACCCTTGGATGAATGCCATCCGGTCCTGGAGATTTGTTAACATTAAGTTTTTCTATTCTTCCAAAACCTCCTCTAATGACACTTCAATCCGGGACAGTTCCTCAGATTCACCACCCACAAAGGACGGTGCAGATTCGGGAAGCTCCCCAACGTCCTCAGCCGTGAAGACTGAAGCAAAGAAATCATTTAGTTTCTCTGCAATGGCTTCATCGTCCTTGATTGCTCCTTTTATAGCTTGATCATCTAGGGGACCCACGGGTTTTTTAGCAGGCTTCCTGCTTCTAATGTACTTAAAAAACATTTTGTTATTTCTTTTTGAGTTTTTGGCTAGCTGTTCCTCAAAATCTTTTTTTGCTTTTCTTATTACATTTTTATACTTGATTTGACAGTGTTTGTGTTCCTTTCTATTTATCTCACTAGGATTGGACTTCCACTTCTTAAGATACCTGTTTGTCCCTCGCTGCTTCTTTTACAGGGTGGTTAAGCCACGGTGACACTGTTTTAGGTCTCTTGCTATGTTTTTTAATTTGAGGTATACATTTAAGTTGGGCCTCTATTATGGTGTCTTTAAAAAGTTTCCATGCAGCTTTCAGGGATTTGGCTCTAGTCACTGTGCCTTTTAATTTCTGTTTAACTAACCTCCTCATTTTTGTGTAATTCCCCTTTTTGAAATTAAATGCCAGGGTGCTGGACTGCTGAGGTGTTCTTCCCACCACAGGAATGTTGAATGTTGTTATATTATGGTCACTATTCCCAAGTGGTCCTTTAACTGTCATTTCCTGGACCTGATCCTGCACTCCACTCAGGACTAAATCGAGTATTGCCTCTCCCCTTGTGGGTTCCTGCACCAGCTGCTCCAAGAAGCAGTCATTTAAGCCATTGAGAAATTTTATCTCCACTTCTCTTCCTGAGGTGACACGTATCCAGTTAATATGGGGGATCCACTCATCTGGATCGTGAACGATGTTGAGGGCTGCCATCACACCATCGATCTTGTTGCAGGCTACAAGATCACCTTCCATGAGTAAGAATGGGACAAGATCCTTTTGACGGTCACGGAACGTGGAAACCCTAACATCACCTGCCAGGAGATTCCACTGCTGTAGTCTGGAGCCCAACAGCTCTGCCTTACTGTTGGGTAGTTCCAAATCCCTAACAAGGTCATTCAGTTCACCCTGTGTTATTCACAAGGTGTGGTTCAGAGGAGGAGGATGGGAGAAAATGTCGGTTCTGTGACATTGATGGTTCAGGACCAGAAGTTTCATCCTTTTCCTCTTCCTCGTCTGACTCAAGTGAGAATGATTCTGGTGCATCAGGAACCGGCAGTCTTCCTCTGTGGGGTACTGGGCGTATAGCTGATGGAATGTTTGGATAATGCACAGTCCACTTTTTCTTCTTTGACACACCTTTCCCAACTGGAGGCTCCATGCAGAAGTAACAATTGCTGGTATGATCTGTTGGCTCTCTCCAAATCATTGGCACCACAAAGGGTATAGATTTCCTTTTCCTGTTCAACCACTGGCGAAGATTTGTTGCACAAGTGTTGCAGCATATGTGTGGGGCCCATCTCTTGTCCTGATCTCCAATTTTGCAGCCAAAATAAAGGTGATAGGCTTTCTTAACCATAGTGGTTATACTGCACTTTTGTGATGCAAAAGTCACTTCACCACAATCATAGCAGAAGCTATCTGCACTGTTCACACAAGTACGAGGCATTTCTGCTCACTCTGGCTAAACAGAAATGTGTAACTTTGCAAAATCAAACACTGACAAATAAGAGAGCACGGCACTATATGATTTCTAGAGCTGATATAGAGCAATTTGTTCAGGAGAGTGATGTAAGCTTCGTTATGATTGCATCATCCATGACTTCTAGGAATAACATGATGCAATTCATATCATGTATGACGCAATAGCAGCTTCAGATTGCATCATTCATTGTTTTGCCTAAAAAGCAAGTACTGTTCAAACCCAGTCATAGATTTATTCATTGATCCAATCAAAGATGTATTTTAGTCATTTCTGGTTTAAATTGAGATCCCTTCCCTTTATACCTCACTTATCCTCTGCCATTCGCAAGTCAAGGATCGTATATACTGACCCAATAGCATATCTTGAAAACTAGAGCCAATCAACAATTTTAAGCATGATTTTCATTCTCAGTGACCCAGAATTAGTAAAGTTTGACTACATTTATTTCAGAAGCATTTTGGCTGTAGAGCAGTATAATAAAGCACTGTGACACTTAAAACAAAAATTCATTTTTTTCCAAGTTTCAGTTGTGTCGATGTACCCCCCCAGATTTCTCTCAAGTGCCCCTAAGGGTACTCGTATCACTGATTGAGAAATACTGGTCTAGATCAGTGTTTCTCAGACTGGTGTCCATGAGCATAGTTCTCTCTAGGACATGCAGAAATAATTTAAGTCCCACCCACCTCATTAGCAGACCTGTGCAGCAGTATGCCTGCAGCCCTGCACTACTTAGGTCCTATCTGTTGAAATTGGTGGTGGTCAGGCTGGTGAGAGAGTGGGGGCTGAGCCAGGTAACTTTTTGCTGTCTCCAGGTCTGCATCTAGGGCTAGGGCTGCATGGTGGCTATTCGTCTCCTGGGGCAGGATCATGTGGTGGGCATCTGCCCCGTGTGTTGGAGTTGGAGCTGGGACTGTGCTGTGACTGCTCCAGGGACTATAGATAACAGGGCACCAGAGTGACAGCGGTAGGAGAGGGGGGGGAGGGAGAATTAGCATCACTCCAAGTCCTGACAAATTCTCACTATGTAATTAAGATGTTTGTATCTAAAATGACAAGCTGCTTGTGACTGATAATCTTATTGTGTCTGGTGCTTTTGCACAAATGATTTGGCCAGAGAAGAGCTGATTGAGCTGAAATCCCTTATTTTCTGACCGGTTTGTGAAATGCGGAGAAATCATAAAATCAAAGTCACATAAAAGGAAAAGGTTTCTGCTCACAGACAAACCCAGGAGCAGAGATTTAAGGCTAGCATTTCATTAAGTCCATTTGCTCTGCCCATATCCTACTCCATCATCACAGAGGATATGAGAACACTAACTGAGGTCAAGGCCAGTGGGATGTGTAGCAAGCCATTTTTGTTTTATTTGATTTCATATTAAATAAACATTTAAAGTCATGCTCCTTGTTAGTTATCCCATTTTAATATTTTCTTCCATAATATATAAAATAAAATGCGTGTGTTAATAACTTGGGCACCATGGTGGCGCACATCCGAACAAGCGCACATGATCTTAATATTGGTTCACAGGCAAAACTCAGTGCACTCATGGATGGAAAATCTTGGAACACTGTCCATGAGGAAATTCAAGGAGCCCTGTGGGCCCTGCTGATCAGCTCCTCCCCTTCCCTACTAGTGCTTTTGGGGGCCTGGAGCTAATGCAGGCTCCTAACTGCTTTGGTTTTGCATGGGTCTTCGAAGTCAGTGTCAGGTCCCTGTGGCCTTACATGCAGAAAAACTGCATGTGTTGCCTCCACCCGGTTGCTGTCTCTGCAGCTCCCATTGGGTGGGAACCATGACTAATGAGAACTGTGGGGCCAGCACTTGTGAGTGCAAGGATAGCATGCAGAGCCTCCCTGGCCACCAAGCTATCTGGCAGTCTACATATATTTGTTACAAGACTACTGATTTTACCTGTTAGTTTCACAGATGGTCCAGATTGTTGAAAGGTGCAGTGTAGTGTGATGAAGGGAGGATGACAACTGTTTAGAAGGTGGTAATTGAACACATTGTCTTAATGGTTTTTACAATCCACAATGATTACTTAATATCATTGCAGATTTATAGTAGTAGAAAAACCTTTTAATTTTTCTGCATTCTATAATATATATTATTGTTTCCAGAAATCAATTAATAAATACGCTTTTTTATATTGTCAGGTTAAAGCATTGACAGAGTACATTGCAGGAATTGATCCAGTCCTTTTTCTTCATATTTTCACACCTGTTATAATATTTACTGCTGCTTTTGAAATGGATTTTTATATAGTTCGGAAATCATTGTTTCAGGTAAGTTGAGATTTCAGAAACTTCCTATTATAGTTCATTATATGGAAAAGGTAAGAAATAATTGTCTGTTTTCCTTTGTGATTGCAAAGTGGTTGCAATAGTTTGTTATACATTATGAAGTTTAAAAAGAAAAGGAAAAGCTTCATTGCAGCAATAAGACTTTAGAAACATTTTTACCCTTTAAAATGTACCCTTTTATTCCTCTTTGAGTTGGGAATTTGCCTGTCTCTACCTGAATTGAAGAAAAGAGAGCTCTTGGGGAGAAAGAGAACTGAGGTGGGGCACAGCACTCAATATCTCTAAATTTCTAGTACTGATCTTAAAGCCTTTGCGGGAGAGTATTTGAAATTATCTGACCATCAGAGAGCTTAGAGAACGTTTTTTGGGTTGGGGACCACTAACTCATAGAAAAATCAGTTGGGGGCTGCACACACGTGAGAAGTAAAGTGAGAAGCTCCTGACTGAGAAGGAGAAAGACACTTCCCACGTTCCCCTTGCACAACAGAGCATAGGGAAGCCCTGGCTTGTAGATTTTGTATGCTCCAGCCTCTTGGGTGGCTGGCAGGGGGACTGGAACACCAGCGTAGGCTCCCCATTGCTTAGCCTTGGGAGCTGGATCCAGGAAAGCTGGGGGCTATATCTAGCCCCTCGACCTGTGGTTTCCCACCCCTGGCTTAGACGCTACTTCACTGTAAAAGACCCAGTATATTCCTCGGGTAAGTTCTGCCAAACCTTGTTTTCTTCTTCGAGTGGTCCCTGTGAGTGCTCCACTGTTGGTGTTGGGATCATCCCGGCACCACAGATCTGAGACTTTCAATAGTGGTAGTGAGCCGGGCGTAGTTAGCATGTGCGGTTAGTGTCTCGCGCCGTTTGCGCCCTTTGATCGTCTCGTGCGGCTCAGCTCCTGCCAGTTCCTCTCAAGCATCCGTGGTTGCTTCTCCTCTTCTCTTCACAGAGTTACGTCATCTATCCTGTAAATAAATAATTGGAAATAAAGTTAGTTGGATTCAATATATGTCGTTCTTCTAGTTTAGTTTAACATTAAAAAAAAACACAATTTTTTGAACTGTTTGCGGCTTTGCCGCTTCTCTCCGTTGCGGCTCTTTGCCAAAATAAAATAAAAGGGAAAAGAGTATAGGCACGATGCCTGGATCAATTGTGCCCTTTGCCATGAGGCGATGCTGGCTGCTTGGGCGAGGCGTATATACCACAAAAATGTGGCCACTGCTCTAAGTTCACGGCCAGGGCTTGCCGTGATAGAGAAATGCGACTCAAAATGTTGCTGTTTGATAAGGAGCTCAATCCTGATGCTACAGCACCAAGTCCCCAGCTTGAAATGACTCTCCCCTACAACTTGTTTACCACTGCCACGGTCCAAGGCATCACTATTTTCAGAGGAGCCCTTATTCACATAGGCATCCATCCCATCTTCATGACGACAGTTACTACAGGCGACGATCATAGTCTCCAGTGCCTTTTTACAGACAGTTGCTGCCTTATTCTTACTCCCCGAGTCGTTCTGCCCACGCCCGTTACAGCAGGTGATATGAGAGTAGTAGTATAAGGTGTCTACAAGCAATCAAACATTAGTCCCGTGCCCGATCCCTTTAGGCCCCGCCCCCTCTCACTGGAAGACCTGCCCGTCTGGGTAGTATATCTAGGGGTAAGAGGGACACATGACTGGAAGTAAAGGGTATCATGTGACCCCTCTAAGAACTCGTCATGCCACCCTCTACCAATCAGGAAGGGTTTTCCCCCTGTTGGACCGCCTCCCTGCGAAACACTTTGCCCAATTGGGGCAGTTCCGGGACCAGTTGACCCGCCCAGAAGTGTGCCATGTTACCCCTCTAAAAGCTTCCCACGCCGCCCTCTACCAGTCATAGCAGAGCACTTCCCCAGAAGTTCTAGCACCATGCAGAGGAGGCCATCTTGCTCCCAAAGCGCGCGTTTCAGAAATTGTGCGAACGCTGAGCGGAAAAATGGACTCCACCACCACCCCTCCAGAAGTTCGGACTTTGCTTTGGTGCTGAGGGCCCTCCACCTCATGTGGAGAAAGCGCCACATCAGCGACAGTTCTGAGGAAGAAGAGGAGGGCGAGATGAACAGGAGCCCTTTACCCCCACTGCTATTGGATACACCAGCATCTGACCTCCAAACCCAACCGTTCAGAGGGCAACCCAGTGAGCTAGATGGCCTGGAGGAGAAAGGTGCCCATGGCTCCCAGGAGTCGGACAAGGTGAATGGAAAAGAAGTCAAACATGTAAATGAATGAGCGAGGTTGGGGCATAATGGGGGTTAGGAACTGACTGGGATTTTGTAAACCTAAAAATAAAATTAAAAAAATTACCAGAGGATCTTATGTTATTTCTTTCTGGCAATTTCTTGACAGCTCGACGATTCCTTTCTAGAGGCCTTTGAGAAATTTCATGGCCGTAGTCCTGTGGGAGTAAATCTATCTTGTCAGCTGTTTTTGCTTATGTCTGACAGACAGATCTTGAGAACAAAAGGACAAAATGAAAGAATGAATCAACTCGGACTCCCTCTTCACGATGGTGGTGGGGATGTCATGGCACCCTTTTTGAACACAACTGTAAAAGGGTGTGTTAATCCAGCTGATTAATAAAACTTTTATTAAATGTGTTAGTATGAATGTTTCCCTTCCATACTTACAGCATCTTTTACTAGCACAAATAACAGTAATGTCTATGCATATGGCTCTGTTAATGAAAATATATTACACCCCTGGTGAAGTTGGCTGCTTTGGTGGGATGAACCCTTTGTTTCAAGAAGTCAAAAAGCATAGTAAACCTCTGAATAGAAGACCGGTAACATCATGGCTTTTAGACCAGGATGCTTACTCTTTGTACAAACCTGCTTGAGTACGTTTTAAAAAAACAAGACCATTGTCTCAGACATGGATGCAAAATGGGAAGCAGATTTGGTGGATATGCACCAGTTCTTCAAACACAACAGCGGTTTTAAGTATATCTTAACGGTGATAGACATTTTATCAAAATATGCCTGAGCCTTAGGCCTAGAGGACAAGATGGGCAAAAAGGTAGCCAAGGCCTTTAAAGTTATTTTCAGTGAAGGTCGCATGCCTCAAAAATTACAAACTGATTTGGGAAAAGAATTTTTAAACAAACCTTTAAGTGGTTTGTACCCATTACGTACCCATCCATCAAAACCACATCGACACCATCATCATTGAAATAAAGACAGATCAGAACAGGCCTGTCTCATTTTGCTTTGGCAAGGTGATTGTGAAGCTGCACCTGCGTTCCCAGAAAGAGCGAGGTTTCTAAAAAGTAAAACACTATTATGGCGATCTTAAAAAATTTGGTGATCCCTAAGTCTACAGCAACTATTACAAAGCCTAGGCTGGATATGCCCTTCCTGGATATCATGGAGCCCCTGTGATGTACTGGGCCGGCGTGGGCAGAATATTCCATACCCTTTTTTGAAAAGCTGTACTGCTTTTGTGAAAAGGGCTAGAGATTATTAAACCCCATGTAAAAACAGCCGCTCAAAATGTAGCCAGAGATGTGATAGGCCATGTTTCCCGTGCTATTCTGGAAAAGGTGGCGAATCCGGTTGCACAGGAGGGGTCAGGGCTGATGTATATTAGAAGGAGGAAGAGAAAGAGTAATGTGTCATATCCGCGACGCACAGTTCTCCCCCCCCTCCAACCCTTTAAAAGAAGAGCTTTGACATGCAGGACTGACCATAAGCAAAAGTTGAAGAGGAAGCCAGGACGAAAGAGGACATGCTCTGTACCTGGTAAAAGACAGATATTTTAATCAACATGGCTTTCATTCACTGCGGGTCGGAAGAGTGCACCAAATCCGAACTAGACTTGTTTCAGATAGCCTGTATGCAGACCAGCATTGAGAAAATCATCTACATCAAGGTGCCACCTTTGTCAGCCGTGATGGAGACTGCCCCCATCGACTTTTTAATAGCAGGGAATGGAATAGATTATATGGATTTCAACAACACACTACTGTACCTTTGTTGCAAGATAGTAAAAGGAGATGGAACTGCACTCCCCAGGGATGCCGCGGTAGGCCTGGTGAATTACCCAGTGGGCTCTATTTTCAGTCAGTTGGATGTTACGTTGGGAGACTGCCTAGTAAGCCAAAGCATCAACTGTTACCCTTACAGGGCCTTTATCGAATTGGTTCTCAATTACAGCAATGACACACTCATTACACAATTTTCCGCCGGTCTGTTTTACAAAGACACTCTTGGACAACACAGAGCTGGATGGTGAGAAAAAACAGAGCTGGATGGCGAGAATCTAGGATTTGTTAGTCATGCTAGGCTGATGGCCCAGAGCAGGACAGTAGAGCTGCTGGGTCATCTAAACAGCGACCTGTTTTTCAAGAAAAACTTTTGTTGAACAGGGTAGATATGAAAAAATTAACAGGCAGTAAAGAGGCCTTTTGTTTAATGGGTGATGCGGCTGAGGACTTTAAACTGTGCGTTGTATCAGTGTCCCTCTTTGTGAAGAATGTGCTTGTGGCCCCAGGCGTCCGGCTGGGGCATGCAGAGGCCCGGCTTACTGCTAACGCTAAATACCCTGTGGACTATGTGGGAACAAAAGTGTTTAGCATCCCTGCAGGCAGCAGGGTCAGTAACCAGGTGAACTTGTGCTTGGGACAGTTACCGAAAATACTTGTCCTAGGGTTTGTGGATAAAGACGCCTTTAGCAGAAGTTACACTAAAAACCCCTTTCATTTTAAACCATTATTATATTAATTTTGTGGCCCTGTATATGTATAGTGAACAGATACCATCCAAACCTTTGCAACCAGACTTTGAGGCTGGATGCTGTGAGAGAGAATACATGCATCTGATACAGACAGCAAGCAATCACGTGAAAGATCATTCTCTGTTAATTGACCATGAGACTTTGCACGCAATGACACCTTGTTTGTCTTTGATCTCTCTCCTGACCAGAAATGCGCACTGACCACTATTCGCTGATTAAAACAGGGAACCTCAGAGCAAAAATACTCTTTGGGAAGGCTTTGACGGTCACCATTAATATGATAGTGTATGGGGTTTTTGACAATGTCATAGAAATAAATCAGAAGAGAAATGTTCTGTTTGATTACATGTGAAGATGGACACCGTGCAGCTCTCACGTGACCTATCAACAGACCCTTATACAAAAGAGAATTTCTTGGATGTGTTCCCTTGCGATAACCTGCCACCAGCGAGCCAATCTGAGACCCCTAGGTTTGGTGGTCAACACGCACCCTCACAACCAACCGGGTGAACACTGGCTTCCTTTATATCTGGCAGAACGTAACCGCAGAGTGTTTTTTGACTCATACGGGCATCCCGCGAGCAGTTCATTGTTTCCTAGAAGCATTATGAAATTTTTAAACAATAATGCCACCGACATTGTTTCACACTAGACAATTACAACACCCCCTTTCTGTCGCCTGTGGCTATCACTGCATGTTTTTCTTGCATTACCGTAGCAAGGGTTTATCTTTTGACCAGATTTTAAAAATGTATTCTAATGATTTAATGCAAAATGACCAGATGGTGATTAACTTTGTAAAAAATAAATTTAAATACTTGGGCATGTCTAGTCTTGCTCAAAACATGGTTCAGCAAACTCAGATGTGTATCCCACAATGACTTTCATAGCCATGTTGCTCAAGAAAGCACCCCAGGTGAGGAGTTTAAAGGCAATTGTTTATTTTTCTTAATTTTTGTTCTTAAAAACAATGAACAATTCAGAAAAAACCAAGACATTTAAATATATATAGAAGTGTTTTATTTAAAATAAAACATGATCAAGTTCAGAAATTATTTTTAGAACATGACAAACTTCTCACACTGCGCCATTCAGATAGTTTAGCCAATTTTTGTTCTTTAGAAGGCAAAAAAGGGGTCGGTGTTTCTCTATCCATCCCAGCGTCAGTGGCTGAGGCCTTCAGGTGTTCCAACAGATCTCTGTTTTCTGCCCATGATGGAAGATGGGACAATAAGTTCTACCATGGCATTTATAAACACATCCCACCCTTTAGGTACGTATCTGTTAGGGACAGAATGTATCTGGGTGACGGCTTTAAGTCAAGCTTGTTAGAACCATTAACCACCAAGCCTTTGTACACAAATGCACCTTTATCATTCCAGAAAGCGATAGTTTTATCCTGGCCCAGCTTATTTAGCAACACTGAGGTGTTTTTCTTATAATGCTTATTCATGTTTTCCAACATCTCCTGAACCACAGAGTCTGAGATGTTTGCTCTTTCTGGAGTCTTGGCCGTCATGCTTTGTTCTGGTAGAAACAGACTCAGGGTATGTCTACACTACCCTCCTAGTTCGAACTAGGAGGGTAATGTATGCATACCGCACTTGCTAATGAAGCCCGGGATTTGAATTTCCCGGGCTTCATTAGCATAAGCGGGGAGCCGCCATTTTTAAATCCCCGCTGCTTCGAACCCCGTGTAGCGCGGCTACACGGGGCTCGAACTAGGTAGTTCGGACTAGGGTGCCTATTCCGAACTACCGGTACACCTCGTTTCACGAGGAGTACCGGTAGTTCGGAATAGGACCCTAGTCCGAACTACCTAGTTCGAGCCCCGTGTAGCCGCGCTACACGGGGTTCGAAGCAGCGGGGATTTAAAAATGGCGGCTCCCCGCTTATGCTAATGAAGCCCGGGAAATTCAAATCCCGGGCTTCATTAGCAAGTGCGGTATGCATACATTACCCCGCTAGTTCGAACTAGCGGGGTAGTGTAGACATACCCTTATTTTCCCTTTATCTGCATCACTTTGCCTCACGTACATTAGGTACCTCTGAAGCACAGTGCTGTAGAGTTTAGCCTTTTTGTATTCGGATAAGTCAGTCCTCTGAAGAACAGACTTCATTTCCGCATCCAGTAAGCGAGTTGCGGTTGTTCTGATATTTTCCTCCGCTGGAACAGAAGCCTTTAATTGTTCCAGCTGGTTGCTGGGCAGGAGCTACATTTTTTCTGCATACTCCATTATCGGTTATTCAAAGGCCCCGGTATCAGAGGGATAGCAGAACTTGAGAGGGCCGATAAACCGCCCAGACTGCTTCATGAGATGCTTCTTTCTTTTAAGCGAGATCCTTTTATTAGACAATGTTTTTATAAGCGTGTGTTTCTTTTTCAGCATGTGCTCTTGATTCTGCATCAAAGGCACATTTCCTTTTAAGGTATCGAGTGCTATTTCTGAGATTGCCGCTACTAAATCGTCAGAGGCCGAACACAGTATACCCTTCCTTTGCTGTGGGGATGATATACTAAGTAATTTTAAAAGAGCCAGGTTTTTCTTCGCAGAGCTAGACATGTTTTCGGTCGGCAATCCCCGGCTGTTAAGGGTCTGCTGATAAATCATCTCTTTTTATACCTGGCTGTTCTTTTCAAATTATAAACCACCAGCCAGTCTGGAGGGAAGAAACTGGTTCTTAGTCTATAAGCTTCTGGTGTGGAGGCATTTAAATCCACCAGCAGGTAGCCATAAGATCTTTTGGTAGCATCCTCAAAAGCTTCTAGAAAGACTTGAGCCTTGCCGGGATACATTTGCCAAGCAAGCATAGCGAGTCATAATTTATCCCTGGGGTTTAACAGAACCCTGTACTTAGCGTTTAGGTTAATCGTATGGCTCCTTTTCCCCTGAAAAAATATGTTCTGAACGATATACATAATGCCCAAGTTCCTGTGATGCATGTACTTGGTGAAGGATTTCTCAATTTCATCACTTTCACAAACAGAGTTCATCAGATCATCTACAATAATCATATTCACTTCATTGGTAAGAAAAAACAGTCATCGTTCAAAGCATCAGATAGCCCTTCCACAAAATTTATAAAGGGATATTTACAGAGCAGTTCTATATACTGAGTTTGCCAGAAGCTGTAACATCAAACAATATTCTTGAGCATCATAGTCAACATTTGGGGTACGTCTAGACTACATGCCTCTGGCGACAGAGGCATGTAGATTAGGGTACCCGACATAGGAAAATGAAGTGGCGATTTAAATAATCGCCGCTTCATTTAAATTTAAATGGCTGCTGCACTGAGCCGATCAGCTGTTTGTTGGCTCAGCGTGGTAGTCTGGACGCTCCGCGGTCGACATCAAAGGCATTTGTCGATCTCCTAGGTATGCCTCCTGGGATGAGGTTTACCTTCTTGTTGTAAACAACTTTCTGTATTTTCTTAAAGGTCTTTGTTTCTATTTGCCACTGATTTTTGTTTCTTACAATCGAGGGCTGATGTACCTCTATCTTATTTGGGTTGTTCTCCCCCTGGACTGTGCTATAGTTCAAGACTAGGCTTTTCAAACTGTCAAAGTTGATTTTTTTTTACAGTTTACTACATTTAGGGTAATCCCTTTGACTTTCATATACGCCTTTCCTGCTGACAGCTTGTACCTGTATGTTTTTGGGCCTGCTGACGCAAACTCGGTGATGTGTTGATCTGGCGGGAGCTCGCTTTTGAGGTCCCTTAAAAAATCCCTCAGAGGGAGATTCCAATCACCCTCTTTTTTCACAAATACCACCGAGTCAGTGTCGTGGTTTAGGCACCGCTCTTGTAACCTGTCTAGAAGGTGATATAGTTCAAAGTGAGCATAAGTGTTGGTGAAATAGGCAATGAAAATGTTCGTATTGCCAGAGACCGAATCACGGTCTTTTGTGTGTTTCCAAGACATGCATGCTGTTTCATCATCGATAAACACACAGGATGAAACCTCGTAGTTAGGGTAAAACACGTACTGAAAGAGTTCGTCAGGGTCTCTCACAATGTTTGTATTAGCTAGGTTGGTTCTTTGACCAAATTTACTCCACCGAGAATTTAAAAACAGTTTAGCAATTTGGTGCTTAGTGGGGTTCAGCTTGATCTCACGTTGGCGTAAATGCTCACCTTCTTTCTGATATAAATTGTTTATGTATTTGTTTTGTTTTTCCTTATCTGTGCACCAGCTGGGATACCCTGAAGCATCTTGTTTCTGACAGAGATGTAATTTTATGTATTCTGAAAAGTTTGTCAGATTTGTCATTAAAATGCCAGATTTCATAGATTGTCACTGTGTACCCCTTTTCTATGGGCCCATTCAAATCTACCATGCACCGTGTCCCCAAGATGGCTCTCTCCTTGTCATTGCGGGTGCATGTTTCCCATTGCTCAGTTTCCGCACAGCGCGAACATAAGCTTGCCACCTACTCTGAGGGGTAACGGGAAAAAGAGGCCTCATTGGGGGTACGCTTTAACTTTCACGATTCCAAAATAATTTGCGAGGGGTCCAAAGTTGTCATAAACTATACCAGGGTATCCAATAGGATATTCTTGGTTTTGTTTACAAAATAGTACAGACTGGTAAAATAATAGTGGATTTCTTCCCCAGGATTAGGTTTGTAATAAAGGGTGATAGTATTTGTCCTCCCCCTCATCCCCCCAAAAGAGCATCCCTAGGCATGCGAGGCTGAGGCAACTGAGCATGGTTTAAAAAATTTGCAAGATCCTTGTCTGTTTCTTGCATTACCTCCCACTCGTGCTCCCAGAGAGTCCTCACTACAAAACCCTGTCTTTTTAGATAGTCAGTCTTGAGCTGAGTCTTGTACTATAGAAACCCAAAAGTTGTCCCTGTCATAGGGTGCTGGGTTTTTTCACAATAATAGGTGACACATCCGTTGAAATCAATCCGTTCAACTCAAAGGCTGAGCACACCCTATCAATATCTGCGTAACCGTCTAAAAATAGGGGCCTACTTTTAGTTCCCCACCCTGTAAAGCATGCCATATCTGTGTATTATCTTTGTGAGATATACACATCAGCCACTGAATAGATGGTCTCGAATATCTCTTTTTCTGCCTGTGGTAATTGTCTGGAGGGAGAAGGGCTATCATGCTAGGCTCCAAAAACATAAACCTGTACATTGCCATGCAGACAGAGGCCAGAGTGATGTACTGGAAAGGATCGATATACAGTTGTGTATCAGTGAATTTACCATGGCCTCTTTCTGCTATATCCCCCACCTCTGTCATTTTCATAATCTCTTCTCGGTATACCATACAAGCCGAAATTCATGGGTCCGGACTTAATGTACCCAAGGTTACTGAGGGAGTTGGCAAATGTCATTGAGGAGCCTTTGGCTATTACCTTTGAAAAGTCGTGGAGATCAGGAGAAATCCCAGATGATTGGAAAAAGGCAAATGTAGTGCCCATCTTCAAAAAGGGAAGAAGGACAATCCAGAGAACTATAGGCCGGTCAGTCTTACGTCGGTTCCTGGAAAAATCATGGAAGGGATCCTTAAGGAATCCGTTTTGAGGCACTTGGATGAGAGGAAAGTGATTAGGAATAGTCAGCATGGATTCACAAAGGGCAAGTCGTGCCTGACCAATCTGATTAGCTTCTATGATGAGGTAACTGGCTCGGTGGATGTGGGAAAGTCAGTGGATGTTATATACCTTGACTTTAACAAGGCTTTTGATACGGTCTCCGACAATATTCTTGCCAGCAAGTTAAGGAAATGTGGATTGGATAAATGGACGGTAAGATGGATAGAAAGATGGCTAGAAGGCCGGGCCCGCCCAGTGAGTAGTGATCAATGGTTCGATGTCAGGATGGCGGTCGGTTTCTAGAGGAGTGCCCCAAGGTTTGGTTCTAGGGCCGGTTTTGTTCAATATCTTTATTAATGACCTGGATGAGGGGATGGATTGCACCCTCAGCAAGTTTGCAGATGACACTAAGCTGGGGATAGAGGTAGATACGCCTAAAGGCAGAGATAGGGTCCAGAGTGACTTAGACAAATTGGAGGATTGGGCCACTAGAAATCTGATGAGGTTCAACAAGGACAAGTGTAGAGTCCTGCACTTGGGATGGAAGAATCTTAAGCATAGTTACAAGCTGGGGACCAACCACTTAAGTAGTAGTTCTGCAGAAAAGGACCTGTGGGTTACAGTGGATGAGAAGCTGGATATGAGTCAACAGTGTGCCCTTGTAGCCAAGAAGGCTAATGGCATATTAGGTTGCATTAAGAGGAGCATTGCCAGCAGATCCAGAGATGTCATTATTCCCCTTTATTCTGCTTTGGTGAGGCCACATATGGAGTATTGTGTCCAGTTGTGGGCCCTCCACTGCAAAAAGGATGCGGATGCATTGGAGAGGGTCCAGTGGAGGGCAACCAAAATGATTAGGGTGCTGGAGCATATGACTTATGAGGAGAGGCTGAGGGACTTGGGTCTGTTTAGTCTGCAGAAGCGAAGAGTGAGGGGGGATTTGATAGCAGCCTTCAACTTCCTGAAGGGAGGTTCCAAAGAGGATGGAGAGAGGCTGTTCTCAGTAGTGACAGATGACAGAACAAGGAGCAATGGTCTCAAGTTGTGGTGGGAGAGGTCCAGGTTGGATATTAGGAAAAACTATTTCACTAGGAGGGTAGTGAAGCTCTGGAATGGGTTACCTAGGGAAGTAGTGAAGTCTCCATCCCTAGAGGTGTTTAAGTCTCAGCTTGACAAAGCCCTTGCCGGGTTGATTTAGATGGGATTGGTCCTGCCTAGAGCAGGTGGCTGGACTTGATGACCTTCTGGTGTCTCTTCCAGTTCTATGATTCTATGATAAGGGGATGGTTTGATGAGATAACATGATCTTGGTAACTAATTGACCATTCATTATCAGTGGGAAATAGGTCGATGGAGGGATGATAGGAGTTACTATAGAGAACTTCCTGGGTGTCTCGCTGGTGAGTCTTGCCCACATGCTCAGGGTTTAGCTGATCACCATATTTGGGGTCGGGAAGGAATTTTCCTCCAGGGTAGATTGGCAGAGGCCCTGGACTTTTTTTGCCTTCCTCTGTAGCATGGGGCACAGATCACAGCTGGAGGATTCTCTTCATCTTGGGAAGTATTTGAAGTATTTGAAGGCTTCAATATGAGGTATAGGTGAGAGGAGTATTCTAAGAGGGGTGGGTGAGATTCTGTGGCCTGCACTGTGCAGGGGGTCAGACTTGATGATCATAATGGTCCCTTCTGACCTTAAAGTCTATGAGTCTGTGAGTCTCAAAATTTAACATCCTGTTGACAGTAATATGTGAGCTCTTTCTGTAAGTCAAAAGTCTCATGTTTCTGGATCCGATAACAGTTGAGAAACTGTTTTTTCCCCAGGCATCATATTGTCTACACCATAGTGCTCCATGCTGGACATAGGTCCCATGTAATTTTGATTTTCTGAAGTGTTAAAAAATGTGGGAAATACCCTTTGGACCCTTCAAACCCCATAGCCTGTGGGAGCTTGCTAAGGTCCATAGACAAGAAGTTTAAAGAATCTATAAAACGAATGCCTGAAGCCCTAACTTCTACACACATCAGTTTACTACTTTGAGTGATGAGTTCTACTCCCATCTTTTCCTTCAGTAGCTGTCTCACAACAAAGTATGCATCGTAACCTTTGGAATTGTGTGCTATGACTGTGTAGTCATGGAACTTTTTGACAATAAAGTTCTTAATAAAGTTAGAAAGACACTTGTTGCCCTTGAATTCCCAGGATTTTTCTGGGGTTAGGAACAAAGCAAAAATATTATTGGGTATGTGCAATCCAGTCTCCTGCATGCACTCAAAATCATAAAAAATGTACTTTTCTGATGATTCGGGCTTTTTAATACAGTCTAATAAAACATAGATGGTTGTCTACGTTGCCGACAATCAAGCTCTTAAACTGCATACAGCGCCGTCCTTTACAACGGTGTTGCTTGTCCACGTAAGAGTGACACTCATCACACAAAGTTTTAGACATGTATTTGACTTGTTTTTGCAATGCTCAGTTGGTGTGTCTGTCTAAGCATTCTTTGGACTGACAGTACAGTCTACAGCTGGGACACTTCAGCAGTACGTCCACGCTGTCAGAGCACGTTGCACTCAAGCAGAGGCGCCAATGATACCTGCAAGAGTGGTCGTGACTTTACACTGACTGGCAAAACTCACAATAATTTTTCATACCAAACAACTTTTTAACGTCCAGAACTCCATAATAATGTTCATGCAGAAGCATGAAAAAAGTCTTGGGGTACACTGGGTCCCCTGTTTTAAATAAGCTCCGTGTGCCTTTTGCAGCATAAAGCACCGCCTGTATGCTGATTCCTAATTTCTGCTCAAACACCGCAACATCACTAAGCATAGCCATTTTTTTATCTGACCACCCCAGTTTCTCATGCAGCTCTCTTGCCTCTAAGAATTCTGCGTCCTTAGATTTACAGTTGGACATGATGGCCAAGAGTCCACCTGCAAAACATAAATTGGTACTGGTGTAAGTCAGGTCTACTAAATACTGTCTTTTTTTTAATGGGAGATTTGACTACTGACGGTAGAATTTAAAACTTTACGACAACCCCCATGCATGTTTTTTACAATGGTCACGAGGCTCAACGTCCCATCTAGGTGCAACTCTCTATTACTCTATAAGTTCAAACTAGGGTGGTTAATGTAGGCAACTGAAGTTGCAAATTAAGCCCGAGATTTAAATATCCTGGGTTTCATTTGCATCTTGCCAGGCGCTGCCATTTTTAAATCCCCAGTAGTTCGGACTCCATGCCCGCGTCTACACGCGGCACGGAGTAGGTAGTTCGAATTAGGCTTTCTAGTTCGAACTACTGGTACATCTCGTGGAACTAGAAAGCCTAATTCGAACTACCTGCTCCGTGTCGCGTGTAGCCACGGGCACGGAGTCCGAACTACTGGGGCTTTAAAAATGGCGGCGCCCGGCAAGATGCAAATGAAGCCCGGGATATTTAAACCCTGGGCTTAATTTGCAACTTCGGTTGCCTACATTAACCACCCTAGTTCAAACTAGGGTGGTAGTGTAGACATACCTTAACAGCTTTGAAGTCTGATTTAAGAAATCCCCTGCTGAGAGCTCATCCCTAGTTCTTCTGACTGAAAACAAGTGGTCAGTTAAATTATGGCTCTCTAAACTCAACTGAAGATCATCAGGACTTACAGTTCGTTCTCGCTGACATTAATGGAAGGGTATCCCCCATGTATGGCTTCAACAACCTGTTCAGCTGAATTTATTCTCTCAAGATTTACAAAATAAAATTCTTCACAATATACTGACCCTCCAAATCTAGGTACTTCGCGTACCATATACCTCTGGATTTTCAGGAGTACTTGGGAGTTCTTCTACGGGACCATCAGGAGCATCTTCTACATCAGATGGTATTTCAGAGTCAGAGAGGTCTCTGTGAGAGTCATCACGACTAGACAGGTACCTATCTACAGACTCATCACCATCCCGCAGGTCAAATTCTGCCTCATTTTCAGATAAGTCATTTTTGTGAGCCTCTAGTAGGTGGCAACTCTTTTTGGTATTTTTTCCTCATCACCTCTTAAGCCTTTTTAAAAAATTTTGCAGCAATCTTAGCCTGGAACTTTTTGGCAGCCACCCATTTATCTGCCTAACGCTGTCCTCCCCCTTTTGTTTACACTGTATATGTTGGGAACCCAGTCCCCTTTCCACGACTAGTCATGCCTACTTAAAACTACTCTCTAGAAAATGAAAGCCTTTTAAGTTATTAATAAGAGTTTTTGCCGTTTTGATGTTTTTTCTAGCCGTCTTTTCGTCTAAACCTTCTGAAATTACAGGCTGCCACAATTCTGTGCATGATTTTTTCAAAATCTTTTCAAAGTTACGAACAGTTGTGGTAAGTTTATGAAGGCAGGAGACTAATCCATAATACATATTAGATTGTTCATAAACACCACCGTGTTCATGGCTGGTGCTGTCAGTCATTGTTTTTTTTATTCACAACCCCTAGAGTGTGTGCTCCGGGTTTATGAATGTGAGTGTTTTTGCTCACAGTTTCCTCAGGGGTCAGTGTAGTGTTGACCGCTGAGGAACTGGAGTGTGGTTGTTTGTTACCAGAGTCTTTTGTCCTTGAGTAAGAGTTGTGGCCTGTCCTGCAGCTTCATTTGTGCTCATGCTGGTTTGCATGGCTGTTGCCATTGTTGATGGTCTCTGAGTAGATTCCTGGTTCTTTGTCAGTTCTGGTGGACTTGTCTCCGTGGCTCTGACTATAATGTTGTCAGGAGAGCATATAAAAATGTTAAAAACCGCCTCAGATGTTAACTTTACCATTTTTCTCACCCACACCTATGTATTTACTTAATAAACAAACCAATAAGCAAGTTACACACACACACACACACCTTCATCCATCCATCAGTCCTTGATGCTGGTGACTTTTCTTTTTCAGGTGTCTTTCCTTTTGAACGTGTTTACCTTCTCTTCTAAGGGTCTCTCATTTTGTGACCTTACTGTGAAGCAAACAACGTGCATTATAAAAGAGTCTTGTAAATTTTAAAATAAAACTTATTAGGGTATTTTTCTATTTAAAGTGATAGCTTTAATGAAAAGTTTTTATTTTTACCACTTTTAAAAAAAACCCACACTTATCTCTACCATAAACCCCTGAATCACCCACAACTTAAACACTAAAGCCAGCTGTTTTAAGATAAACACCCCATGTAAAAAACACACATTTTTGTAACCAAACTACTTTGAAACAAAGATATTTTTAGCATAGCCCCCACCACTCCCTCACCCAACTCAGAACTGAACATTTATTTTGAAGATGCATTTTGCACAGAAAAAGCAGCCCACCACCAAACACTCAAAACCAGCAGTTTGCCATCATATATTTTTAAAAACACCAATATGCTTCTGCACAATTAAGTTTTGAAAAAACCCCAACTCACAATTTAAACATCACAGTTAATTAAAAGAAAAAAAGTAACCCACATGCTTTAAAAAAATAATTATGAATAGTTACCTTCCACCACAGGGTAAAAGCATGCTGGCACAGGGCTGTTCTGTTTTCCCCTATGTATATTTGGGCCTATGGAATAAAGAACAAGCAAACGCTGAGTTAGTATTATTCTCCACAATGCATCAAATCTCTTAGCTACCTTTGTGTAATGCCTTATTAAAAAGAATATAACAGTATTAAGCCCAACTACAGTGAAAATGGTTTTACTTTGGTCCGATGGTGAAATATAACTTGAAGTTGCTGTTTCCATGCTGAACAGATCACACTGAAGAAAAAAATAAGTTAGGAACCATTATTTAATAAGGACAAAGGAGGACAATATAGAATATATATTTTCAGATTTAAAACAAGCCGCATACCCTAGTCTTGAAGTCCAACAGCAACTCAGTTCAAGATAGCTTCTGTTGTAAAGAGGACAGGCTCCAAAAACCTGAGGTTTTTGTACCATCCTGATTCTTTGTTCCAAACAAACTAAAGTGGCAGTTAGCAGGTTTGATTAAATAACCTGTGGCAATGACAGTATTTAATAAGCTTTCCAAACACAGTTCAGCATATAGGCCCTGGAGCTTGCAGTTTACATCCTCTGAAGTTCAAGTTACACTTGAAGTTCAAGTGCCACTGGGCTGACGCATCTATGACACAGCCCTCACAGTCCTCCAAAAGCTTTTCCCTAAGACAGTGATTAAGGACAGCATAAACACCAATGCGTACAATTGAGTGCATTACTTTTTTACACTTATGATGTGGCACTGGTTCAGCTAGTTCCTTGCCAAACCTCCTCCTGAATTCTTTATAGCCGTCATCCTCGGCATTCTCTTCAATGATTTCTATTGGTGTTGATCAAAAACAAGGTGGGCCTGGTCGTCTTCCTTGTCTGATGCAGTGCTGTTCTGGGTCTTAGGATCATCTAGAAAGGTATCTTTGAGCTGTCAGAAAGAAATAACATAAGACCCTCTGGTCATTTTTTTACCTTTATTATTAGGCTTACAAAATCCCAGTCAGTTCCTAACCCCCATTATGCCCCAACCTCGCTCATTCATTTACATGTTTGACTTCTTTTCCATTCACCTTGTCCGACTCCTGGGAGCCATGGGCACCTTCCTCCTCCAGGCCGTCTAGCTCATTGGGCTGCCCTCTGAACGGTTGGGTTTGGAGGTCAGATGCTGGTGTATCCAACAGCAGAGGGGGTAAAGGGCCCCTATTCCCCTCTCCCTCCTCCTCCTCCTTAGAACTGTTGTTGATGTGGCATTTTCTCCACATGCGGTGGAGGTCCCTCGGCACCAAAGCAAAGTCCAAACTTCTGGAGGGGTGGAGAAGGAGTCCATGTTTCTGCTCAGCGTTTGCACAATTTCTGAAACTCTGGAATTTCTGGGAGCAAGATGGCCTCTTTTGCGTGGTGCTAGAACTTCTGGGGAAGTGCTATGCTCTGATTGGTAGAGGGTGGCGGGGGAAGCTTTTAGAGGGGTCACATGGCCCACTTCTGGGTGGGTCAACTGGTCCTGGAACTGCCCCCTGATTGGGCAAAGCAGTTCACGGGGCAGCAGTCCAACAGGGGAAAAAGCCTTCCTGATTGTTAGTGAGTGGCGTGACGAGTTCTTAGAGGGGTCACATGATACCCTTTACTTCCAGTCATGTGTCCCTCTTGACCCCAGATGTAATACACACAAGGGCAGGTCTTCCGGTGACAGGGGTGGAGCCTAAAGTGATCAGGGGGTGGGACTAATGTTTGATTGATGGTAGACCCCTTATACTACTGAGAGTGGTAGGTCGTCTAGATACTCCTCACCACATCACTTGGACCCATATTATCACCGACATCACAGGTCAGCGTATTCTCCGCATCACCAATACGGACAACATGCATATCAGCAATCTCCATATTCTGATCGGTCTCCAGCACAGCACACTCCTCCATCGGACACTCAATACGCAGCTGTCAACCAACGCCTCCCTCACAGAGCCTGGTGGCAGTGACCCAACAGTCGAAGCCACAAGATGGTCAATCATCAGAGGCAGATGATCAACAGCCAGAGCTTCCAATAGTGGATCACTCGTCCTCTTCTCCTGACGAGGCAGTGTTCCTGGCGGACAAGTCTCTGCAAGATGAGTTCAAGCTATTTCAGGAGCTTTTTAAGCGTGCGTCACAATCCCGGGAAGTCCAATTGGCAGACGTACAGACCAAGCAATACCGATTTTTGAAGAATCTCCATCCCCAACAGAGCTCCAAGATAGCCATCGCCATTGATGAGGCCATCATGGAGGCTGCTGAGTTCATCTGGCAGACCCCAGCTTCAGTTGATGAAGGGGATGGTTTGATGAGAGAACATGGTCTTGGTAACTAGGGGTATGTCTAGACTACAGGCTTTTGTTGACAGAGGCTTTGTCAACAGATACTGTCGACAAAGCTTCTGTCGACAAAGAGCGTCTAGACTGCATCCAGTTCTGTCGACAAAGCAAGCCGCTTTGTCGACATGAGAGTGTAGACGCAAAGGACAGTGTAGATGCAATAACGCCTTCTGTTGACAGAATTCTGTCGACAAAAAGCGTTATTCCTCGTAGAATGAGGTTTACCACCGTCGACAAAACTGCAGAGTTCTGTTGATGTTATGTCGACAGAACTCGGCGGTAGTATAGACGCAGGTATAGTTTTGTCAACAAAAGTCCACTTTTGTCGACAAAACCCTGTAGTCTGGACACACCCTATTTTGACCATTCGTTATCAGTGGTAAATAGGTCAATGGAGGAATGATAGGAGTTACTATAGAGAACTTTCTGGGTGTCTGCCTGGTGAGTCTTGCCCACATGCTCAGGGTTTAGCTGATCGCCATATTTGGGGTCGGGAAGGAATTTTCCTCCAGGGTAGATTGGCAGAGGCCCTGTAGGTTTTTTGCCTTCCTCTGTAGCATGAGGTACAGATCACAGCTGGAGGATTCTCTGCATCTTGGGGTCTTCAAACTATTTGAAGGCTTCAATATGAGGTATAGGTGAGAGGATTATTCTAGGAGGGAGTGGGTGAGATTTTGTGGCCTTCATTGTGCAGGGGGTCAGACTAGATGATCATAATGGTCCCTTCTGGCCTTCAAGACTATGAGTTGCACCTACTTGCAGGCGAGCAGACAAGAAGTATTTCGTCCCATCCAAGAGTCTGGAGTTTCTCTTCAATCACCTGCAGCTTAACTCTTTAGTAGTTGATGCAGCACAACAATGTGTCAAAACATCCCAATATACGAGTTTGTTGCCGGACTTGAAGAAATTGGCCATATTTGGCAGGAAGGTCTATTCCTCAGCAACCCTTCTCCTGCGCATCGCTAATTATGCTCCTTTGTTATCTAATCACAACTTTGATAACTATGCGAAGATTGCAGAGTTGCTCCAATATCTCCCTGATTCCAAGCGGCCTCTTTTAAAATTGGAGGTAGTAGAGAGTTTTGTGGCAGCTCAAGCAAGTCTTCAGATCACCCTAGATGTGGCGGAGACAGCGGCTCGCACAACCACAACAGCAATTACAAACACATGCTAGTTCCATGATTTTCTTTTGTTGGGATGAGTTAGGAGGAACGGATAAGCTCAAGGAAAGGGAAGAGAGTAAGAGGAATAGGGAAGATGAGTGATGCTGAAGTGAAGAGATTTTGGAGGAGGAGGGCTGGAACAATAGCACAGGATGAGAAAAAAGTTCAGTTAAAACTAGAAAGTTCTCCAAAAACCTAAGGGGGTGCTTTGTTTGCTTCCATCCCAGCTAGCTGGAGTCTCTGGCTGTCCCCTCTTCACTATTGTAAGCAGGGTCAGGGTAAGCTCTACCCTGACACCTAGTGGTGAACTGTGGTGAGTGGTGCAAAGAGACTTCAGGGGCTGATCCCAATTTGCATAGACACACCCACCCCATCTAGTAAGTGCTCACAGCAGCCCAAATGGTCACTTTGGCCAGTGTGGGATCCCCAGTCTCTCTGTTATTGAGGCAGGGGGGATAAAAGTGTTGTTACCCTGATTACGCGAATCAAGGACAATGGAATGGTGGAACTGTTTATGACAGAGGGATTAGCCATAAACTAAGTAGCACTCGCTACACAAGGGGCATGGGTTCCAAACCCAGTCATATTGAGAGAAGCTGGGGACAGGTCCTTGTACTTGGTGGTGGGGCCCTGTCTGAGGGCCTAAACAACACTGATTGCACCCCCTCCTTTCTCCATTGTGGAATATCAGAACTAATTTGGATTCCATTTGGAGTCTAGTTGTGAGCTGCAGCGTTGATTATTTCTCTGTGGGCCAGTGGAGCACTAGCACTGAGGCTCCTCTATTATGAGCTGAACTTGCTGAAGAGCTGAAATCACTGTTGCTGAGGGGAGCCTGGTGCTATGCTGCGGAAGAGCTGAAATCACTATTGCTGTGGGGAGCCTGGCCTAAGCTGCTGAGCTACTAGCAGAGCAGCTTGCAGGGACAACCAGCAAGTGCAGGCGGACAGCAGAGCAGCTGGCGGGGATGACCTGTGGCCGGTAGGAGCGGCAGCAGACAGCCAGTGGAGCAGCTGCAGGAGCAACTAGCTGGCAGAGTGACTCGCGTTGGCGGCGGCAGGTGGCGGCAGAACCCTACGGAGAGGGTATCAATCCCCGCCCCTCCAGGTTGGGATGGTAAAACCCTGCTGGGTGAACTTTTGAACCCTGGGGTGGCACTGACCTGGGGCAGAGACTCTTGGGGTGTTGGACTTTTGGGACTTTGGGGGATTCGTGGCTGGGGGGGGGAGGGTCTTTGCTCATGTTTGGTCTATGAATCCGAGTTGTGGTGTTTTCCCAAGTTAATGCTGATGCCGGTTACCTCATGTTATTAAAGGGTTACCTTATGTTATTAAAGGTTTGCTGCTATACTGAGGCTCTGTGCTTGCGAGAGGGGAAGAATTGCCTCTTTGAGGCACCCAGAGGTGTATGTAAGACTTCCCAGGTCACTGGGTGGGGGCTCGAGCCCTAGATATTGAACCCGGCCCTTGCTGCTATTAACTCAGCCTGGCAGAAGGGTTACATTTACGTGGTAGGGTAAAGGGAAAGATGAACTGGGTTCTAGTGCCCCTCTAGTGTGGAGGGGCTTCTTTCCCTACAACAACCCCCTAGTGCCCCTAGGCTGTGTCAAAATCAGCCGCTTTTCCGGAATAAGCTGCGAGCTGTCTACACTGGCCCTTGAATTTCCGGAAAAACAACGATTCTCTACTGTACAAAATCAGCTACTATTCTGGAAAAACAATTCTGCTCCCGCTCGGGCATAAGTCCTTATTCCGGAACACTGTTCCGGAAAAGGGCCAGTGTAGACAGCCCAGTAGTCTTTTCTGGAAAAAAAACCCCGATCGCAAAAATGGCGATCGGGGCTCTTTTCCGGAAAAGCGCGTCTACATTGGCCACAGACGCTTTTCCGGAAAAAGGGCTTTTCCGGAAAAGCAGCCTGCCAATGTCGACGCTCCTTTTCCGGAAAAACTGAAAACAGAATAGTATTCCGTTTTAAGCATTTCCGGAAATTCATGCCAGTGTAGACACAGCCCTAGAGTGTGATGATATCAAAGTGGGTATACAGACTGCTACATACATACATCAGATTGTAGGCTCAATATTGGTAATTTGCTAGGCTAGTTGTTTTGTGAAAATCCTGCCATAGCATTCAGAAGTTGAAGGTTCTTTACAGTTACATGATTTTTGCTTCAAACCACAATGCAGATGTACTTGTAAGTTTGGTGAAAGAATTAAAACTTTACATTATTTTTTAAAAAAAGACACTTAAGTGACTAAAACATAGTTAAAACAACCCCCAATAACAATTTACTCAACGGGAAGCCTCTCTGAACAGTTAAAACAGCAAGCAGAGTGATAGGAGGTGCCATTTGACGTGGACAGAACAACACTATAAGCAATTCACATTTCAGCCATCCATGCAACCATAACTCTGTCCTTTAGTGATGCCATGAGTTTTTAAAAAAAAGAAAATAATCTATTTTTAAAAATCAGTTAAATTTAATCCAGCACTAAAAATCTGACATTTATGCATGTGTTGTGATTGTATGGTTATTGCAGGGTATCTACTCAAAGACGAATAGATTTTTCACATGCACACTGTATTTTAATTTCTTAACAATTTCTGTTTTTATTGTTTTAATCTTAATTCTGAGTTTTCTCAGGTTTGTAATGCCTATTTTTAGGATAATTATATCTCAATAGTATTTGTACCCTTACATTACTTATATGCACTAACCCTTAATCCAGATTAATGTAGTTTTTATCTGGAAATATAAAATGTAGGGAGTTTAGAGAATAATTTAGTACAGGCAGTCCCCGACTTACGCGGATCCGACTTATGTCGGATCCGCACTTACGAACGGAGCTTTCTCGCCCCGGAAGTCGGGGCGAGAAAGCCCCGTTCGTAAGCTGCTCCGGTGCCCCTGGTCTGCTGGAGACCGTCTCCAGCAGACCAGGGGCACCGGGCGGGTTCCTGCGCTTCTGAGGCTTTGCCAGAGCAAAGCCTCGGAAGCGCGGGAACCGCTGCTGCTGCCACTTGGGTGCCGGTGCCTGTGGTCTGCTGGGGACCGTCCCCAGCAGACCACAGGCACCGGGACCCAAGCGGCAGCAGCGGGCAGGTTCCCGCGCTTCTGAGGCTTTGCCAGAGCAAAGCCTCAGAAGCGCGGGAACCCCCGCTGCTGCCGCATGAGACCCGGTGCCTGTGGTCTGCTGGGGACGGTCCCCAGCAGACCACAGGCACCGGGTCTCATGCGGCAGCAGCGGGGGGCCCCGCGCCTCTGAGGCTTTGCGAGAGCAAAGCCTCAGAGGCGCGGGGAACCGCCGCTGCTGCCGCTCCAGTCTGGGTGCCTGTGGTCTGCTGGGGACGGTCCCCAGCAGACCACAGGCACCCTGACTGAAGCCGCAGCCGCGGGGGGGTCCCGCGCCTCTGAGGCTTTGCCAGAGCAAAGCCTCAGAGGCGCGGGGAACCGCCGCTGCTGCGGCTCTGCTCCCCGTGTCCCTGGTCTGCTGGGGGGGGGGCGCAGCTAGTGTGCCCCCCCCCTGCAGACCAGGCTTTTGTTTTGGACTCTGGGGCAGAGCAGCTGGGGCGCTGCCGATTGGTCCTGCAGCGCCCGTGGGCACTACTGGACCAACCCGGCAGCACCCCAGCTGCTCTGCCCCAGGTCCTGATTCAGCCGCTGCTGGTCAGTTTCAGCAGCCGCTGAATCAGGACGTCTGGGGCAGAGCAGATGGGGTGCTGCTGGGTTGGTCCAGTAGCACCCCAGCTGCTCTGCCCCAGGCGTCCCCAAGTCAGCTTCTGCTGAAACTGACCAGCGCTGACTACAGGAAGCCCGAGGCAGAGTTGCTCTGCCCCGGGCTTCCTGGAATCAGCTGCTGATCAGTTTCAGCAGCAGCTGACTTGGGGACACCTGGGGTTCTTAAGTTGATTCTCTATGTAAGTCAGAACTGGCGGTCAGTTTCAGCAGTGTCTGAATCTGGACGCCAGTTCCGACTTACATACAGATTCAACTTAAGAACAAACCTACAGTCCCTATCTTGTACGTAACCCGGGGACTGCCTGTAACCGTATAACCAGTAAGCATCAGTTTATCAGTTAATGGTGACTCAGATTCCCTGGAAGGTGGCTTTGATGTGACAGGGCAGTGAAATCTCCCTGAGCGGGCAAGAACTGCAGTCTTGCTCCCAGGGAGTTTTTACTGTGGGCTATGCAGTATAAAGCTTAAATAAGCTTTATAGTGCAGAACCTGCAGCATGTAACCACTGAGATTTTCAGCAGTTACATGGTTACCTATTTAACTGAATTTTTAACATCCCTATTTTTGTATAATAAGATCTATTAATATTTTTAAATCTAATACATTTATGAATTGTCTTTACAGATATTGCTACTTTCAGTTCCTGGTTTTTTGCTGAATTGCACTTTAATTGGATGGTTAACTTATAAAATCAATAAGTATGACTGGAACTGGCATGTTAGCATGTTGTTTGGAATCATTCTTAGCGCAACAGATCCTATCCTGTCTGTGGCTTCTGTGAAAAACATTGGTAAGTGTGACGGGGTGTGGTCACAGAAGACCCCTTGAGGCTGCCTCCAGTTTTGCTGTTAAAGCCACTCACACGTTTGCTGCCTTGCTCCCTGAGGCTCCTCACTACCCTGTTGTACTGGGCCAGATCTCCTGGTTTCCCTCAGACAAGGCACAGAGCTGAGGTGACTTTCCCTCTCTCCTCGCCAGAGGAGGGCAATGCAGACAATGAATCACTTCAGCTCTGGGAGAAACCAACCCCCATATGGGATCAAAACTCCAAATAAATCAGTCTTTCACTGAGTGAGAGTTTCACATGTTGAAAGCTCATTCAGGTAAGCACTCTTTCACAATTAAATGAAGATATGCACACAGTTTCCCCCATGTAACAATTACTTACACTGGACTTGATAGCAAATAAAAGTAATTTTATTAAGTATAAACAGTAGGATTTAAGTGGTTGCAAGTGAAAACAGGCAGACTAAAGTAAGTTACAGAATTAAAACTCATAGTTCTAATACACAAAAGCTTATTGCAAACCTACCCTAAAACTGTTCTTATTTCAGTCAAGCCATCAAGTCAAAGAAGATCTTTCATTCTGACCTGGGTCCTGGTTATCCTTCTGGGTGTGACATGCCAGCCAAAGAGAGAGAGAAATAGCTTTCCAACTGAAATAGAGTTCCTTTTGGGCCGAAACCCTTTGTTTCTACACCCCTGCACCTTCAATGGAAAATTACCTGATTAAACTTGTATACCAGTTGTGACGGACTAGGCCAGGTCTGGGCACTGCTGAGGGCATCCGATCAGGGTGAATTGCTCAACACTAGGGCTCCTTACAGCTCCTGACTGAAGGCCTTTCCCAAATAGGCCACAAACCAGACACACTGAACACTTCAGCTGCCAATCCGGCCAGCAGAAAGCCTCACAAGCAAAAACCCCTCAGACACTCCAGCTCTCCCTGTGCTATAATCAGCCCTGGGCCTAACACACAGGTGAAGGGTTATAGAACCCAATCTCACCTACCCTGAATGGGTTTTCCCGGTCCCAAAAGACCAGCCACAGTTCCGTGTCAATTTACACTTTGGAACTTACCCACAAGATCACGCTGGGCCAGTCCTTTAGAATCTAAAATCCAAAGGTTTATTGGTAAAAGAAATAAGGTAGAGAGTAAGGTTGTTTAAGAAAATACATTACATGTTGATGTAAAGATATTGATATAAAGATAATGATCAAAAGCGTCTGGGAAATCTACCCCTAAGGAGAGAAAAGCCAAGAGATTGGGTTTTGTTGGAAAGAAAATGTACTTCTCCACATCTGTAAAGATCAAGATAGCATGACTTGATAATTTGCTTTCTAAATATGATTATCTGCAGTGATAGGCTAGACTACCATAGTTGAAGGACAAGTTACCCTTAAAGAGTGGAGATGAGTTTAAAACTATTTGTGAAGGATGGCTTATTTCTAAAACATCTCTTCATGTTGCTTTAGTTGCAGCTGTTTCCAGTGCTTGTTCAATGGATGCGGGTATCATGATACTTAGTGTGACTATCTCTCTCAGATTTTAGCAACAGAAGTGCTTGCAGCTATTGATTTTCCATTTGGTCAGACTCTATTCAGTGCAAGGACTGATGGATCTCTGCATTCATTTAAAAAAATATTGAGATCCATGCTCTTATCACTGGCTTTATACAGTCCTTCTTTTGGTAAGAAACAGTTTCATCCTTTATTTTCATTCTTCAAATATAGGAAACTCAATATCCTTTTTTCGTATTCGGAACACCACAGGGCTTTCAAACAATCTAGAAAGAGACCTGGGTATCAGAGGAATTCAACTTTAGTACTGTCTGTCTTAACTACTCCATCAAGTCGGACATACAGCCAAATTTGATAAAACAACAAGGAGTTCTGTGGCATCTTAAAGATTAATAGATTTATTTGAGCATAATCTTTCATGGGTAAAAACCACTTTGTCAGATGCATAGATTGACATTACATTTAATGGTCAAGGATCTTGGACAAATTCCCAAGGATTGATACCCTTTGACTCAACTGTTTCTTCTTGTTTTATTTTGTAGAGGCTTGGATGGCAGTCACTGCAGATAAATGCATGCTTCCAGAAATTAGGGATAGTTATGTTAATCAATTTCAATTCCTGCCTCCTACTACCCTTCTTCTAATTAATTTACAGTTTACCACATCATTAATATACAATGCTATTTCACAATTTTTATCTTTTATTTCTTCTTTGGGTGATGTCCTCATGGGTACTCCTTGCAAGGTGTAGGGATGTCCAGGAGCAATGGAGTGGAGCTTTTTCCAGTAGTGTCTGCGAGCCGCACATGCAAGTAACCCTTAAGTCCATAATACCAGTCTTAGACAACGGAGATTGGTTTGCGACCCTCGACCTTCAGGATGCCTACTTCTACATCACCAGCCATCCAGCACACAGACAATTTCTTCATTTTACAGAAGGCGGGGAACATTTCCAGTATTGGGTGCTTCCCTTCGGCCTTTCATCTGCTCCCAGGGTATTCTCAAAACCCTTGCAGTAGTGGCAGCTCATTTGTGTTGAAGGGGCATTATAATTTTCCCCTACCTCAATGATTGCCTTATAAAAGGCTGCTCCTTGGCGGAGACACAACGTATGATAACAATTGCCAGACAGACTTTCAATTCTCTCAGCCTAGTTGTCAACGAACAGAAGTCCACGATCGAACCCTCTCAAACATTGGACTTCATAGGCGCTCAACTCAACTCTACTGCAGCAGGAGCCTACTTACCCATCCAGAGGTTCGAGTCCATCCAAGATCTACTTTCTGTGCTGATCACCAGCCCTACTGTCTCAATACTCACCTACAGTTTATGGGGAATATGACTGCAACTTACGTAGTCCGTCACGCAAGACTGCACTTCTGCTGCCTTCAGCACTGGCTGGTGTCAGTGTATACCCCTGCAAGACACTACGTCCTCAGAACAGTGGCCCCTCCCCCCAATGTTCGCACATCCCTCAAATGGTGGACAGATCCACGCAACCTATTGGCAGGTATTCCATTCCACTGGCCTCAGCCTCCGGCCCAGATTACCGCAGATGCCTCCCTCATCAGTTAAGGTGCCCATATGAACAGCATGTCTGTGGAGGGTCAGTGGTCATCAGGAGAGACAGCCTTCCACATAAAATTTCTCGAGCTCAGGGCAGTCTTCAATGCCTGCAGACATTTCCAGGACTACGTCCATGGTGCAACTATCAGAATACTCACCGACGATATTGCCACAATGTATTACATAAATCACCAAGGCATATCACGGTCTTGATCCCTCTGTGCAGAGGCAGTCTGCCTCTGGAATTGATGAATTTGCAACAAGATAACTTTAATAGCATCCTACTTACCTGGCACCAACAATGCTGTTGCAGACTCTCTGAGCAGACATTTTGCACCTGATTATGAGTGGGAAATCCACTCCGACATACTTCAATGTATCTTTCTTCATTGGGGTTTCCCCTTAAGTGATGGGACCTCTTCGCCACCTACAGGAATGCAAAATGCCAATATTATTGCTCCAGGGCAGGCATCAGTTGGGGATCTCTAGGGGATGTCTTTCTGCTAAGTTGGGGGGAGAAAAGGGTTCTCTCCTGCATGTATTTCCCCCTGTCATGCTTACACAGACGGAGCCAAGCTGATCCTCATAACCCCCACCTGGGCACGCCAACCGTGGTTCCCCTTCCTCCACCAAATGTCTGTTGCTGCCATACGCACTTCCCAGCCTACCAGGCTTGCTGACTCAGGACTGTGGTTTCCTCTTGCACTTGCACCTCCAGGCCCTACACCTAACCACCTGGCTCCTAGATGGATCTGCACATCCGAGGATCTCTGCTCGGAGCAAGTCAAAGATGTCCTGATGTACAGCAGGAGGGACACCAACTTGAGCTACTTACCTCTCCAAATGGCAGAGGTTTGCTTCTTGGTGTTCTGCTAACTGGATCGATCCACATGCATCACCTCTGCACCAGATCCTCTGCACCAGATCCCACATTCTTTACCTGAAGCAAACGGGTCTGGCCATTCTTTCCTTGAAAGTATATGTCTCCGCAATTACCACCTTTCACCATTCAATAGACGGCACTTTGGTGTTTGCTCACCATACTATGAAGAGTTTCCTAAAAGGGTTGACAAACCTTAACCTGCCTCACAGACCCCCACCTCTGCCCTGGAACCTGGACCTAGAGCTAGACACTCTTATTTGACATCCCTTCAAGCCTTGGCCACTATGTTGCTTCAGATGTCGAAGTTGAAGATAGTCTTCCTGCTTGCTATTACATCTGCTTGCAGAGTCAGTGAGTTTGTGACCCTGATGTCAGTACCTCCGTACACCATCTTCAACAAGGATGGTGTGGTATTATGACCTCATCTAGCCTTTATCCCCAAAGTCTGCTCTGAATTCCATATTAACGGGCCGATCATACTCCCTTCCATTCACCCTAAACAACACATCTTATCATGGAAGGTGATCCTCTACAGTCTTGACGTGCGCCGGGTGCTCGCCTTTTACATTGATAGGACTGAGATTGGCACAAAACAGACCGTTTGATAGTCTCTCTCATGTATCGATCCAAGGGCAAGACTTTGTCTTCCCAGCATATCACTAAGCTCATAGTTTCATGCATCACTATTTGCTACTCCACCTTCAATAGACCACTTCTGCCCCAACCAAAGGCTCATTCTACAAGAGCTGTGGCCACATCCATGGCCTCTTTATGAGCATTTGTCGGGCAGCTATATGGTCATCCAATGCCATTTTCATAAAGCAGTATGGAATTGTGCAGTGTTTGGCTGCAGATTCCTCGTTGGCTTTGGCAGTACTTTTAACTTCAAGCAAACCTTGATTCTGGAGCCCACCATGTAGATATTTCTGAGTACTGCTACACAGTCACCTACAGTGGAGCGCCCACGGGGACACCACTTGAAGAAGAGGAAGTTACTCACCTTGGTGCAGTAACGACGGTTCTTCAAGAGGTGTGTCACCGTGGGTGCTCCACTACCCTCCCTGCTCCGGAATCTTGTTCAGTAAATTTCTCATTTCAGATACTCGACCAGGTGAGAGGAACTGGCGGGAGCCGGACTCCGTGCATGAAGCAAAGGGCATGAATATTGTGAGATGCTGCGGTCTGGCTGACTATGGCTATGGAAAGTCTCCGATCTGCAGTGCCAGGATGGGCCCGACACCTACAGTGGAACACCCACAGGGGAACACATCTTGAAGAACTGTCGTTACTGCACCAAGGTTAGTAACTTCCTCTTCTCCTCAGCTTCTTGTGAGGGAGAGCGAAAAACCCTCCGGTTGTGCTTTGCCGCCACATTTTGACACTTTACTCCATCCTGGGCTTTTTTTAAGAGGTTTTTTTTTCTGTCAGCCTCTCACGGAGTCCCCACTTTGGCAGGCGCCCACCAGTATGCCATTGCTAGCCCAGCCGCTCCCTCCATTTAAAAAAAAAAGAGAAGAAAAGCAGAAAAACAAGAATTTTTAATAACACATAGCCTTAACAGCAGTAAGAGTCACAGGAACAACCTCAGTAGAATGCTCGCTAAGACCCTGACAGATGGCGCAATGCCGGGATCATCTGGTTTTAAAAAATATCAGTCATGCCAGGAGCCAATGCCGGTTTCAGATAAAACATGTGGACTGTATCTGTTGCCTGTACGCTAAAAATGCGAGCTCTGCTGCTCTCTCACAGCAAGAGCAAGAAAAGACCGGGAGCTCCGGCTCCACATGATTTTATTTGCCATGATGCAGCCTGAAGGCTCCCAAGCCTTTCTACCAGAATCACAGCCTGCAAGAAAGAGAGCTGCCTCACCATCAGCCCACGAACAGGCTAAAAAGGGATCATCCCCATCTAAGTCCCTGCCCCCAACTCCATTCTTCCGAGTGCCTGAAGGGGACAAGATGAGCACCCCTGGCACTGGGGAAGCAAATGCTCGAATCGACACTGCGACCTCCAACTCGCGCTCAACTTTGGTGTCAAAAAGATCATCATTGGCACTGGAGAGCTCTTCCTGGCGCTTACATGCTGGTACCAGCATTACTAAGAGATGTAGTACCGAGACCCGTGCCGAAAATAGTTAAACAGCCCTCTCATAAAGGACTGGCTTTGGACACGAGCCTATCACTCCCCAGCTTGATGCAGCCCCCCATTGAGGCTTTCGGTCAATCTTAGCATGATGCAGGGACAGACGGTAGAGGACCGCTTTCACCCTCCTCTCTAGAGGGGCTTCCCTGATGCAGCCCTCCTCAAGGCTCTCTCCATGTTATCCCTGATCTCCTGTACTGTCAGAACAGTGTTCACGTCGTTCCACATCAACGAACCTATAGTGCTGCCAGCATTCTTTCCGAAGCCTCACACATTCCTCAGGGATGCTACGCTCCACACAGTAGACCTACAAGCAGCACTGGCCTTCTATATAAACAGAATATGATCATTCCGTACATTTTTGTGCTTATTCATATCCATCGCACCTCACTCAAAGGGCATATCTGTCTCAATGCGACGTATTTCCAAATGGGTATGAATCTGCCTACTACATTACCATGCCCTCTGCTAAAAGCCTTTGCCAACTCCACCAAAGGTGCACTCTGCCTGTGCAGCTGCAACCTCTATGACCTTCCTTACCAATGTACTACTTAGACATCTACAGGACAGTCACCTGGTCCTCAGACCATGATTTCACTAAGCATTATGACATTATGCCACAATTGGTGGCCAATTGAGCACTGGTTAACTACGGCGCTATCTATTGCCTCTAAGCAGTGACTCCGGTTCCCACCATCCTGTTGGACACTGCTTGTTAGTCACCTTGCATGGAGCATCCACGGGGACATCACCGGAAGAAGAAAAGGGATTTACTTACCTCGTACAGTAATGACTGTTCTTCGAGGTGTATTCCTTGGGTGCGCCACGACATTCCCTTCCTCCCCTCTATTCAGAATCCTAAATACTTGAATGGAGAAGAGAAACTGAAGGGAGGAGGGCTTGAGCTGCTCGCACAAGGCGCCAAGCTGAGCACTGAACTCGCAGACACTGCTGGAAAAAGCTCCACTCCATGATTCTGGGACGTCCCTACACCTTGTGTGGAACATCCATGGGGACACACACCTTGAAGAAAAGTTGTTACTGTATTAGGTGAGTAACTCCCTGTTCTGTTTTGAGCACTGCATACTCTTCAATACCTGTAATCCAGTTATGACTTCTGTTTTACCATGTTTCTGCTATCCCTATAGTATCTGAAGTTTCAGAGGGATGGGTTTTAGTCTGTAATTTTAAAAACGAGTAGTCCTGTGGCACCTTAGACACTAACAGAAATATACATAGGATTATGAGCTGCTTCTTCGAGGAGTATCCCTGTGGGCGCTCCACCTTTAGGTGCACCAGCACCGCTGCACCCACCTGTCTGAGATTCTTGGTAGCAGTATCCCCCTGGCTGGCTCAGGCGCGAGATGCCTGGAGCGTGTGATGTGCGTGTATGGCCAGCTGGTTCCTCAGTTCTTCTCTGACCACCGCCAGCTTTGGTCACAGCTCAGCAGTTGCCATCACACGCTCATCTTTCTTTATTTAGCCTATTTTGATTACTCCCTTTCAACAATTTTTCTTATTATTGACATTATGAAGAAAAAAACCCAACCTGAGCTTTCTGTCAGGCAGTGTTATTCGCTAGTGGCTGCCCTTTTTTTAGTGTATTACTCGGGACATGCCTGACTTGCCTGGGTTAAAATGGCTGTTTAGACTGTGGTCTATCCATATGTGTAGCAGACTGTGGTCTGTCCTGTATCTGTTGTGTCTGCTGCCTGGGCCAAGATCACGATACACAGTGCTGTCAGCATTGCAGGAAATTGACTAAGAACACAAGGAGAGCCAGACAGCTTCAACTCCACATTTTACAAATGGAGAAATCATTGAAACCTCCCTCAGATTCTTCCCCAAATTCGATTCTCGGGCATAGTCCATCAAGGGCAGACTCTGGTGAAAGGGCTATTCTAGCTACAAGCCCAAACACCAAGGGAAAGTCTCCCTCAATGAGGAGGTCTCACACTTCCTCGGGGTCTTCATCCCCGATGAGGAGACTGATAAGCACAAAAGCTGATACACCACCAAGGGGAGCAGTTAAAAACTCTTGTGTCGGCTACCATAAAAGCTGGGAGCACAAGCAGAGGGCTTGCCCCTCCTCAGAGAGCTGGACAGCGAGGACAATTGATCAAGCCGCCACTCCAGCAACGGCTAAGAGCTAAGGCCAGTTGCAAAAAAGCGGATGCTGGCAACACCACATTCCATGCCAGCACCATCAGCTGCACGTACACCGCCCACTGAGCAGCTGGCACTGGCTAAGCATGCTTCCGGTGCCTTACACGTTACCAGCACCAGCCCCTTACAGCTCTGTGCTACCGACGGCTCTGCCTTCTTTCTTACCACAGTTCACTACAGCAGCAGAGTTGTCAGTAGCTTCAATGCCAGGAACCCTACTTTTTGGCACCAATGGCACCCAGACCAGCTCAAAATTTTCTTTTTCAGATACTTCTGCAGCTATGTAAGCACAGTTTAGTGACTTGGAGGAGGAAGACTTACCTCAAGCTCAAGTGTCCAAGACATCCTCACCTAAACTGATGCAGCCCCGACAGTGGCAACAGCATTAGGTACTGCCACTCATGCCTCCAAATTGGGACCCATGGGCTCCGTTCAGACAGCAGCCCCCTCCCCAACCAGGGCGCCAATACCACTCGTCTACTCTCGCTAGACAGATCTGAATTTTCCGAAGGTGAAGATGATGTGGATGCTGCAGAAGTGGAGCAACCTTCCCACCACCCCCTTCCTACACACTATTCTCCATCCTCCTCAGCAGACACAATAATGCTCCCATCACTCATGAGTTCGGGGGACAATTTTAAGGCCTTTCAAGACCTGTTTTAATAGGGTAACCAACAAACTGGAAATATCCCTTTCCACTCCTCCTGACACAAAGCACAAGATAACTAATATTCTTCATGCCTCGGTGCAAACGAGGCCTTCAATACCCATGAATGAGGCATTGATAGATCCAGCTAAGGTCCTCTGAAAGACCCCGGGGACAATCCCACCTACATCAAAGGCTTGACGTCGCTCCAAAGGGTGCGGAATTTCTATTCACTCACCCCTTGCCAAACTCTCTAGTGGTAGAGGCGGCAAACCAGAGGGGTAAGCAGCAGACTATGCAATCAACTCTATATGACAAGGAATGGAAGAGGCTCGATGCCATTGGCCAGGGATCATACTCCTCTGCCTGTCTTCAGCTCCGCATCGCCAACTAAGTGGTGCTTCTTTCCAAATACACGCACCACATCTTTGACCAACTGTCGACTTCTATTGAAATTATACCAGACAACAGAAGAGAGCAATGCAAAGCTTTGATGAAGGATAGTTCTTCGTCGAGTAGTGTCCCCGAGGGTGCTCCACTCGAGGTGCTGGGTCCGTCCCGGCGCCGCAAAACGGAGAAACTTCCACAGCAGTAGCCCTGCCGGCCCGCGCATGCGCTCCTGTTGCCTCGCGCCGTTACAGCTGAGCGCGGGCCGGCTCGTCAGTTTCCTTCAACCGTCCGTGGCTGCAGACGGACCTAGGACGCGCTCCCTCTCCGGCCTGAGGAGAAAAGGGAATTTCATTTAGAAATTTGTTTGCCACTTGGCAGTTTATAGTTAGGATAGTTCTTAGTAGTTTTTACTTAGTTAGTTAATTAGTCTCAAGTTCCTTGTTTCTGTCCTAGTTTATTTTTTTGCAGTAGCCTTTCAAAAAAAAAAAAAACCAGAAAAAGAGAGAGAAAAGGAAAGAATAGACAAAATGCCTAGTTTCAAGAAATGTTCCCAGTGCCAGGAGGCCATGCCGGACTCAGATGGGCATTTGCGCTGCGTTAAATGCCTAGGGGACGGGCACATTCCTATGAAGTTTCCTCACTGTATGAAACTGACAGCCCGCGCTTGGCGCGATAGAGAAATGAGGCTGAGGGTGATTTTAATCAATAAAGCCCTCCAGTCTGATGCGACCACGTCTACTCCCACTACCTCGGGAGTTCACTTGTCCCGTTCACCTCAGAAGGACCTCCGCAATGCCGAGCCACAGCCCAGGACCGTACGGGACAGACCAGGTACCTCTGGCTCTTTGCCGAGGCACCTGTCAGAGAAGCCGAGCAAGAGCCGCAGTGCCTCAGCTCCGACTTCGGTCGGATCAAAAGGCCCGATGTGGGCTCCCTGTAAGGGACCGCGGGCAGACTCGGCACCGACAAAGGCTCCAACGGTCAGGCCACAAACAGCAATGGCGGCTCCGGCACCGGCTGATACTGCGCATGCGCAGTCAATGACAATTCCGCCGGCACCCGTGCCCACGGAGCCAGCTGATGAGACCTTGCTCCCTGCGGTGCCGCAAGCAACAGCACCGACTCAGGCACCGCAAGCGCCCAGCAGCACCGTGCAGCACTCTGCACCGCAGCCTCTTCCGGCATCGGCACAGCTGTTAACTCCCGCGGCACCGCTGATTCAACCCCAGGGCAGCCATGTGACCGGGACTACACCACTTCAGACGGCACCGTCTTCTCCTGCAGATTGTTCGATGCTGAATGAGGTGCCCTTCAAGTCAAGACGCGTGCGGACCCCTTCACTCACGCCTGAAAGGGCACGGTTCTCTCCGGGACCATGATCACCAGCTTCAATCTGCTCTGGGAATCATCGTGCTTCTCGTTATGTCTCCACTAGAGATCGATATCATAGATCGCCACAGCGATCACCGTCGTACCATCACTATCGCTACCATGACCAGCGACGCTACTCCTATTATTCTCGTTCACCATCTCGTTTTTCTGACAGATCTATATCACCGAGGTCTTCGAGACATTCGAGATATTCACGTCGATGCGAGGAGTCTAGAGCCTACACTCCTAGACGGTCCCTGACTCTCAGTCGGAGATGTGACCGTCATTATGATGACCCTTGGTGTCCTCATAACACGCGATATCCAAGATCACGATCTCCGCAAACCACACACCCAGCGTCTCCACCTCGTGCACCTTCGCCGGCGAGTCCATCAGTGCCTGTGGAAGGCACGATGCCAGTTCCTAGTCAGGACACGTATGAAAACAACTACACTCCAAATAGGGAACCACAGACCCCTGACTCTCCGGCCAACCAGTCATCTCCGGACGATGCTGTCTTTCCTGGTGAACAACCCCCCACAGAAGATCACAAACAGTTTCAGGAGCTCTTTGCCAGAGTGGCACAATCTCAGGGTATCCAGGTTACAGATGTACAGCAAAAGCAACATCCCTTGCTGAAGAACTTGCAGTCCTCACAAAAATCAAAGCTGGCTCTACCCTTCGATGAGGCTATCCTGGAAATCGCAAATGATATATGGCAGACCCCCGCCACTTCTTTACCGACTAACAAGAGAGCGGACAAGAAATACTTTATAAATCAAAAAGGGATGGACTTTTTGTTTACCCATCCCCAGCCAAATTCCCTGGTTATGGACGCCGCCCAGCAAAGATCAAAGACAGCCCAAAATAAAAATACGGCAAGTGATAAAGAGGCTAAACGCCTGGACATTTTGGGTAGAAAAGTGTATTCTTCTGCCACTTCAGTTCTCCGGATGTGCAATTACGCCGCCCCACTTGCCAATCACGACTTCGATAACTACTCTGTTAGTCCCTCTTCTAGAGCACCTACCAGACTCAAAACGCCAGATCTTGAGGGCAGTAATACAAGAGGGCTACACAACAGCCAGACCAGCGCTTCAGATCGCCCTAGACACGGCTGATGCAGTAGCTAGAGCCACGGCCACTGCGATAGTTATGTGTCGCGGGTCGTGGCTGCACCAAGCAGCTGCCCCGAGGGAGTTATTAAGCAAAGTGGAAGACTTACCTTTCGATCGTCAGTCTCTCTTCGCCCAGTCCACTGATCAGGTGTTCCACTCGGGCAAGGACTCCCGTACAACTCTTAGAACGCTTGGCATGTACACGCCTCCGTATAAACGTAAGAGGTATACGCCCTACAACAAACAGAGATCCTTCTCTTACGCAACATTCCGTCCTAAGTCATATGAACAACAGAGACCAAGACAACGCCAGCAAAAGCAAAGACAGCAACCTGGCAAGACTTCCGGTCAACAGCAGGTCCGGCAACAGGTTTGATGGGTCAGTCGAGGGACTGCGTGCAACTCCTTTGTCGGGAGCGTCACACAATCAGGTAGCCTTATTCCATCATCGGCTGAGGCCTTATCAACATCGCTGGTCTCTGATCTCCACCGATCGATGGGTCAACGACATAGTTGTTTCAGGATATGCCATCCCTTTCAACTCCATTCCCTCCCATTTCCCACCCTCCCCGTCCCTTTTCAGGGACCCCTCTCACGAGTCTCTGCTACAGCAAGAGGTGTCCCGACTACTTACTATAGGAGCCGTGGAGAGGGTACCCATTCAATTTCGGGGGAGAGGTTTCTATTCCACGTACTTCCTCAACCAGAAGAAGTCAGGGGGTTGGAGGCCTATCCTGGACCTGTGTCGACTCAACCGCTACCCGAGAAAACAAAAATTCAAAATGGTCACTTTAGCTTCTATCATCCCGGCTCTCCACAAAGGGGATTGGTTTGCGTCCCTCGACTTACAGGACGCCTATTTCCACATAACCATTCACCCGGCCCACAGGTGATTCCTTCGTTTCATAGTGGGCGCGGAACACTACCAATACCGAGTGTTACCCTTCGGTCTGTCAGCAGCACCACGGGTGTTTTCCAAAACCCTAGCAGTGGTAGCTGCCTACCTCCGACGCTTCAATATCGCGATTTTCCCGTACTCGACGATTACTTATTAAAGGCCCCGACTCGCGAGGAGGCTACGTGGGCAGTGACCACCACCACAGCCGTATTCGAGGCTCTGGGCCTCATAATCAATGTCGGCAAATCGTCCTTGGCACCAAGTCAAGACTTGGAGTTTATCGGCGCGAGACTCGATGCACTGAGTGCGAGAGTATACTTGCCTGCAACAAGATTCCAGATGATTCGGGACTTGGTACGTACGGTCTCAATTGCTCCCAGATCCAGCATACTGACTTACCTGAAACTGCTCTCACATATGGCTGCCACCACATATGTGGTGGCACATGCGAGACTTCACCTACGCAGCCTCCAGCATTGGCTGTTCAAAGTCTACACACCGGGGGTACACGCTGTGAGCAAGACCGTGTCCATTCCCAGACAGGTCAGGACTTCACTAATATGGTGGGACAACCCGCAAAATTTGTTATCAGGGGTCCCTTTCCACGCACAAAGACCCATAGTGCAGATCACAACAGATGCTTCTCTGATCAGTTGGGGCGCACATCTGCAGCAACATCGAGTTCAGGGAATCTGGTCGGCACAGGAGTCGCTCCTACACATGAATCTCCTCGAGCTCCGAGCTGTATCCAATGCATGCAGGCACTTCCTTCAGAGGATCCGAGGTCATGCAGTCCACATCCTCACCAACAATATATTCACGGTGTACTATATCAACAGACAAGGCGGGGCCCGTTCACGATCCCTGTGCGCGGAGGCGATACGACTGTGGAACTGGGCGATCCACCACAATATAAGCCTTACCGCATCGTACCTCCCAGGCAAAGACAATACCATCGCCGATGCCCTGAGCAGACACTTCCTTCCTCAGCACGAGTGGGAGTTACACAACGAGGTGGCCCACGGTCTCTTCCATCTCTGGGGGTTCCCGAGTATAGACCTCTTTGCCACTCGTCACAACAAGAAGTGTCATCATTACTGCTCACGGGCAGGTACCGGCAAGAATTCCCTGGGGGACACTCTTCTGCTCAATTGGGGATCTCACCAACTCCTCTATGCGTTTCCGCCTCTTCCTCTCATTCCGAGGGCACTGGAGAAGATAGCGACAGAGGGTGCAACAGTGATTTTCATAGCACCCTTTTGGCCTCGGCAGACTTGGCTGACACAATTGTCCAGAATGTCGGTCGCTCAGCCACAACGACTTCCACCGATGCCCAACTTACTGTCTCAGCAGCACGGGTCGATGCTACATCCGAGCATCGATCGCATGCATCTTACGGCATGGCTCCTAACTGGTTTCAGCCACCGGAAATGACTTGCTCTCAGCAAGTGAAACATGTGCTTATGAATAGCAGACGCCATAGCACTTGCAAGGCCTACACCTACAAATGGCACTGGTTCCAAGCGTGGTGTCTGGGAAGGGACTTTGACCCTCTTTCTTTACCGGTGCAGCATACTTTGGACTACATCTTCCATCTGAAGACGGAGGGCTTAGCAAATGCTTCGTTGAAAGTGCACTTTGCAGCAATCTCGGCCTTCCGCCTGCACATCGATGGACATTCGCTATTTGCTCACGCGTTAGTTAAGAGGTTCCTAAAGGGACTTGATAACCTATATCCGGCCTTCACAACCCCTCCGGAACCGTGGGACTTATCTTTGGTCCTGGACGCATTAACTCGTCCCCTCTTTGAACCATTAGCAACTTGCGACCTGCGCATGCTCACAATGAAAGTGTCATTCCTTCTGGCAATCACGTTAGCACGTCGGGTTAGTGAGTTGGCAGCCCTTTCAGCCGATCCACCATACACTTTATTTTCTGAGCAAGGGGTTCTGCTTCGCGTTCACCCTCCCTTCCTTCCAAAGATAAATTTTCCCTTCCATGTAAACGAGCCCATAATTCTGCCAACATTCTATCCGAAACCTCATTCCTCGCCAGAAGATTCACGTCTACATACCCTCGATGTTAGACGAGCACTGGCCTTCTACCTGCATAGAACACGCGCTTTCAGAAAGTCTCGGCACCTTTTTATAGCTACGGCGGAGCGCTCCAAGGGTCAACAGCTCTCCGCACAACGTATTTCCAATCTGATCACCTCCTGTATCTCGCGTTGTTATGCCCTACGACACAAACCCTTACCAGGACGACCTCGCGCTCATTCCACCAGAGGCATGGCCGCATCTACTGCGTACCTTCGAGGGGTACCATTACAGGACATATGCCGTGCAGCAACCTCGTCATCCTCGCTCACCTTTGCCAAGCACTATGCTCTTGCGAACATATTGAGGAATGATTCAACGGTGGCGCAAGCAGTCTTGGCCACAGCACAGAGACCATAAGTCCGAAGCACGCCGATAGTGCTTGACCACTGCTCTGTACTCACCTCGAGTGGAGCACCCTCGGGGACACTACTCGACGAAGAAGAGAGAGTTACTCACCCTGTGCAGTAACGTCTGTTCTTCAAGATGTGTGTCCCCGTGGGTGCTCCATGACCCACCCTCCTCCCTGCTTCGGAGCTTCTGTTTATCTCTTTCAGATGCTTCCGGTTGGGAGGAAACTGACGAGCCGGCCCACGCTCAGCTGTAACGGCGCGAGGCAACAGGAGCGCATGCGCGGGCCGGCAGGGCTACTGCTGTGGAAGTTTCTCCGTTTTGCGGCGCCGGGACGGACCCAGCACCTCGAGTGGAGCACCCACGGGGGGACACATCTCGAAGAACAGACGGTACTGCACAGGGTGAGTAACTCTCTCTTCTTTGATCTCTAGAATTGCACTTCAGTCTGCCCTTGATTCTGCAGATACAGCTTCTAGTTCTCCGGCATCTGCAGTGGTGATGAGGCGCATGTCCTGGCTCCAACTGTCAGGTTTTCCTAAGGAAGTCCAGAGCACAGTCGAGGACCTCCTGTTTGAGATGTCCTGACTCTTTCCAGACACCATGAATATGACTCTTCACTCCCTGAAAGATTTCCAAGTCATTCTGCGCACACTTGGCATCCAACCTCCTGCCAATTGAAGAAAGCAGAATAGACGATTTACATATAGATACAGACTGAAGCCCTTCAACCATAGTAGACAATACAACAATAGATGGTATTCGAGACAACCCAGACGTAGACAATCTTCGGAGCAACACCTCACCTAACAAGCTCCAGCACTTCAGTCATTTTGAAATCTTGGTCGAGGGTTGGACAACTCCCAGACATTCAGGGCGGCAATCCAAGCCTTATACCACATTTGGCTCCAGACTAGTAGCATTCTGTCATGCTTGGCGATCCATTATGACCAGCAAATGGGTTCTGGAGATCATCATCACAGGTTAAGTAATCCCCTTTGCCTCCACCCCCCACCCACAACCCCCATCGCCGTCCCTCTTCAGGGTCCTTTCTCACGAAACTGTCTCCTGCAATTGGGAGCCATAGATAAGGTGCCCCTTGAGCACAGAGGAAGAGGTTTTTATTCTCACTACTTCCTCACAACCAAGAAATCAGGGTTGGAAACCTATACTAGATCTCAGGAGACTGTCTCTGTTATCAATGCTTCAAAATGGTGACCCTCACCACAGTCATACCTGCCCTCGAGAAAGGAGATTGGCTGTCCCTCCTCGACCTTCAGGATGCTTACTTCCACATTACAATACACCCCTCACACAGACAGATTCACAGTGACGAACCAATATTTCCAATACAGAGTTCTACCTTTCAGCCTATCGACCGTCCCAAGGGTATTCTCAATTGTGCTAGCAGTGATTGCTGCTCACCTCAGAACAAGAGGAATCACAATTTTTCCCTTTTTCAATGGTTGCCTCATAAAGGGACAGTCCCCTTTACCATATGCAGCAGGCAGTGACATTTACCAGGACATTATTTGACAGACTCGGGCTATGCATAAACCTGGCAAAGTGCGTCTTGGTCCCAACACAGACACTAGACTTCATAGGGGCACACCTGGACTGCAAAATATCGATAGCCTCTCTTCCACAGCACAGATTCACAGCAATTCAAGACTTGGTGCATCTGTCACAGTTCAGCCCCTGTATAACCGCCAGGCAGTGCCTGTGCTGCCTCGGTCACATGGCAGCCGCCAACTTCATAGTGCCTTGTGCACGCCTGCATATGGGACCAATGCAGACTTGGGTCAGGACAGTGTACAGGCCACATGTACACCTATTGAACAAATCTCTCAACATGCCAAGCAGCAGAAAAATTTCTCTTACCTGGTAGACACAAATAGACAATGTATGCAGAGGGGTCCCCTTTCAAGCCAAACCTCCAATACTTACTATTACCACAGATGTCTTATTAACAGGTTGGGGGGCTCATTTGCAGGACCAGGTAATCCAAGCCAAGTGGACACCGAACAAGCAACAAGTAAATATCAAATTGCTCGAGCTCACAGAAGTCCGGTATGTGTGCATGCACTTCTGCCAGATAATATGCAACAATACAGTCTGCATACTGACGGACAACACGACAGCAATGCACTACATCAACAAGCAGGGTGGTGTCCATTCTTGCCAGCTCTGTCGAGAGGCAGTACAGTTATGGGAATGGTGCATCCTTCGGCACATTCACCTCATAGCCACATCTATCCCAGGCAAAGACAATATGTTAGCGGACTATCTCAGCAGAAACTTCTACCTCAATCATGAGTGAAGATCAACAGATCGACCATCAACCATCTGTTCCACAGTTGAGGGTTGCCACACACAGAAATTCACGGTGCCCTTGCTATTGCTCCAGAGCAGGATTGGGCCTGGGCTCTCCGGGCTCACATTCAGTATCAGAAGGGGTACACTCCACTAGCATATACCTTTCCACCAATTCTTCTCATCCTGAGAATGATACTCAAAATAAAACAGGAGAGAGCCAAAGTGATACTGCTAGCGCCACGGTGGCCAAGACAGACTTGGTATCTGGCCCTTCTACACATGGCCAGGAGTCCCCCACATTGGTTCCCTCCCCTTCGGTCACTGCTCACGCAACAGAATGGGAATATTTGTCACCTTGCCATCGAATATCTTCACCTGCACTCATGGCTCCTTGCTGGCTAAGTACGACAGAGATCCAGTGTCCTCCGGAAGTTCAAACTATCCTCACAAACATTTTCAGACCTGTAACGAAGAAAACTTATACTGAAAAATGGCAGCATTTCACTAGCTGGTGCTCGACTCTACACTGCACCCCCACTCATAATTACCTGCTTACTACACCTTCGCAACTCCGGTCTATCCCTCAGTTCTATCACATTCTCCTTCGCAGCCATATCCATATTCCACCTGCCTGTACAGGAACATTCAGTTTTCACTCATCCATCAATCGAGATTTCTGCAAGGTTTGCATAATATATTCCCACCAACTAAAGAACCAGTCTCTGCATGGGATTTTAACCTCGTGCTAAGTGCAGTAAACAGGCAAACCATTTGAACCACTAGCTACGTGCTCCCTTTTACGCCTATCCATGAAGGTGGCCTATCCATGAAGGTGGCCTTCCTGGTGGCTATTACCTCCGCATGAAGGGTGGGAGAATTGCATGCGCTTCTCCGACCCACCTTATACAGTCTTCCACAAGGACAGGGTGGTCCTCTGGACCCATTCTTAATTCTTTCTCAAAATACTTACTGTGTTCCATTGTAATGAACCAGGTAATTTACTTGTCTTCTTCCCCAAACCTCATAGTGATGACATGGAAAAGATTCTCTATACCCTTGATGTCCTCAGGGCGATGACCTTTTACTTGCAACGAACACGCTCATTCCGCAAAATGACTCGCTTGTTCGTCTCCTCCGCAGAGAGATCTGAGGGACTACCGATCTCTAAACTGAGACTGTGGATCGCAGACTATAGAAGACTGGCTCATGCCATATTCAACAAACAGACTCGTTCGGCCATACGTACCCATTCCATGAGGGGAATGGCAGCTTCCACAGACTTCCTCCGCGGTATCCCTATGGATGAGTTCTGCAGAGCAGCCACATGGGCTTCCTCTCACACTTTCACTCATCACTATACAATCCAATTGTATGCAGACTCTCACACTTGATTCAACTGCTCAGTACTTTCAGTATCTGAAACAAGCCTTCTGAAGGTCCCACCTTCAAGCACTGATGCTGCTCTATAGTCCCCTAAAGATTAAGCACCCATAGAGACACTCCTCGAAAAAGAAGGGAAAGTTACTCACCCTGTGCAATAACTGGAGATCTCAGAGATGGTTGTCCCCGTGGGTGCTCCATCACCCACCCTCTTCCCCTCTGCTTTGGATTCTGTTTGGGTCCTGATCAGAGACGAACTGAGGAGCCAGCTGGCCATGCGTGCGCATCACACTCCCCAGGCTTCTCACGCCTGAGGCCAGGTCGGGAGTAGGGCACTGCTACCAAGAATCTCCGACTGGTGGGCGCAGCGGCGCTGGTGCATCTAAAGGTGGAGCACCCATGAGGACAACCATCTCAAAGAACTCCTGTTACTGCACAGGGTGGGTAACCTTCCCTTTCGTGGGCAAAAAACCCTTTGCCCACACAAGCTTATGATACTATATATATTTTTATTAGTGTCTAAGGGCACTAACATAGCAGTGTTTTTTCAGAATAACTGACATTATTCCGAAATAACATAATGTATGTCTACACTACAAGCTTTTATTTTGGAGTAATGTGCAACTGGAGGACTTCTTACTCTGACTCATGATAACCCTCATTTCACAAGGAGTAAGGGAAGTCAAAGGAAGAATGTTCTTCCTTTGACTTCCTGCTATGGAGACAGCACCAAAAGCTGAATTAAGCTATTTTGACTTAAACTATGTAATTGATGTAGGTGAAGTTGCATAGTTTAATTCTGCTGTAGTCCTGCTGTGTAGACGTACCCGCAGGTGTCACAAGACTATGTGTTGTTTACACAGTATCTGGTGCCTCTTCTCATTTCTTGTTACCCATGATCTTTGTATTTGTTTACAGCCATTTTAGTTGTTTCTGCTTGGCTTTAGTTTGATTCCTCACCCAATTTGATTCAATGATTTCACTGCCAGTGTTGCTTATCTGACTGTTGGTGTCAGTGCCACTTACGCTATCTTTTGTCATTGTTGTGCAAAGTCGACTTCTCAGTTGTTCCTTTCTCCCATACTGTGTCCTCTCTTACTTTATTTTCCTCTCAGTGTTAGAATCAGGTGTGGACATTGTGTACCACAACTCTCTCTCCTGAATTCCTAGTTTTAAATCTTACAATCCATTTGAGGCAACTTCCATTCCAGAAATCTATTTTCTTCCCTATTCATTTGTAGATTGTCCCACGAGAACAGAATGCTTTCCAGGGGTTGAACATCCCAAAGCCCTTTTTATTGCATCCTTTGTCTGAGTTAGCTATTGATCATCATTATCTTGTTCTTCTTTTCACTGTCCTTTTCTAGGGATAAGTAGGATCCCACTGACAATCCCTAAGCATCCTTATCTTTACACATCTTCCCTAGCGTGGTGTGGTCGTCTTTGATGTATTTCACTTAAATCTAGTAGTATCATTTGTTCCCATGTAAGGGACCATCAGTATTCTTCTTTTCTGTTCCCATAAGGAGACTCTTCAGCCTCATGTCTGCATTCCACATATTAGCTCCCAATAGACCGCATGCCCTTCTTCTCCCCAGATCAGGTCTGGGAACAAGCCTATCTGTTTATGTACTCTTCCTGGTGTTTGTGCAGTTGTTTGGCCTTCCTCCTCCTGTTCTTTCTGGCCATAAGTCTTCTTGTTGTTTCTAACTTGCAGTCTTTTGTGAGTCATCCTGTATTATTTATTCTTCTCTTCTTATAAGACTAGTCAAATGCATGACCTGCTCTGGATGCTACTAATGAAAACATTCTGATCTGTGCTGGGGCACATGGACACCATCGGTGATAAACATATGCAGAACATTTCTAAGAACCATTTTTACTATCCAACAGTAATAATTCTGTATTTATCTGTAACCAAATAGAGTTCCTCAAGATGAGCCTCTGCATATTGACACTTTGTGCTCCGTGCCCCACTTCCATGGAGTTTGAGATTAGGAATTCCCAAATTATGAGAAGGAACTGGAGGGCAGTTGAGGCTGTTCCTTGTTGTTCACACCCTCAGAACCCTCCAGGATAAATAAGTAACTTAAGTGTTGTCTACGTGCAGAAGTTGCATCAATTTAACTTGGCTTTAAACTGTTTTAGTTAAACTATTGCAAATCCCTTTGTAGATGCTCTCATTTCATTTTAAGAGTGCCTTTTTCTGGCTTAATTTAAACTTGTTCCCAATCAATTTAAACTAAAATAAAATAAATTTGGTTTAAGTTGATAATATTGTTTCCATACAGTCGTTTGTGCAGCATACTTAAAATAGTTTAAAATCACACCTTAAGTTGAATTCATGCAGTTTCCATGTAGCTAATGCCTTAGTTTTAATTATTTCCTATAATAGTTCTTTTTTCTTTTTTTAAGGTCTTTCAAAAATTGTCATTAATCTGATTAAAGGAGAAAGTTTGTTCAATGATGCTACCACGGTAATTGTTTTTGAACTTTACAAGGATCTTGTATTTGGTCATCATACTGAATATGGTAAGGCAATATTTTCCATAATATTTCTTCTTTTTTGATCCTAAAGTACTCTGAAACCTGTGTGATCCTAATTACGCTACATAATTCTGTTTTCTCTGGTAAATACAAATTAAATTGACACTTTTTGAGGCAAGATAAATATATTTAAAACATTCAAAAATAAAGATACATAATACTGAATGATATTCGTTTTTATATTACATAGTTTAATAAAACTGTTTGGGTTAAAAGAAATCCTTTGTTTTACATATTTCATGTTGCTTTAGAAATTTCAAATGTGTGACGTTTTAGAATCAACAATGTATGAATTATATCAGTTGAGGAGCCAGAGGGTGTGGTCATTGGATTGAGCATGTGTGTTGCAAGAATCAAATTTTGTCAGTAGCTTTTGAGAGGGATATATTTGGAAGACACATTTACATGTCCAACTTTAAGCTCGTTGGGAGTTTCAAAAATCCAATTGGGTGCCCTCTGCTGGCCACTCTCCAGTCTGTGGTGAGGAGGTCCAAGCCTCTGGATGTTTTAAGCCTCCAAAGTCTGCATGGAGTCCAGCCTCTGCTCCAATCTTGGGTTTCCTAGGCACATCCTCAGGGTGCAAACTCTCCCTTCTGAGAAATGGAATCCACTGTCCAGCTGGCTTGTGCCCCCCAGGCATAGACTGAAAAGGATTGAGACCTCTCTTAGCAATAATGTGTCTCTTCCTTGTCACCACCTCCCTCTTCCTTCTGCCCCTCCTTCTTCTCTCCACATCTCTCTCTCCCCAGACTCACATCACTCAAGATCACTGCCCTCCCCCACCAACTGCTTCCCCTGTCCTGCCCACCACAGAATTTGAACAAGTTAAATAAAGAAACAAAACCAAATTACCCTGGCTCAAGCCACTGCTTACCTGTGGGAAAGCTCTAAAAGGTTCCTCCAGCTTAGGTGGAGGGGATCCATTCCTCCTGGCCATTTATTGTTCTGCCTAATCCCACTTCTCATGCTAGCACAAGGTACCTGCTGCCACAAATGATCCAGCCCTTCCTGCAGCGCACACACACAGCATAAGGCTATCTGGCTGGCCTAACTGCGTCTTTGACAAGTCCTTTGAAAAGTGATGATGGGGGAGGCCTGATAGAGCCCCGATCTTCACATTTCTAGCAGAAGGGAGCATGGGCCACTGGCTGCATAGAGGTGGGGAGATCAACCTGAAACTCCGGCTTCCTCTTGCACAGGAACTAGGCAGTGAGGCTCCACCTGACCCTGATACAGAGTAAAGGCTGGTCCTGCTCTTCTGTGCCAGGTGTGACTGGGCAGGCTCAGCCCAGCATGATCCAAGTGTGGGAGGGGTTAGTGTAGGGGGATCTAGATGTGGGGCAGTCTGGGTGTGGGTGGCTCCATGGGAGAACTGGATGCACAAGGGCTCGTTGGAGGGTTCAGGGTGTAAGGGAAATGGGACTTTGAGCTCAGGGGAGGAGACAGGGGAAGGTGGGGCTTGGTATGGGGTCCTGGTGTTCTGGGGAAGTGGGACTTCATAGGATAGGGGATCCTGATTCAGTTTGCTGGGGTTCAGTAGGGTAGGGGGCTTGGTGGGGGAGTCCAGGGGTAAGGAAGCAGGACTTGTCAGGATTAGGGTTAGATGGGCCTTCTTAACCCCAGCTGCTGCTGAGGGGACACTGTATACTGGATTCCTGCTCCCTCCCCCACCCTGATTTCTCATCCCCTTTTCTTCGCCATCCTTCTCCTCTCCCCATTCTTTCCCTACAGCCTCTTCGCTCCTGCCCTTTATTCTCACCTCTCATCCAACTCCACTTGAAGGGCACAGGAAACAGGAAGTATGTGGGGAGAGGACAAGAAAGGGAGGGGAGCGGGCAGCTATCTCTGCAGGGCTCATTGCACTAGGCAACACCCTCCCCCCCACCCCGCCCACCACCACCACCACCACTCCACCTGCCATCAAGAGGGATGGGGACTATGGAGAGAGCTTGCAGGGAGAGGGCAAGGTGAGAAGTGCCTCCAGCAGTGGGTTGGGAAAATGAAACCAAACCTACCCCAATCCACACACTAGCGGGCGGAGGAGAGCCAACAGAGCAGGAAGAGTGCAAAGAAGGTGGGGCAGTAAGGAGGAATAGTACTTTGCCCACCCTTGTTTTTGTAAGTCTTTGAGCTTTTTCTTGCCAAACTAATGTTCTTTTGGAAGCTATGTGGACAGAGATTAGCTGAGCATTTCCTAGTTATTAAATGTTTGGATTTGGTGTTTTTCCCAGAAGGCAAAGGGACAAGTAACTCTTTGCAACAAGAATTTTAACTGCACGTTAATTTTAAAAGTGAAATGCTAATTTGTAATTAAGTCTTATTTTCTTCTTTTACAGTCAAAGAGGTTATTATTAAATTAATATTAAAATTTTTTGCAAGTACCATATTTGGATTTTTGAGTTCAAGACTGATTATATATTGGCTGTCTCATATCTTCAATGATGGGTTAACTGAAGTAATTCTGAGTTTCTCAATGACATACATGATTTTCTTCATTGGTAAGATAAGGACTAACAGTGTCCCTACTAATTCAACAACAAAAAAATGAACATGATTTTCTGAGTTTTTTATGCATATTCAAATAAACTTGTATTTACTGGCAGAGAATGTAGAATTACAGTAACATTAACCTAGCCATGTTTGACCTTTCTTTAACATTATAAACAGAAACACGGTAAATTAAATATTTAACAATAGACCTAGGAATAAATACTAATTAAAAAATGTATGTGACAATCATAGAACACTAGAACTGGAAGGGACCTCGAGAGGTCATCAAATCCAGTCCCCTGCCCTCATGGCAGGACCCAGCACTGTCTTTAGACCATCCCCGATAGATGTCTATCTAACCTTCTCTTAAATATCTCCAGAGATGGAGATTCAACAACCTCCGTAGACAACTTATTCCAGTGATTCATCACCCTGACAATTAGGAAGCTTTTCCTAATGTCCAACCTAAACCTCCCTTGCTGCAGTTTAAGCCCGTTGCTTCTTGCCCTATCCTCAGAAGCTGAGAACAATGTTAGTACTATATTGAGAGCCTTATATTTTGTTGTTTGACTTGAATTTGACCTTTTTAGCTTTAATATTACATTAAAGCATCTTGTATTTATATAGAATTTCTTATTTGTCTGCTTGTAAATTCAAGTGTCTTAGTTACCATGAGTCCAGTTTTGCGGGGTAGAGAGGAATTGAAACGAATAAATGGAAAAACTTTAAACAATTTAAAAAATTTAAGCACTGCAGGTTAATAAATGAAAGTTTTACTGTTCTCATAGTTATGTTACCAAGGCTATGTTGTACATATTTTAAATGTATTATACAAGTTTAAGAAAAATAGTTATATATTAAACTATATTCTTTTTAAAAGAAAAAAGATTACAAAATATGATATATGGTGTTTGCAATAGGGATGTTAAATATCAATTAATTGAATAGTCGAGTAACCTCATGAATTCTTATTAGTTAAATGACTATGCTATAGTTCCTAGGAGCAGGACTGGCAACCAATGCACTCCAGCCTCATTCCCAAGGAGCTTCCTGCCACTCCATGCTGCTGCTAGGTGGGAGCTGGTTCATGAGGGGAGCCAACTTTTTGAAAACCAGCCCCCTTTGTGGACCCACTGCCTGTTGCCCTTTGCTGCAGCCCCTATCTAGGGTGGTCTGAGCTCCTGGACCTGTTGCGAGGTAGAACTGAACTGGGCTTCCTGCAGCCTATTTTCTAATACACTTTAAATGCAGAGCTACAGCAAGAGTAGGTCCTGAAGCTGTCGTAAACCAGAAATGAGTGGGGCTGCTGGCTAGCCTGCTAAAAAATTTACTGGCGGGAAGGAGAGGGAAATGCGTGTAACCGGTAGCATTAACCTATGAGCTTTTGCTCATCAGTTAATCGACTACTCTCTTAAGATCCCTAGTTTGCAAAATAGCCACATAAAGTTTTCAGTGTAAATAAATAGCCTCACGTGGACAGTCAGTATATTGCATACCACTTCTTTTTTGCTTAAATCAGTTTTGGAGAGAAATAAGTAGACAATGAAACTGTACAATTTAGATTTGAGGCTCAAGCTTTCTCTGGTTTTGCTGGGCTTCAAATAAGGTGGATAAGGTGGTGCTCCTGAGTAGGAGTCTTTCTCTTGCATCAGATCTCTCAACTATAATACATAGTGCTCTCAGCGGTAGTTCAAAGCTTCAGCCTCTCTAAAATGGGTTTCTTCATATTCAAGACATAAAAAGGCCACATAATGTTATATAAATAAAACATAGCATCTTGGGGTTCGTGACAATTTGTTCATTTATTCTGAGAGCCTACAAAAATTTTTTACCTGCGAATCATAATGTGTAAGTGATATGTACCTGAAGCATTATAAATACACTATAGACACACATTTTTGTAAAACATCTTTTCTCAAAGATGTTTTAAAACTTTTGATTTTGAGAAATTTCCTGCCTTTCTATTGTTGATGGAATAGTGCACACATCCCCTTAAGTTAAAGATTGACATTACCCATTCAGAGAAGAGAGAGGTTTTCTTATTTCTAAAGAGCTGACAAGTTCATTATTCTATTGTACTGATGTTTGCACTTTTAGCGGGCCTATTCATTGTTGTTTTGTTTCTGAAATATTTTACATTGAGGCCAGTCACCTTTTCTATGTGTATCTTTAAGTTTTTCTTTCTGTCTTCTTATCATAGGCAGGGCCCGACAATTAACCTGTAACGAGTAGATTTTAGCCTGGCGTGGCCACGCAGCACGGTCTGTGCATGTGCAGCGCGCGGTAGCTCGTGACTGGCGAGCGAGGCTCGCCGCTGCTTGGTGAGCTCTGATCATAGGTTAAGTTCTTCACTCCAGCCAAACTTTGGTGTGATTCTTCTTTAATAATATCTGACTCCAACTAGGGATGTTAAATATCAGTTAATTGAATAGTCGATTCACCTCATGAATTTTTGTGGGTTACTCAACTATTCTCTAGTACCCGGAGGCAGAGCCAACAGCCAGTGTGCACTGGCTCCACTCCTGAGAAGCCCCCTGCCACTCAACACTGCTGCCACTGTATCATGGGGGGCCAGGCGAGAGCTGGTCCGCAAGGGTAAAAACCAGCTCCCTTTGTGGACCATCTTCCTTTTGCCCTGCACTGCTGCCTCTGATACAGGGGCATCAGCCCCTGTCCAGGGGAGGTCTGAGCTCCTGGACCTGGCGCAAGCCGGGACTGAGCTGTGCTGCCTGCCTGTCTGCCTAGCACTTTAAATGCAGAGCTGCACCAAGGGTAGGTCCTGAACCTATTGCATGCCAGGACTGAACTGGGCTGCTGGCAAGCCTGCTAAAAAAATTACTGGTGGGCTGGAAGGGGGAGAAATGTGTGTAGTTTATAGCATTAATCTATAAGTTTTTGCTTATTGGTTATTTGGTTAATCAACTATTCTATTACATTCCTAACTTGAACAAAGTACCTCTCCACTCTCAACTTAGACTGTGAATTAAATAACAATTATGAGTGAGGTTGCTAGATCACCACCTGAATTTGTGGCCAGAAGTTCTTGCATTTCACTAATCATTTCTGCTTGTTCAAGTATAATTTAAGCAAAATTGTCCTTTGGTTAGAGACTGACATTGTCCGTTACAGAAATATTCTTTGCTAGTAGGAAAGTAATTTATTTAAATTGAAAATTATGCACTGTACATTTTTTACATAGAAAGATGATATTCTTTGTTGGGCGATTTCCCTGTGAATGCTCTATCTCAGGTGTATGTATATCCCTGCATCATTGATTGGAGAATTTCAGCAACAGTGTCTGTCTCGGTTGTGCCTGCATATGACTGTCTCATGGCACAGTTGTCATCTCATCTATTGTTAGCCTGAGACAGAGCTCCGCAGTGGTGTCCCAACTAGGGATGTTAAATATCGGTTAATTGAATAATTGCCTATCCTAATTCATTCTTATTGCTTAGATGACTATTCCATAATTCCTGAGGGACGTGGCTGGCAGCCATTGTGCTCCGGCCTCACACCTGAGGAGCCCTTGCCGCTCTGCACTGCTTCCTATGCTTCAGGATGCCAGGTGGGAGCTGGTCTATGAAGGGAGACAGTTTAAAAACCAGCTCCCCTTGTGGGCCAGCTGCCTGTCACCATGAGCTGCTTCCTCTGATAAAGATGCAGCAGAGTGGGGTCTGAGCTCCCGGACCTGGCACTAGCCAGAACTGAGCCAGGCTGCCTGCCAGCTGCTAATACACGTGAAATGCAGAGCTGCAGCCAGGGTAGATCCCAGACCCATCGCAAGCCAGGACTGAGCCAGGCTGCTGACCAGCCTGCTAAAAAATTTACTGGTGGTTGGCGGGGGAAGAAGGGAAATGCGTGTAGTCTATAGCAGTAACCTGTAAGTTCTTCATCAAGTGGTGTCCCTGTGGATGCTTCACTCAGGTCTCGGTGCGTGCCTGTGTCGGGTATCAGAGATTTTTGGTAGCAGTGCCCCATACGCCACACCTGCGCACACAGCAGCCCCGCCCCCCCCGCCTCCCCGAGATCCTGTGGAATGCGCACGTGGTGCAAGTCCCATCAGTTCCTTTTCAACTGTCCCTGGCTGAAGACTGAATTCACAGCAGTGCTCTTCTTCCTGACAAGAAAAATTGAAATCCTCTATTATTTTTCGCTCTTTACCTCATAATTTTGTTTAGTTTGACCTTTTTCCGCGTTGACTTCGCTCAAAAGGGGGGAGAGGAGGAAGCGGCAGCCGCTGCAGCTTTTCTTCACCGCAACAATGCTGGGTTCTCCTGGCTTCAAAAAATGTGATTCCTGCAGAGACTCAATGCCTACCTCAGATGGCCATGGCTCATGTGTCAAATGCCTCGAGGAGTCTCGTGGCGCAGAATTGCCATCATTGCTAGAATAGGATGGCAAGGGCAAGAAAAGATCGCAAAACACAGCTCAGAGCTATTCTCTGGGCAAAGTCTCTTCAGTTACCAAGGAACAAACCAGAGCAGGTGCGGGCACAGCAATAGCCCTTGGGTAGGGAAGCTTCATCACCCCACAAAGGGCTTTCCTGGCATGCTCCCTGTCTGAGCTGCCTGGAGCCTCTCATTCCCCGGTGCCATCAGTCTCTGGTACAGTGGAGAAATACAAGTCAGCGCTAGCCAGAAGTGCCCTCATTGCCTGAATATGAAGGCAAGGGCTAGAAAAGACTGCGAAATGCGGCTCAAAACTATTCTGTGGGCAAAGTCTCTTCAGTTACCAAGGGACAAACTAGAGAAGGTGTGGGTACAGCAAAAACCCTCAGGTAAGGTAGTTTCATCCCCTTGCAAAGGCTCTCAAGCCACAAGGGCTTCCCCAGCATGCTCCCTGTCCAAGCTGCCTAGAGCCTCTCGTCTCCCAGTACCATCAGTCTCTGGTACCACAGAGAAATACAAGTCAGTGCCAGCCAGGAGAGCTGAGGCACAAACTAAAACCGCCAGATCAACTGGCACCACTGAGGCAGCAGCTTCAGAAAAGGCACATATGCCTCCTTCATCAGCTCCAGTGAGCTCTTCCTCTGCACCCACTCTGACCGGGCAGAAAGTGCTGCACAAAACATGGCACCTACAAAACTCTCCTCAGTCTTATTCAAGAGGAGTAACTGGCTCACCAAGCTCCATGGCTCGGGCATGCTAACACTTCACAGAGTGACCCCCACTTGCCTACACCTCTATCCCCAATATCTGATTATGGTAGTGGGCATAGGAGCAGTCTTTCATCAGGCCACTCCCTCCTTCTTCGAGTGGAGTCCCCGTGGGTGCTCCATAGTAGGTGCTGGGCTCGCCCTGGCACCACAGATCGGAGACTCTTCAGTAGCAGTACTCTGCCGAACCGCGCATGCGCAGCAGGATCTCATGGTGTTTGTGCTCTTTTCTGTTCTCGCGCAGTCCAGCCCCCGCCAGTTCCTCTCAATCGCCTCAGGCTGCAGATGGAGTGAACTGGTCTCCTCAACCTTCTTCCTCTTACTTCTGCATGAGCTTGTTCTCTTCCTAGTTTCTTCTCCCTTACTCCTGCATATCCCTCTCGTTATCCCCCTAGTACAAAAAAAATAAAAATAAAAAGGTTTTTTCCCTGTTGATAACCAAGTTTTAATCCTGTTTTTATATCTTCCCTAAAGTTTTCTAGAGTTAGTAGTATACATAGTTTATAAAGCCTAACTTGTTGGCTTCTTCATCTAAAAAACAACAACAACAAAAACCCCATTTTAATATTTTGAAGAAATGCTGTCCCCCTTGGGTTTTAAATAATGTGACACTTGCCAAGAGGCAGTGCCTGCCTCGGATGGCCATTCCTCCTGCATTCGCTGTCTGGGAGAGACCCATATCCCTCAAAAATGCCCACATTCCATAAAACTGACTGTGAGGGCCAGATGGGAAAGCTAGATGAGGCTCTGCATGATTTTGTTTGACGAAGCACTTCAGCCAGAAAACTCTGGAGGTGTAGCCTCCTCAGGGAAGCCTCCGAAGCGTAGGGCTTGTTCCCCTACCACAACAATGTCTAAGAGGCACAGGGCATCACCTACGAGATCTCTGCCTGTTACCTCACAAAGCAGAGTCAGTTTGGGAGATAAGCCTGGGACAACCGGCACTTCAAAACCGCGCCCAAAGGCTCCCGCGGTGCCAGAAACAAAGAAACTGGCAAACGATACCAGCAGTGAGATCTACGTCGGTACCGGCCGCATCCTCGGCATGGAGGGAATCTGCGCTGAGAGCACCATTGGCACTGGCAGCTCCGACCTCACCATCGGTGCTGACTACGGCTTCGGTGCGCGATACGACACCGAGCTCAGTGACACAACCCGCTATGGCACTGACTCTGCACATGGTCGGCACCGACGTGGCCAGCACTGCATCAAGTCTTCATCGGTACCGAAGCCGTTCACACTCCTGGTTGTTGATTTTTTCACAGTCACTGTCTCCACTGGCACTGCAGTCCCCCACACTACATGATGCACGCCGGCACCTATCCCCGCATTCTCCAAGGCAAAGGCTACCCTTCACCATTCTTAGCAGCTGCCACAAGTCATCAGCATCATTGTCACCACAGATGCTATTCTGTGTCGCCAACCTCGTCTAGAGTTTCGTATGCTCACTCTCATTCACCCTGCTCAATCCGTTCATCTCATTGGGAACAACCCTGGTACTTATTCTGATTGACTTTACTATCGCGACGACCACTACCACTGATACTCCCCCAGTCGACACTCATACTATTACAGGTTTAGGTCTTGCGGAAGGTCATTCTGCGACTGCATATCAACCAGACAGTCCCCAACTCCATCCCCTCCCACTCAAATGGGCCAACCTGCATCTTCTCAACGTCAACCGTCGGAACCTGACAACACGCAGCTTTCCACCATGGAAGACACAACTGCAAGAGGTTTCCCCCATGGACCGCTCCTCTTCATCCCCGGATGAAGCTGTAATCTCAGGAGCTAGCTCCCCACCTGACGACCTTTGTCAATTCCAGGAGCTCTTAAAGAGGGTAGCCATAAGCCAGGAAATCCACTTAGATGAAATAAAGGAGAAGCAACATCGTCTCCTCAAAAACCTTCAGCCTCAAAACAGAGCAAAAATAGCCATACCGCTAGATCAGGCTATACTTGAGGTTGCTGAAGAGATATGGCAGACCCTGGCCTCTGCACCACCGACTAGCAAAAAAGTAGACAGGAAATATTTTGTGCCCCTTAAGGGGATGGAGTTCCTTTTTATCCATCCCCAGCCGAATTCCTTAGTGGTGGATGCAGTACACCAAAGAGCAAAAGCTCCACAATATAGAAATACCGCCGATAAAGACACAAAACGACTAGACTTACTCGGTAGGAAGGTGTATACATCCGTGATGCTCATGCTCTGGTTAGCCAACTACACAGCACACCTTTCTAACCATATCTTCAATAACTTCACAAAGCTTATACCCTTTCTAGACCACTTACTGGAAGCAAAGCAACCCATACTCAGATCAGTCGTCCAGGAAGGCTATACATCAGCCAGAACTGCCCCACAAATAGCTATGGATGTGGTGGGCACAGTAGCAAGATCCACAGTGGTGCTGATGTGACACGCTTCTTAACTTCAATCAGCTACAGTTTCCAAAGATCTGCAGACTAAAGTCGAGGATTTGCCCTTCGACAGAGACAAGCTTTTTCTGAAAAGACTGAAACCGTGCTACACTCGTCCAGGGACTCTCGCAGAACACTTCAGATGTTGGGTGTATATACTCCTCCATACAGGCATCAACGTTATCCTCCATACCAGCGACGCTATGACTATCCTTATGTCCGACACCAATGGCAGAACCAGCAAAGGGCCCTTGACCATCAACGCAACAGACAAAGTCCACAGAGGCATCAAAACCAGGGGAATTGTACCCAGACCCCACTGAATACCAAACAGGCAGGTTTGACGCCTCGATCGAGGGTACGCAGACAAACGCAAATATCGGCAAAAGTCACCATGGTCACCAATATCACCACTGACTGAGGCCCTTTTACCGCCAAAGGGTCTCAATCACCACCGACAAAGAGGTGTTAGAAATAATCCGATCAGGATACTCCATACCCTTCGTCACCATCTCCTCCACCTCCCTTCCCCCACTCCGTCCCTCTTCAGGGACCCATCTCACGAAATCCTACTATGAACTGACGTTGACCACTTCCTCTCCATTGGTGTGATAGAATCAGTCCCTGCACAATTCATAGGCAGGGGATTCTACTCCCATTATTTTCTCACTCAGAAGAAGTCGGGTGGATGGCGACCGATATTAGATCTCCGGAACTTGAACAAGTTCTTACGGAAACGACGTTTCAAAATGGTGACCCTTGCTTCGATAATACCTGTGTTAGATCAAGACGACTGGTTTGTGGCTTTCAACCTCCAGAATGTGTATTTTCACGTCACAATCCACCTGGCACACAGATGATTCTTACGATTCATAGTTGGAACAAATCCCTTCCAATACAGGGTCCTCGCCTTTGGCCTTTCCACTGCCCCCAGGGTATTCTCAGAAATCCTGGCGGTAGTAGTGGCACACCTCCGCCAAGAGGGGGTGATCATATTCCCCTATTTAGGCGACCGCCTACTCAAAGGTTGTTCTTGCACCAATGTTTTCGGTATGCTCAAGGCCACTATGAGAGCTTTCCATTCCCTTGGGCTACTCATCAACAACCAAAAGTCCATTTTTCAACCGACTCGAGTTAGAATTCATCAGTGCCCATAGAGACTCGATTGCCGCAAGAGCTTACTTACCCGTTCAGAGGTTCCAGACCATTGAAGACCTCATAGCAGTTGTTCGAGACAGTCCGTCTGTCCAGATACTTACCTGTCTAAAACTCATGGGTCACACGGCAGTTGCAATTTATGTGGTCCGCTACACCAGACTACATCTTCGCAGCCTTCAGTATTGGCTGGCGACCGTATATAACCACACGAAGCACGACCTCTACAGATCAAGTATCAGAGGGGTAGCCGTGTTAGTCTGAATCTGCAAAAGCGACGAGGAGTCCTATGGCACCTTATAGACTAACTGAAGTGTAGGAGCATAAGCTTTCGTGGGCAAAGACCCACTTCGTCAGTTGCATGCATCTGACGAAGTGGGTCTTTGCCCACGAAAGCTTATGCTCCTACACTTCAGTTAGTCTATAAGGTGCCACAGGACTCCTCGTCGCTTCTACAGGTCAGTGACCCCTCCACCATCTGTTATCCAGTCATTCCAGTAGTGGACCAACCACGCAAACCTTCTTGCCGGCATGCCTTTTCACGCATAACAACCCTCCCGTCACATAACCACCTTCTGGGCTGGGGAACGCAGATGGACAAAATGTCAATCCAAGGCCACTGGTCACTTTCTGAGACACAATTCCATATAAATGTCCTGGAACTCCGGGCAATCTTCAATGCCTGCAGATCTTTCCTCAGTCACATCTGCAATACCACTGTGAGGATCTTCAGAGACAACGTCGCTTCATTGTATTATGTGAATCGCCAAGGTGGAGTTTGCTCCCACTCCTTCTGCACAGAAGCAATCTGTTTTTGGAACTGGTGCATTTGTCACGGCATAACACCAGTGGCCTCTTACTTGCCTGGCATCATGAACATTCGTGCAGACTCTCTTAGCAGAAATTTTGCACCGGAGTATGAGTGGGAATTGCACGACGGAGTCCTCCATATTCTCTTCCAAAGGTGGGGTACTCCCCTAATAGACCTTTTTGCCATGCGTCACAACAGAAAATGCCAAAAGTTCTTTTCCAGAGCCAGACTCGGTTCAGGCTCCCTTGGTGACGCATTTCTCCTCAACTGGAGTGGATCTCTCCTCTATGCCTTCCCACCTACAGTTCTCATTCCCAAAGTTCTGCAGAAAATCAAAACATATGGCGCCACAGTCATATTAATAGCACCAGCATGGGCTCATCAGCACTGGTTTACCTTCCTTCGGCGCATGTCACCATGCAGACCATATCAGTTGCCAACCCTTCCGAACCTCCTCACTCAGAATCAAGGGACACTACAACATCTACAAATAATACCTTGTGACTCACGGCATGGCTCCTAGTTGGCTGAATCCTGCCGAATCCCTTTGCTCTACTCAGGTTCAAATCGTACTCATTCACAGTAGAAGGCAGACAACCAGAAATACTTACCTCTCAAAATGGCGCAGATCTGCCTCCTGGTGTGCTATGCAGCAACTGCTCCCTTATTTCCCTCCACTTCACCGTGTCCTCGACTACCTGCTACATCTAAAAGACACAGGCCTAGCATCAGCTTCTCTGAGTTCATTTAGCGGCAATTTCAGCCTTAAGACAGCCTATCGACGGCACCTCCCTTTTCGCCCACCCAACTACCAAGAGGCTCATGAAAGGCCTTTTGAACATAAGTCCCCCTTGTTAATCCGTTCCCCCAGTATGGAACTTGGATGTTGTTCTGAGTGCCTTAATCACTTTGCCATTCGAACCACTAGCAACCATACCTTTGCGCACCTTAACCATGAAACTAGCCTTCCTTCTCGCAGTTACATCAGTACGCAGAGTCAGCGAGCTATCAGCACTAATAGCAACACCACTGTACACTATCTTCTATAAAACCGGGGTAGTCCTAAGGCCTCATCCAGCATTTATACCAAAAGTTTGTTCGTTCTTCCACATCAACGAACCTATTCTGCCGTCCTTTTACCCTGAGCATCACTCCTCACCATGTGAAACGACTCTCCATACACTGGACGTTCGTAGAACCCTCGCTTTTTGTATAGATCGCACAAGAAGTTTTAGGAAAACCGACCATCTAATTGTCTCTAGCCGACAAAACTAAGGGGCAACCTTTATCATCCCACCATATTTCTAAAATCATAACCACATGCATAACACAGTCTATTGCCACCAAGGGTTTATCACTTCCAATGCAACCCCAAGCACATTCTACACAAGCAATGGCAGCATCAACAGCCTTCCTCAAGGGCCTTTCTCTGAAAGACATTTGCAGGGCTGACACTTGGTCTTCACACGATACCTTTGTCAAACACTACGCAATCCAACAAAAATGGCTCTCAGACCCTGCGGTGGTGTCAGCAGTGCTCTGATCAGTGGAGAAATAGGGACTCCGTATCCCACCTTCTGGCTTGTGAGGGTACTGCTGCTCAGTCACCTACTGTGGAGCACCCACAGGGACTCCACTCGAAGAAGAAAGCGAAGTTACTCACCTCGGTGCAGTAACTGTCGTTCTTTGAGATGGTCCCCATGTGTGCTCCACTATCCACCCTTCTTCCCACTTCGGAGTCTCTCTCCCTTTCTCCTGTTTGCAGATTCCGAGGCAGCCTCGAGGAAGTGGCAGGGGCCAGATCGCGCGAGCACAGAAAAGAGTGCAGATGCCATGAGATGCTGCCGTGCATGCGTGGTCCGGCTGAGTACTGCTACTGAAGAGTCTCCGATCTGCGGCACTGGGGCAAACCTAGCACCTAATGTGGAGCACCCACAGGGACCATCTTGAAGAATGACAGTAACTGCACTGAGGTGAGTAACTTTGCTTTCTCCATCGCTAGCTTCCTGGCATGCATACAGGGCATCTCAGTGGAGCCCCGGGATACATGGTAAGAGTACCGACAGTGGTCCTCCCATATCTACTATTCAAGGCACACAGCCTCTACATCCCAGCAATTCTGCATCTGTAGGCACTCATCAACAACCTCTGCACGCTCCTCACCTGCTTACCCACCCTCAGTAATTTCTCAAGCAGGTTCCAGTGAGCATGATAACCAACCTCAGTCAGATTCAGAGAGTCCCTCACATGAACCCAGATCCAGGCAGGGGGAAGCAGTATTCCAGATCTTGCCTTCTCCTCCGGCAGATGATCTGAAACATTTTCAGGAACTTTTCAAATGGGTAGCACAACCACAGGCCATTACATTACAAGAGGTGCAGGACAAACAATACAAATTACTCACCATATTACAACCCTCAGCATCCTCGAAGATAGCTTTACCCATCAATGAAGCTATTCTTGAATCTTTGGATGCTTTGTGGTAAAATTCAGCCTCTGTTCTGCTCACAAAACGCACAGCGGACAGAAAATATTTTGTTCCTGCAAAGGACATGGACTTTCTATTTGCGCACCTTCAGCCAAATTCGCTGTTGGTGGACTCTGAAACAGAATTTAAATCTGTGCCCCATGAGAGAGAACACAAACGGCTAGACACCTTGTGCCGCAAAGTGAACTCTTCTGCCACACTTCAGGGCCATATATCTAATTATACAGCACTATTGGCTAATTACGATTATGCCAATTATGCCAAATTACAAGTCTTGCTACAAGACTTCCCTGAAAACAAGCGACCTCACCTCCAATCCATCATTAAGGAGGGTTTATCAATAGCTAAAATAGCTCTTAAGGCCGCTATGGATCTTGCAGACACCGTAGCTAGAGTCACAGCTACAGCCATAGTAACGCGCAGGGCCTCGTGGCTGCAGTCATAAGGAGTACCAAAGGAATTACAAGCAAGGGTGGAGGATCTCCCCTTTGACAGGAAACAATTGTTTGCTAAAGATGCAGATGAGATCCTACACGCTATGAAGGACTCTCATAAAACGCTATGCACCCCTCCCAATAAGAAGCATAAATACACTCCCTACCAAAAAATGAGGGATTCTAATTACAACTATTACAGGCAGCAGCATAGACCATATGATAACAGGCCCAAGCAATACCCTAATAGGAGGAGGAATCAGCTAAACCAGTCCTCCACAAATCCATCCACCTCTAACAAGCAGCAAATTTGAAGTTTTGGTTGGCCGTCTGAGTGACCACCCCATAAGTCCAATGCAGTTTAATGTCATCTTCGGTCATCATGTTAGACCTTTCTAACAACAGTGTGCCCAAAGTACCACAGACAAATGGGTGCTAGAAATTATCAGATCGATTTATACAATCCCCTTTATTTGGATGCCCCATACCCAACCCCCTACCCTGGTCCTCTTCAGGAACCCCTCTCATGAGCCCTGTTATGGGCAGAGGTGCGAAAACTACTTACCTTAGAAGCAATAGATCATTATCAATACACAGTCCTCCCCTTTGGCCTCTCTATGGCCCCTTGAGTATTTGCAAACACATTAGCCATTGTCATGGCCTTTCTCAGAAGACAAAAAGTCATTATTTTCCTTTACCTAGATGATTGTCTAAGCAAAGGCCCTACCTATCAGCAAACAACGATCATTACAACTATTACCAGGGAATGTTTTTCCCGACTTGTCAAAAGACAAGAGTTCATTGGCATGTTGCTAGATTCAGTCACAGCAAGAGCATACCTCCCACCACAAAGATTCAGGGTGATCTGTGACCTTGTTCAACAGGTCAGACAGGCCCCCTTCTCCACTGTCTGGAAGTGCCTTCAATTATTGGGGCGTATGGAGTCCATAACATTTCTGGTCTTGTTTGCAAGGCTGCACATGTGTTGCCTACAATATTGGCTCGCAATCACCTATGTATACCAACCCAACACAGACTCGCAAAGCACCTCTTGCTTTCTCCACCAGTGCTGCAGTCCCTCCAATGGTGGACATCTCTGAACAACCTCCTCGTCGGTATACCCTTCCACCCACGAGGCCCTTCAGTTACTATAACAACAAATGCATCAGTCATGAGCTGGGGAGCCCACTGTGGCGCAGCATTAGTTCAGAATACATGGGCCCAACACGAGAAACTTTCACATCAATATCCTAGAGCAGTGGTCTCCAACCTTTTTACGTCCAAGATCACTTTTTAAATGTCAGAAGAAGCCAAGATCTACCACCCCATCCTTCCCCCAAAATCCTACCCCCTCCTTGAAGCCCCACCCTCTCTTCTCCTCCTCTCCATCACTTCCTATCCCCAGCCCTTATACACTCTCAGGGTACGGATACACTGCCGCTTTTTTTTCAGATTCTGTCTAGACTGGGCCAAATGTCAGAAAAACTCCTCCTTTTGGATGCCCCCTTATTCCTCATGGAACGAGGAATACAGGGGTTACCCAAAGAGCATGTTTGCTGTTCTGCTAAAAAAAGCGGAAGAACAAACGCATCCCTGGACACGAGTTTTTCCAGGATACCTCTGGAATCCCAGAAAAACTCCTGTAGTCTAACCATACCCTCACTGGGTTGAGACAGGATTTATGGGCTCTGGGGTGGAATAAGGGATTTGGGTGTGGGAAGGGATGAGGGGGGCAACATCTGGGAGGGAATTTGGATGCAGAAAGAGGTAGAGAAGGGGATGCTGGCTCGGGGAGAGGGCTCCAGGATGGGGAGCGTTGGGGTTGCAGTACTGAGCAAGCCACATGCTTGTGGATGTGAGGGTGCAGAAGTTTGGGTTGGAGTATGTGAGGGGCCCAGGGCAGGGAGGTTGGGAGTAAGATGGGCAGTGTGTGGATGGTGCAGATTTGCAGATGTGTGGATGGTACAGGAGTGTTGTGGCAGAAGACTGAGGATATGAGAGGCTCAGGATAGGTGGTTCCAGTGTATGATAGGCTCAGATCTTGGGGGTGGGGAGGAGAGTACAGGAGTGTTATAATGCTGCAGCCAGATGGGGGCTTGGCCCCAACTGGGGATTTGTTGGCCAGGCTTCATTTTTAAATAAATGTCAAACACAAGAAGTTTCAGCATTGTTTTTATTTATGAGAAGGGCATGGAACCTGTTTTGAGTCAGGGGTCACTGATCCACAGAAAAGTCAGTTGAGGCAACACAAGTGAGATGCAAAAAAATAACTCCTCTAACCCTCCCCCCCCATCTCACTAATGTGGCCCCAACTGTGGTGGTGGGAGCAGAGGACATGGTACTGGGGAAGGGTGTTAGTGGGTGCTGGGGCAGGGGACAGGGTGCCAGTGGGGACAAGGGTCAGGGGACAGGGTGTCAATGGGTTCTGCTGCAGGGGACAGGGTGTCAGTTCTGCTAAAGGGGACGGGGTGTCAGTTCTGCTGAAGGGGACAGGGAGTCCCCAGCACGCACCTCCCCTGGGGACTCCTCCCCCCCAGAGGAGAGAAGTCTGGTCGCGCGCCTCTTCTCAGGACTTCTAACCCCCTGCCCATGTGGAGGAGGGAAGCCCCAGCGTGCGCCTCCTCTGGGGATTCCTTCCCCCTCCCGCCTGTAGAGGAGGGAAGCCTGGGCATGCGCCTCTTAATGGGACTTCTAAACCTCCCTCCCCCTCGGTGTGGGGACTCCTACCTCCCTCCACACAGAGAGTCCCCGGCGCACCACAGACCTGCTTTGTGGTACCGCTCTGGCTGTTTGGGGGAGGGGGAGCAGCTTGTGCACTTCCTAAAACCCCAGAAGTTGTGCACAGCTTCTGGACTTCCATCCACCCTGCAGGAAGCTGGCAGTACCTCCCTCGTTGCTGGAGGTGGATAGTGGGGCTTCTTCGGGGTGGGGGATAAGAGGGGGGTCCCGAACGCTTCACAATCGACTGGTGTCAGCCAATGGTCAGGGCAGTGTGTGGTACGTGTGTGTGTGCGTTTGTGTTATACGCCCAAGTCTTCAACTGCTAAGATCGAGATCCCTTTGCAGCGGGCAGCCTAGGAAAGGCTGATGGGCGCCCTAAAGTTTTACACCCGAGTCTTCAACTGCTAGGACCAGGGTCCCTACACAGCGGGCAGCCTAGAGAAGGCTGACGGATGCCCCAAGGGTGTGCAGGGAGAGCTCATTTCATCCGTGTCTTTAGCTGCTAGGACCGGGGTCCCTTCACAGAGGGCAGCCTAGGGAAGGCTGACAGATACCCCAAAGGGTCTGTCCTGTGGAGGCAACAGGACCCAAACGCCCAGCTCTCCCTCGCTGTGTCTGCCCTATTACCGGCTGGAATTCTTTTAATTGCGTCTGGTTCTGTTACAGCAACTGAAGGAGTCAGGTTAAAGCTTAAACAGTTACAGGTTTATTAAAGAAGCTTATAAATCATATGGTTACAATGGCTATTGTTCTATTTCTTAACTGCTAGCAAATATAGATCTTAAAAGTGGTTACAAAGAAAATAAAGATAGAAAATAAGAACAGTAATGGTACCAAGTGACAGCTTAATCTCTAAAGAGCTCTAATTCTATGTATATACTTAAACAAAGGACACATACAGGTACAATTTTTACCCCCTTCTGTGCCTCTCAAATCCAACGGGTCAAGCCAGGGCTGGTCCCTCAATTCCTAGGAAAGACGAATACGAGGTGGGTGTCCCTGTGGAACCTCGGGAGGCCAATCACCTAATCCGACCAGCAGATAGATGGTAGATTGACGCTCAGAGTGAGTGTGCTGCTGGGCCCATCTTTTATACCCATAGGGGCACGTATTCTAGGAGAACACTGTTCCTCGCAAGAGTGTCCCCACTGTGCCAAACTTAAGGCCAGAACTCATAGGGACTGGGCTCATGGCCTCAAACTCACCCTTATGGAAAAGAAGGCACACCCAGCTTCTGACCTGGGAAGACAGCCTAGGGAGGTACATTCATCCCCAGGCTCACTTCAGGGCAAGAAGGCACCCAAAAAGAGGAGTTCCTCTGTGCCCCATAACCAGCCCTCCTTGAGAAAACAGTCTCCGCCTAAATCATTGGCGCAGAGATTTCACAGCACATGCCAAGGGCCGCAACTTACATGTGGTTGCAAATACATGCAAATATATATATGCAAATGTATGCAAAGAGCTTATTTCACACTGATGGGCATGAATACAAAGATTAAGGCAAGACTACACAACACACATGGGCGGCCCGTCCATATAGGCGAACTAGGCGGTTGCCTAGGGTGCCAAATGGTGGCGCAATATCATTGAGGGGTTTGGAGGTGGGGGCGCCAATTGCATGGTTTGCCTAGGGCCCCAGTTGCTCGCAGCTAGTCTAGGGACGACCCTGAACACACAGGCCTCATTTAAGTACGTTCTGGTGATATTAATAAAATACAGTATTTACCCGATTTCCATCCATATGACAGCACTTTTAACGAGCAATTACAGTCCAAGAATTTAAGTATTAAAACACATATTAACAGAAAACCATTATATTGACCTTTTTTTTGTTTTGGCTCCCAGCTGCCGGCCAGGTGTTGAGCCCCACGTAAACTGAAACTGCACTGCAGGCCACAAACAAACGGGCCATGTGCCGCCTGTTGAGTAGCCCTGACTTAGCATGAGTTTAAAACACCATTTAACTTGAGCTAGAGATTTTTATCAGGTCTGGGGCAATGATTGAGTTGTATCTTTAGCTAATACAGGTTGAACCTCTCTAATCCGGCACCCTTGGAACCTGACTAGTTCCTAATGAGAGAATTTTCCAAATGAGGGGAGGTCAGTATTGTCTAGCTGCATTACCAACACTCCCACTGCTTACTGGGCTGTCAGAGGACTTTTAGGGGCAAATTAGAGCTAAATAATGGCACAGAACATTGAGAGCAAGGACTGATGGCTGTAAATAAACTTTATGGGACTGCAGGAAGCTTAGCCACACCCATGAAAGATAATTGCAGGACAATGTAGCACTTTAAAGACTAACAAGATGGTTTATTAGATGATGAGCTTTCGTGGGCCAGACCCACTTCCTCAGATCAAATAGTGGAAGAAAATGGTCACAACCATATATACCAAAGGATCCAATTAAAAAAAACGAACACATATGAAAAGGACAAATCACATTTCAGAACAGGAGGGGGATGCGGGGGGGGGGGGGGGAGGAAGGAAGGTAAGTGTCTGTGAATTGACGATATTAGAGGTGGGGAGAGTGGGATGTTTGTGAGTTAATGGTATTAGAGGTGATAATTGGGAAAGCTATCTTGATAATGTGTAAGATAGTTCAAGTGTTTGTTCAATCCTCTTTGGAGAGTGTCGAATTTTAACATGAATGACAGTTCAGAGGATTCCCTTTCAAGTGCAGATGTAAAAGGTCTTTGTAGCAGAATGCAGGTGGTTAAGTCATTGAGAGAGTGTCCTTTCTGGTTAAAATGGCAAGAAACTGTTTTTTCTTTGTGATCTTGTCTGATATCTGTTTTGTGGGCATTAATCCTTTGGCAAAGTGTCTGAGATGTTTGTCCAATGTACATAGGAGACGGACACTTTCGAAACATGATAGCATAGATTATATTTCTGGATGCGCAGGAATATGTGTTCTTGATCTTATAACTCACTTGGTTAGGTCCAATAATGGTATCAGCAGAATAAATATGTGGACAAAGCTGGCAACGGGGTTTGTTGCAAGGGAAGGTACCAGGGTTGGTATTAGTGTGGTATGTCCTGTGGTTGTTGGTAAGAATCATCTTGAGGTTAGGTGGTTGTCTATAGGAGACTATGGGTCTGTCTCCCAGAGCCTCTTGGAGTATGGCATCCTGTTCCAGTATAGGCTGTAGTTTATTGATAATGTGTTGGACAGGTTTAAGTTGGGGGTTGTAGGTGATGACAAGTGGTGTTCTATTGTTGGTTTTCTTGGGTCTGTCTTGAAGTAGATGGTTTCTAGGTATTCATCTGGCTCTTTCAATTTGCTTTTTTATTTCTCCGGGTGGGTAGTTGAGGTTTATAAATGCTTGGTAGAGATCCTGAAGCTTCTGGTCTCTGTCAGTGGGATTAGAGCAGATGCGGTTGTATCGAAGGGCTTGGCTATAGACGATGGATCGTGTGGTGTGTTTTGGATGGGAGCTGGAAGCATGTAGGTAACTGTATGAGTCGGTGGGTTTTCTGTAGAGAGTGGTGTCTAATTTTCCATTGTTGATTTGTACTGTGGTGTCCAGGAAGTACAAACATCCCACTCTCCCCACCTCTAATATCGTCAATTCACAGACACTTACCTGGACTAGAGAGTTTCACCTGTACTACACTGAAGATAAGCCCTTAGTTAGGAGGAATTGGTGAGAGATTTACTACCATTTATCCTGATCGATCACCTTTTGTATTATAATCTCTGTTTGTTCAAGTGTTTAGCTATCTCCTGGGAGTTTGCAGCAGGATCAACATTGTTATTTCTTCTAGTGTATAGACCTTAAAAGTTGTGTGTGTAATTTTACTCCTGAATTCTCTGAACTGATGTCATTACTTGCGTCAATTCTACCTTGGAAATTGTCCTCATTGATTCCAGTAAGCATGCAATAATAACAGTGATAGGCTGTAGTGTAATTCCTATAAGAGACAAAGTTTCCAGAGGCTCAGATTTCCTCTGTCTTGATTTGAGTATAGTTTGACTGATTTGCGTGTTAAGATTGCCTGAAAATTTAAACTAATGAAATTACAATTTTTTTTGACAGTACTGGTTATAGAGTTCTAATTAAATTTCTTTTCAGATCACTATGCTGCTACTGAAAAATTAAAGTGAGAGGGAGATAAAATTTTGTTAGACTAGCGAGAAATCAAAATGCAATATACCCCTTAATATCTCAGCAATTACAAATAACTAAATACTATTTATTTCCAGATCTGTGATGATATCATTTATAACGGCAGTAAAGCAATAAATAAAATAAAGTAGCCAGGATAGTTTTAGTATAGTTAAAATTCAAGATAAATAATTGGTTTAAGAATGTAATTATAAAGGGAAGAATTTAATGAATTATATGTTTTTTTTTATTGCTAAATTTTTTCCCTATTTTCCCCCAACTGTACACATAACACATTTTAAAATTTCTCCAAAATCAAACTTAATGTAATTATTTTAAGTAGTCAAGTCTAATTGTGAATTAAAACACAGTTTGTCACCTACAGTAAATTAATAGGATTTAATGTACTTGTTTTTTTTTCTTTAGCTGAGTGGATTGGAATGTCTGGAGTTATTTCTCTCACTGTGTTGGGAATTCTGTTAGATTCTGTAAGCTTTAGTCCAGGTGTTGATGAATTTATCTTTAGGTGAGTATTTACTTCCATTTTAAATTAATTTATTTTATGTCCTTCAAAATATATCTTGTTCCTCCTTATGGTGTCCGGAGAGGATACTTTGTTTGCAGGAAGACTAATCTGAACAATACTGGACCTATACAGCGAGTTAAGTCTGCTTTCAGTGGGGTTCATTCATACTGAAATTAGCATTCTGGTTAAAACAGAGAGCAAAGTAACTTTAATCCCTTCCAGCTTTCTGGAAGGAGCATATGTGGAGGTGGTTCTTCGAGAAGTGTCCCTGTGGGAGCTTCACTTTAGGTGTTTGTATGCTGCTATTCTTGTAATCGGAGATTTGTGGTCACAGTACCTGTTTGGATTGCACATACATAGTCCCTGTCTTGGGCTACCTTGAGTGGTGGCACTGTGCAGCCAACCTCTTCCTCAGTTCTTCGAGAGAGATGTTCTGGGGGGTGCTCCACATTAGGTCGGTGTGCTGCTCTCGAGCATTTTCTCCGGAGTTTGCAGAGCAGTGTCCCTGGGGCTGTGCAAGGACATGTGTCAAGCTGCACACTCCTCCTGTGCAGGCATCACACGTGTGAAAAACCTCTCCCCTTCCATTCAGTTCCTTCTCCATTGCTTTGGGTCACAGACGGAGCTTGGCAGTGTTCCCAACCTTGTTCCGTATTTTAGATAAGTAAATCACTTTCCCTTCCCTCTCCCCGGTTCTTACCTCTAGTTAGAGAGTTAGTCCCTTGTTAGCTGTTAATTAAAAATAAAAAAACCCAAAAACATTTTCTTCCAAGCTTTTTTCTCTCCATAGATAGTTTTAGTAAGTGCCAACCCCAGATCCCCAGGTTTTAAGTGCTGTTATTCCTGTAAAAACCTTACTCCTGTGTCAGACAGACACGCTCAATGTGTTCGTTGCCTTGGTGAGGCTCGTGTCTCACAGAAATGCCCTCATTGCACCAAACTATAAGAGAGAGTGTGGTGTGACAGAGACCTATGCATCAAGCTGATTTTTCTTGAAAAATCACTAAGACCAGCCTCAGATCTGGGCCAACAATCTGATAAGCCCCAGGTGCAAAAGGACAAGAAATCTTTAAAGAAATGTTCCATTTCATTGCCTCAGCTGTACCCCTGGGTGGTGCATGCGCTGGCCAAGACAGCAACTTGCTTCCTAACTGCCTAGACTGCCCATGCGCCCTCCCCCTTCAGTTCCTTCTCTACCGCCACCAGCTTCAGAGGGAACCTTCATCTCTCCTGACAACATTTTCTCTCAGTTTTCCCTACTAGAATTAGACCCTTCTCTCATAATTAGTTGTTGTTTCTTCATTACAGTTGTTTTAGTGTTAGAGTTCTCCTGTTTACGTAAATAGTTTTCTCCTTACGGACACTTCACTTTAAACCACGGCACTGCTCTCTCTCTCTCTCTCTCTCTCTCTCTCTCTCTCTCTCTCTCTCTCTCTCTCTCTCTCTCTCTCTCTTAAAAAAGACTGCAATTGACAGTTACAACTAACATAAAGAACTAAAGAGCTAGAACAACAAATTCAACCATGAGACAACCAGACAAACCGGGCTTTTACCTTCCTAGACCGGGGGAAAAAAGGGAAAGAAGAAAGAAAACAGAATAAAAGAACTATAAGAGAACCCCTATCACAACAGTACCTTCACTTTGGTGTAACAATGCTAGGATCCCCTGAGTTTAAGCATTGTGTTACCTGTGGGGAGGCAATCCTGGTATCTGATGGACATGATGAATGTGTCCAGTGCCTAGGTGAAACTCATGCCTGCCACAAATGTCCTCACTGCTCTAAGATGAAGGCAAGGACTAGACATGATAGAGATCTCAGACTTAAACTTATAATGCTTGAAAATTCGTTAAGACTTGCCTAGGACCCTGGTCACTAAGAACATAAAAAACACAAAGAAAAGGCACCCTCAGAGAAATGGTCTGCCTTCATGCCAAATGCAGCCCCACCTGCAAAGAGTCTGTCTCCGAAGTGCGGGCTGCCTGCCATATCCATGGCACCGCACCTCAGTACCTTTGATGCCCTGGGCATCTCCGGCACTACCGGCAGAATGCCAGCCTGGGCTGAGGAATCCTCCTCTTGCCCTGGGGCTTTGGGCTTCCAGCTGCCCCCCTCCTCCCTCCCAATGCGGGAACACTCTGTGCTGAGAGCAGCGCATTGGAGAGTAACGCTGCCACTCTGCACTTCAAAACTGGCACCGCAGTTGAAAGTGCACTCCGTTCTGTGCTGTCTCCTCACCCTCTCCCTCAAGCAGTGCCGATGTTACTGCCGGGCTTTGCTCACATGGTGCCGTCCACGCCACCACAGCAATATTCATGGCAGAGTGACTTGTTGATTTTCCCTATGCTCAGTTCTCCTTTTGTGGACAACACTAACTCACCTGTTAAGCCAGCTTCTCCAACATGTCTCAAAGTTTATCGTCTGACTCATAGGGAGAATTTGATCCAGGGTTTTCCCCCATGATTCTTCTCAGTCAGGACATTCGTTATACTTACCTGCTCTATTACCCCCCCCGGTATCCAAACCCGTGGAGACCCACACCTATGTCTTTTCCATAATGCCAGTACTGTCAGTCATGAGGCAGCCCTTCCACCAACCCTGTCAATATCTGATGACTTCATTCATTTCCAGGACCTGCTCAAACCAGTTGCGGCTGAACTTAATTCCATCATTACGGAACCGGCAAAAGCAGTATGGCAGACACCAGCTTCGATAATCTCTATTTCTAAAAAGGTAGATAAGAGATACTTCATCTCATCTAAGGATTGTGAGTTTCTCTTTACCCATCCCGAGCCTAACTCACCTTTGGTGGAAGCAACTCACCAAAAGAGCAAACACCAGCAATTTAGATCCGCTCCCTCTGACCAGGAATGCAAGAGGCTTCACAAGTTTGGCTGAAAGGTATTTGCCTCATCCACCCTCCAATTCTGGGTGGCCAACTATTCCGCCTTGCTAAACGAATATGATTAAAAAAATTACGCCAAGATCTGTGACTTCACCGCAAATAAACCTGAGGCGAAGAAATAGCAATTTGAAGCTCTGGTAATAGAGGGTCAGACCATAGCAAGAACAGCCCTGCAGGCCTCCCTTGACATGGCTGAGATGGCAGTACACGCCACATCAACTGCTTTCGTGATGAGAAGGGCATGACAGTCTCTTTCCCCAGAAAGGTGCAATCCTTTGTAGAAGACCTCCCCTTCAGTGGGTTGAAACTCTTCGCTCTGAACACTAATGACTTACTGCACTCTATGAAAGACTCCAGAGCTACTTTATACTCTCTGGGTATCCAGAATAACACTTAGAAGAAGAAGAAGAGGCAGTTTAAGTACCAACCCTATCCCAGATCTCACATCCACCAATGCTATCATCAGTATCACAGGCAAGACCATTTCCAACATGGCCGGGGCAGACAGCAATGTAAGTGCCCTCAGTTGGCTATTTCGCAACAGTCCTAGCAGTCTGGTAAACACATTTAATGAAAGTGTCGAGGTCCAGAGATTCCCTCCCCCATTTCAGAGCAGTCTCCATCAACTGGTCTTTTTCATCATCGCCTGAGACCCTTCTTACAGAACTGGCAAATTATCACATCTGATAGATGGGTCCTCCAGATCATTATACATGGATACGCTATCCCCTTTGTCGGCATGCACTTTTGTGGTGCCCTGCATGCAGGGGTGGCTTCAACAAGTCTACAAGCCCAACATACATCCCCTTTCCAAGTCTATCCAAATAACACAGGTGAAAACATCTCTTATGGTGGTCAGATCCCTGCAGTTTACCTATGGGCTTCCCCTTCCGCGCTCTGGAGCCTACAATATCCATGACCATGGATGCCTCCCTGTTGGGATGGGGAGCTCACGTTGGCCAACACACTGCTTGGGGGGCCTATGGTCTCAAATGGAAAAACTCCTTTACATAAACACCATAGAGCTGAGGGCTGTCTGCTATGCATGCAAAGAATTCCTGCCTCTTCTAGTCAACCACCAGATCCGATTATACACCAACAATGTAGCTGCGATCTTCTACATCAATCAACAAGAAGGCGCATGCTCTCGCGCACTTTGTTCGGAGGCTGTCACATTATGGAATTGGTGCATAAGGCACAATATCAATATCACCACAGTGCATCTCCCGGGCTTGCTCAGTACTACTTCTGATGCCCTAAGCAGTGTGTTTCCTCCTGAACACACACACCAACTAAACCCCAAGATTCTGTCCGACATTTTCCACTGCTGGGGCCGACCAATCATAGACCCATTTGCCACCTCCACGAACAAACAATGCCAACATTACTGTTCCAGGGTGGGCATCGGCAAAGGTTCTTTGGGCAATGCCTTCCTAGTGACATGGGCACAGCACCTACTCTGTGCTTTCCCACTGATACCACTCCTAAAGAGAGTGATACACAAAATCAGGAGAGACGAAGCTCTCCTCATCCTCATAGCGCCTGCGTGGCCTCGACAATCATGGTTTCCATTCTTGACCAGGATGTCCCTTGATCAACCCATCCACTTACGTCTCCTCTGAGTCCTTCTCCTGCTCCCATAGTCACAGAGCAAGCCCCTGAACTTCACCTCTCTCCACCTCACAGCTTGTTTCTTCGATAGCTCTTGGGCATAGAGCTTTTGTGTTCCCACGAAGTACAAACAGTTCTACACCACAGCAGAGCCCCTAATACAAGTGCACACAAATAAAAGAGGTTTGCAGTATGGTACACTCAGAAGAATCTTTCACCATCCACGGCAATAGTACCAACTGTTCTCGACTACCACCTCTACAGTGAGCCCTCGCTACTTCGCGGTTCGACCATCGCGGATTCACGACTTCGCGGGTTTGGCGACATGACGACTGAAGACGTCGACGAGTTGTTGGACTGCCATTCCCAGCCGCTAACTGACGCAGACCTCGAAGACCTGACGAAATCGGCCAGTGACGAAGACAGTGAAACACAGGAAGAGACCCAAGAAATTGTCGAAGAAACGGGCTTAACATTAGAACGGCTTGCCAAGCTCTGCAACCTTGCGAAGGAGTTGAAAGAATTGTCGCAAGAGTGGGACGAGGATATGGTTCGTTCTCTGCAATTCTGCAACAAAATCGATGAAGACGTGACTCCCTACAGGATGCTCTTCGAGCGAAAAAAGAAGCAGCGGCAGCAACTTCCGATCACAATGTTCTTCCAGCCTCGCAAAAAAGAGCCAGTTCCTCCTGCTACTATGCCTTCGGAAGAAATTGAAGAAGTGTCCCAGGAAGAAGTTGAAGAGGTGTCCCAGGAAAAGACACCTCCGTCTGAAGAGACGTAAAATACTATCATTGGCTGCACAGTAGAAGACATCATCAGCTTCATCATCATCATTTCTACTGTGCAGCAAATTCATTGCCATCATCATTCAAGTTTTTCTTCAACTTCTTTCGTGGTGAGTACAGTAACAATCTTTATTTTTTTATACTTTAATATTCTAACATTTCAATATTTGTGCCTGTTTTAGTTTAGGGTACTGTAGTACATGCATTAAGTGTTCTGTACATTAAAGGGTGGTTTGTTAACAGTACTACGTAAAGGGAGGGTTTTAAAAGTCTGAATATACATGTTAAATAAATACGTAAATATGGTGTCCCTACTTCGCGGATTTTCAGCTATCGCGGTCGGGTTTGGAACCTATCTACCGCGATAAACGAGGGTTCACTGTATCTCAAACACACCGGTCTGGTGTTAACTTCCATTAGGGTCCATCTTTCTGCTATTGCCACCTTCCATGTCAATATCGACGACACTTCGGTCTTTGCACATTCACTCATGCAGATTTTTAAAGGGACTTGAAACGCTTTACCTGAACGTAGCTCCACCTGTACGACATTGGACCTCCATCTGATAGTAAACGCACTTATGAGGGCTCCCTTTGAACCCATGGCTATGTGTTCCCTGCTGCACTTGTCCATGAAGACAGCATTCCTCTTTGTCGTTACCTCAGCTAGAAGAGTTGGAGAAATCACAGCCCTCATGGCTGATCATCCCTATACCACTTTCTTCAAAAACCAGGTCACATTACGTACCCATCCCATATACCTCCCAAAGATACATTCCTCATTTCACCTCAACCAGACCATTCACTTATCTACCTTCTCTTCTGAAGCCCCATGAGAATGACTTTGAAAAGAAGATGCATAACCTTGATCTCCGCAGAGCTCTTTTTTTCTACCTACAAAGCACTAAACCCTTCCCATTCTGTCCTAGACTCTTAGTCTCCATAGCGAACCACAAGAAGGGCAGCGCACTATCCTTGCAGAGACTGTCGCACTGGATTGCGGACTGTATCAAACTCTTCTATGAGCAAACCCAAGTGGCCCCTCCAGACTGAATAAGAACCCATTCTACCAGGGATGTTTCCATTTCTATTGCCTTCCTTAGGAAGGTCCCACTAGCAGACATATGTTCAGCTGCTATATGGTCCTCAAAGCAAACATTTGCAAAACACTCTTGCAGGGATCTCTATCGAACCTCAGAGTCTCAAAATCTTATCCATTGGCTTCCTTCCTCACCCGGAGTCTGCTCTTTGAGCAGACATGGCTTTGTAGTCACCTAATGTGGAGCACCCACAGGGACATCCTTCGAAGAAAAGGAGGTTACCTACCTCTACAGTAACTGTCGTTCTGTGAGATGAGTGTCCCCGTGGGTGCTCCACTACCCTCCTATCTCCCCCCCCCCCACACACACACTTCGGGGTTATGCTCATCTCGCAGCGGACTCTGGGATAGAGAAGGAACTGAGGGGGGGAGGTTCGCGCATGTGCATTCTAGACAGGGAGCATGTGCATTCTAGACAGGGAACTGTATCTAAAGGCTGTCCAGGTGGACTTAAGGATGTTTCAGATTTTCTATCACCAATAAACAGCCCCCACAGGGATTATCACACATCCACCAGAGCTTTCTTGGCTTAAATAGCATTTCTCAAATATGTCCCCATTGTGGACATCTGTATTGTGGCAACTTGGGCCTCATCTCATCTATTTCCACAATGTTGTGCAGTGGACCATCACGGATCATGTCTTACTGTATTATCATCTGCCATAACTTCAACTCTGAAGTCCCTTCCATTGAAAGGCATAGCTCTTAAATTACCTAAATTGGAGCACCCTCAAGAACACTCAAAGAAGAGTCAGTTACTCATCCTGTGTAGTAACTAAGGTTCTTCAAGGTGGTTGTGCATGTGGGTACTCCACTACCTCCAGTCCTGCCCTTTGCTTTGGAGTTTCTCACTAAGTACTCCTTCAGTAGAGAAGGAGCAGGGATGTGGTTGATTGCACAGCACCAGTTAAATGTCTCAGGCTATGTGACCCAGCCAGACACTACTACCACAAATCTCCAGTTACAAGCACAAGTGCACGTGAGCACCTAAATTGGAGCATTCACAGGGATAACCATCTCAAAGAATCTCAGTTACTGTACAGGGTAAGCAACCTTTATATCTTTAATGGGGGGGGGGGAGATTTGATGTGAAAAGGCCCCTGTGGATCTCTCTAAATTATCACCCACTAAAATTAGTTGACTACTTCTTTATTTCTCCAAGTCCAGCTTATTCACTTATTTCAGCTTGACACAAACATCACTCAACAGCACCGTCCATAAGCAGTGTGGGACCTGTGACAATCCGCCACTCCACTCCCACCTTGCTCTAGTCCTGCCCCACTCCACTTCTCCAAACTCTGCCCCTGCTCCGCCCCCTCAACCTCTATTACACCCTTTCCCTTTCCAATCCTCTGGAAAGTGAAGACATGGCCTGAGATGCCTTTTACACGGCTTTAGTGGGGAATAGTCCCTCTTGGCTCATTAACACACAGCCTTCATAGTATAACTGGCTCCCAGCTACATTGCATTGAGTGCTACTAGCTAGCCACTCATGAATTTCATTGCAGAAGAATACCAGCATATTCCTAGTCTCAGACTCACCTCCAGAAATGTGCACCGTGTCCTGTTCAGTATCCTTAACAATACAGACTCTCAGAATATCCATAATTTCACCAGTGGAAAATTATATGCACAAATTTTATTCTCATTAGTGATGATTCCCAAACACTTTAATTCAATCACACTGGTTTAGATAATAAAATAAATGTAATATTCATGTCAGGATGAAAAGATAATAAAAAACATAAAAATGCAAGCTAATATCTAGTGACACAGGTTAAGTGAACTTAAAAGCAAAAGTTTTTTCTCGCCATCAGCTATAGTAATCTTCATAGGCTGGGACTCTTTGCAGCCATAGATCCCTCCCTCTTAGTTCAGTGTCATCCAGGTATTCATTGTTGTCATCAGCAAAGAAATGGTAAAAGAGAGGTAAAGTGTAGGGCACTGTCTCACATATTTATACCACTCTCATCTCTTTAAGGATTACCCCAACCTATAATACAGATGGCATGCAGTCTGGTGTACATGTGAACAAGAACCAGCTCTCTGCTGAAATATAAATTTCTTGTTATATCTTGCCACTCTGCTGATGAGTGGCTGTTTTAACACCTGGATGGGGCCAGTGTGTTTTTTTTTCTCTGAAAAACTCACTGCTTCTTCGAGTGCTTGCTCATGGCCATTCCAATGAGGTGTGCATGCACTGTGTGCACAAGTTCCAGAGCTTTTTCCCTTATCAGTACCCATTGGGCCTGCCAGGGAGCCACCTGAAGTGGCACTGCTGTATCAGAGCATATATACCCTTGCTGGGCCTCCACTCCCTCAGTCACATCAAGCACCGTGAGTAGGATGGTGCTACCACTTAATAAATCGTTGAACAAGTTATCCAGAACCTTATGGCAGACCCCTGCCTCTGTTCCCCCTACATAGCAGGGGGTTGAGAGGTGCTACCATGTCCCCCAAGCAGGGCATGAGCACCTCTTCACACATTCTTCTCTGGGTTTGTTGGTGGTGCAGGCTGTGGCGCAAAAAGAACGCCAAGGACCACTGGGCCCATGCCCAAGTCTAAGGAGCCAGGAAGCTTTATTTGCTGGGGAGAAAGGCCTATGCCATGGACAGCCTGCACCTCCACATCACAAGTCAGCATGTGATGCTGAGTAGGTACTCCTACAACACTTGGTCAGCTATGGATAAATTTAAGGACCGTCTTCCCCAAGACTCGAGATAAGAGTATGGTGCTTTAGCAGAAGAGAGTAGGATAGTGGCACGTACAGTGCTGCAAGCAGCATTGGGTGCCACAGACTCAGTGGCCTGTATGATGGCCACAGGGGTAGTGATGAGGAGCAGCACTTGGCTGCAGGTATTGGGTATCCTCCCAAGGTTCAGAATACTGTGCAGGACCTACCATTTGAAGGGTTTGGCCTCTTCTTGGACCAGATGGATTCCAGGCTGCCTAATCTCAAAGATTCTAGGGCTACTCTAAAGTTTTTGGGGATGCATACTCTGGCATTGCAGAGGAGGCTGCTCGTCCCAGGCCAGCCCAAGGCCCTTCCAATACAGGTTTGGCCCGGATAGAGGCAGATGGAAGGGAAGAAACATTGCCCATAATGGCAATAATAGAAGCAGTCACAGTGGTTCAAGACTGGACTAGGAAAAAGGGTCCCTCCTGCTCAATCTTCCAACCCACAGCCAAAGCCCTCATTTTGAGAGTGTGCTCACGGACAGCGTTACAGTCTTCACCCCATTGTCCTCTTTTAGTTGCTGGCTTTCCCTTTTCTACAGGCCTGGTGTCATATTATTTCCAATCAGTAGGTTCTAGACCTAGTAGGAAGGGATTATGTCATTTCCTTCCTTTCCCTGCCTCCCTCTCACCCCGCTTCTCCATCACTTTTCAGGGACCCTTCTCACGAGCTTCTGCTGCGGCAGGAAGTGTCCTTGCTTCTGCAGCTGGGGGCAGTTGAACCTGTTCCAAAGGAGTTCAGGGGGAGGCTATTTTACTCCCACTGTTTCCTTATCCTCAAGTCCAAAGGGGGATTACATCTCGTTCTAGACTTAAGGAACCTAAACTCGTTTGTAAAGAAGGCAAAATTCTGGATGGTCACCTTAGCGTCTATCATCCCTTCATTTGCTCTCGATTTGAAGGGCACATACTTTCATATCTCAGTGATTCCCACCCACAGGATGATTTCTGAGGTTCATAATAGGTCAGGATCACTTACAGTTTGAGGTTCTACCATTCAGCCTCTCCACAGCCCAGAGGGTCTTCACCAAATGCATGTCTGCAGGAGTGGCCTTCCTGAGGAGGCATAGGGTCCAGGTTTTTACATACCTGGATGATTGGCTGATAAGGGGTCATCCTAGAACAAGTATTAGACCATTAGACAAGTGTTCTCCAGCCTAGGCCTCCTCATAAACAAGGAGAAATCACTCAACCCCACACAGATAATAGAATTTGTGGGGGCCCACCTAGACTCCACTGTGGCAAGGGTGTTTCTTCCTGGGGCCAGATTCAGGACTCTGATTTCCATGATCAAGGACGATCCAGAACAACAATGAGAACATGTATGAAGCGGCTGGGTCACATGGCAGTATGTATGTATGTGATGAGGTATGCCAGACTGAAGCTCTGACCCCTACAGAGATGGTTGTTGAGCATACACAACCCAGCACGAGCACCACTAGACACAGTGTTCATGCTTCCAGGGGTCATGTTCCACTCACTGTACTGGTGGCTGCAGGAGAGGATGGTCTGCATTGGAGTGCCATTTGTCAGAAAGAGCCCGTTGATGCCGCTATTCATGGACACATCAGAGATGGGCTGGGGAACCCAGTTGAGGAATCTCAGGACTCAAGATATGTGATTCCCCCGAAGAGAGTTTCCTGCACATAAATGTCGAAGAGCTCAGGGCAGTCAGGTTGGCATGCCAGACTTTCCTTCCCCAACTAAGAAACAGGGTGGTCTCGGTCTTGGACAACACAACGACTTTGCAAGGAAGCCCTTCTTCTGTGGGAGCTGTGTGTTACCCAGAATATCCATCTCGAGGAGACCTACCTTCTGGGAACCAGCAATGTTCTGGCAGACAAGCTGAGCAGGTCTTTTCAGGCCCACGAGTGATGCATGAACTTGAGTGGTCCATCAGACCAGATATATCAGAGGTCTTCCAGAGGTGGGGCTATCCCAGTCTGAATCTGTTTGCTGCATGGGAGAACACCCAATGCCAGAGCTATTGCTCATATTTGAGTCAAGGGGAGTGATCCCCAGGGGTTGCCGTAGAGATTAAGTGGCTCCAGGAGCTATTGTATGCCTCCGCCTGTTCCCACTGATGCACAAGGTCCTACTCAGGATCAGGAGGCTGGGCTGTGATCATTGTGGTGCTGCTGGCTTGGCCACAGCAGCACTGGTTTATCACCCTACTAGATCTGGCAGTAGAAGACCTAGTGATATGCTACCTGAACCTGTCATCCCTCCACCTCATAGCCTGGAATCTTCATGGTTAGTTGGGGCAGAGTGGCTCTGCTCAGAGAAGGTGCGGAGGATCCCCCTGGAAATTAGCCTTCTACAAGGTTGGTATATGTGGCCAAATGAAAATGCTTTGCCTTGTGGATGGTGCGGTACCTCAAACACTAGGGCCTTTTTCCATCTTCCCTGAGGGTTCAACTGGCTGCGATTGTGGCTTTTCATCCAGGGGAGGGAAGTAAGACAGTCTTTGCAAACATGATGGTGAAGCACTTCCTGAAGTGGGAGGACAGGTTGTTCCCCTATACATGCCCACCTGTATCCCTGTGGGATCTGAATTTAGTTCTGACCAGACTCATGCAGGCCCCTTTGAACCCTTGGCCATCTGCTCGCTGAAGCACCCATCATGGAAGGTGGCTTTCTTGATTGCAATCACATCAGCCAGGAGAGTATCTGAGCTGAGGGCCCCCACATTGGAGCCACTATATATTATTTTCTTTAAGAACAAGGTTAGGCTACATCCTCACTCTACATTCCTCCCTAAGGTAGTCTCATATTTCCATATGTCCCAAGACATTTACCTACCGGTTTTCTTCCTGAAACCTCACTCTACAGGCACTACACTCTCTAGACATTACACAAGCACTAGTGTTTTATATCGAGAGGACAAGAGTTTTGTAGATCCCCATAACCCTTTATTGCTATAGCAGAGAGGATGAAGGGCTCACTGTCACCGGTATCAGCTCAGTGCTTGTCCTCCGGGATCACTTCCTGCATTAGCGCCTGCTTTGATGTTGCTGGTAGGCCGGCTAGGCCAGCACCCCCTTTTACAGCCCTTTCCACGAGTATGCAGGCGTCATCCACAGCACAGGTGCCCATTCTTAACATTTGCAGATTAGTTCACACATTTTCCAGTCACTATGCTATTGCTCAGCAGGCCAGGGAAGATGTGGCCTTTGGGAGGGCTGTGCTGCAGTCCATTTGTAATTAGGTATTGATAGACTCCAACTCCACCTCCTAGGAGGACACTGCTAGGGAGTCACCTAATTAGAAGGGGCATGAGCAAGCACTCGAAGAAGAAAAAACAGTCACTTAATTCTGTAACTGCTGTTCTTCAAGATGTGTTGCTCATATCCATTCCAAATCCCACCCACCTCCCCTTCGTCGGAGGATTCCAGCAAAAAAGGAACTGAGGGGGCAGAGGGCAAGCAGGGGGTATATATGCACTGATATAGCAGCGCCTCTCCAGGAGGCTTCCTGGCTGGCCGAACGAGTACTGCTAAGGGAAAAAACTCAGGAAATCGTGCACGTGGTGCGTGCACACCTAATTGGAATGGATATGAGCAACACATCTTGAAGAACAACCGTTAGAGATAAATAACCATTTTTTGTGTATTACCCAAAATTATAGCACATTACAGTAACAATCATACTGTAGTATTTATATCTCAATATACAATATTGATACATGTTTTACCCAGACAATAATTGTCAATGGACAATGATTATAACTTCTCAATGATACTTCATAAGACATTCTCTGTACAAAATGTATCCTAGTCCTATGAAAGGAGTGAACATAGAGGTGCAGCTTTCAGTCCCTCTTTGAATTTTGTTAAATTCTTGACCTCAGTAGCATATTATAGCAATATGTTTGATACTAGGAGGAACAATACTTATGTGGCCTTCCAAGTATTGTATGCTGGGAATAATCAACCAATATGAGGATTTACATTAGTGTTGATTCTGAAAACTAGCACTTCATTTTTTTTTATAATCTGTGTTTGCTTTTCTTTCAGGTTCTGGGCAATGCTGACATTTTTGGCTTATGTTCTGATATTCATTATAATTGGAATTGTGATAGCAGTGAAAACCTTTCCATATGTGACAGTTCGTGATTTATTTTATATCTTAACAGTCTACCTTGCATTGAATCTTATAAGGTAAGGACTATTGCTTGCCACTTTGTAGAACAATCCTATGTCCCCTTTCCTTGACTTTTAAAAATGATGATAGCACATGTGGCTTTTAAAATACCTGTTTTATGATGTTTTAAACTGCATTACATTTTCATTGTTTGTGCAGGCACTGGAATGTTGGGTGTGCTTTCAAAAATACAATTTGGTTTATTTTATATTTTATTTAACATTAACAGCAATGCATTCAGCTTCCAACAGTAATTGCTGAAATTCTATTAATGCTTAGCATTGAGGGGCTTTTAGTATAACCTTCTTAATAAGATTCCTTTTCTATGTCATGGGCTAAGTCTCATCAATTGCATCATAGAGAATATTTGAACTCTCATGCTCTGGCTGTATTAGAGATGAAGTTGTTCTACAAAATTTTGAATAGAAAAATTGTGTGATAGCTTAAGTTTTCAGCTGCCTTCATTCTGTGGTTGAATCTGTTGGGACGACACATCAGATTTTGTGGATAAAATCATATGGATAGGGAATGAACTGTCTGCTTCTGTGGCTGCAGATAGGAATCTGAAGGGGACAAATGCTATATATTCTCTGAGAGGCCTCTTGGTCTAACAAATAAATGCCTCCCCCTCTCAAAACTTACCAAAAGCACAAAACCCACTGAAAGTTTGTCTGACTATTGGCTGGTATCCAAATTGGATTCTCAATCAAGTTTATAGAGAAGTTTGCAGTAAGACCACTCTCAGTACGTTGGCTCTACTTAACCTTTGCCATTCTAGGCACAGATCTAGATATGAGACAGCAAATGCACTGGTGTCATAGGTAGATTTTGATCTGGTGATGAATGAAGATCAAGTATCCATGCTAATATTGTTAGAACTATCAGTTCTATCAGTAACTTTCAATATTATAATTCATGAGGTGATAGTGAGTCACTTGCACACTGCACCAGAAGTGGATGCTGTTGCTTTTGGATGACTCTTGTTTCCTGGCTTAATGGTCCTATTGGATGGTATAGGATCATAGCTCCTCCCACCTAAAGGCATTATTTGAAGTTCTCTAACAGTCCATTTTATTTTATTTTCTCTTCTGTGCGTGGGATTGTTGGAGGTTTTGTATAAAGGTTTGAACTGCAGTTCTTTCAATATGCTGATGACATCCAGCTCTGTCTGTATCTGGGATTATTGATATTTTTGCTAACCATCTTATTCTTTTGTTTATACAGAGGTCTAGTTGTTTTGTTTTTGAGTCCTCTTCTGAGCCGCCTTGGTTATGGATTTAACTGGCGCTGGGGAACTGTTATTGTCTGGAGTGGAATGAGGGGTACTTTTACTTTGAATATGGCTCTTGAGATTAGCCATGCAAAAGATCCGGGTACAAGAGCAATGAAGAGCATGGTAAAAAAATTTAAAAGACTATCTGCATTTTTTTCAAAATTTGTTCGTAATTTCTGCTAAATACATTTTGTTGAAATGTATGATATAAGAACTATAAGGACATCCAGGGTCAGATTAGCAGCCAAATAAATTTACATATGAGTAACTCTGGCTTTAAAATATGCAGCACGAGTACATGCAGATTATTTAGGTACATGAAATTAGTATATTAACTTTGAAAATCTGGTATGACTAATGGTGATTCAAAGTAAAAATATGCATCTAGTTGCTAAATTTTATATTTAAAATGCATTGCAGTTTAGTTCATTTAAATGTTTTGTGTCAGAGCTCAAGCTTTGCCTGGCCCCTGTGGGTCCTGTGATTTTAGGCGGTTATGGAATGCCTCAGAGGTTCACTGTGACCCTCCACCCTGCCTCTTACCTTTTCACAGCTTACTGAGTCATACTCATCATTGGCAACGTCAAAGGATTGGGATGAAACCCCTCCATAATTCTGGCCTCCCTTTTTGGGAGCAGGAATTTTAGTGGTGTGCGGAGGGTTGTGGGGATCCCATACCCACCCACTACTCCGGCTTCTGGCCCAGGGACCCTAGGTAGCTGCAACTTTTTTTCCTCTAGCCCCAATTCAGCAGCCTTTTCCCTGGGCCACCTCCCCAAACACTCCCCTAGTACTTTCTCCCTGATACCTTATCGAATTTTTCCTGATAAACAATTTTTAGTGCAAACACTTTCCTTTTTCAGTCCTCAGCTCTCCAGCAATGCACTTCCTCCTTTCAGTCCTTCATTCTTCTCTTTCCCCCTCATTTACCTGAAGGGAAATGTTTTAAAGTAGCCCATCAAGCCTTAATTGGCTGCCAGTGCCTGATTAGTCTGCTGCTTCAGGCAAGCTCTTACTTAGCCTCCTGTGCCTGCCTGCCTTGATTACAGCAGTATCTGGCAGTTTATTCAGGAAACAGAAAACCATTTACCTAGCTCCTGATATGTTTGCCCTCCATTATACTATTGTAGCCAGCTGCCTTGGGTCCGTCACAGTTTATGTATAATCTGAATTTTCACAGTCTATAAAATGCATCAGTATTGTTTGAACAGCACTTTCACTATACGCATATAATTTAGCACAGAAATATTTTTACTACAGCTAGCTATGATCTCAGGTGCTCCATGTGTGCCTTTGTAAACTAATCCATTTTCTGTGAAATACTTGTGGCTAAGATTTTTTTTAATGTATCTGCAGTTAGGATTCTAAATCCATATTTGGGTACTTTGAAAATTAGGCTGATTTTTTTCACTGGAGTTAGGAGTCTGACTTCAGTAGTTCACTTTTGAAAATGTTGTCCTGTATTCCCTCCTGCAGAACTTTTGATGATTCTGGAACTGGAGCCACCATTGTTTGATGTCTCTGTTGTCTTTTGTTTAGAGATGTGGTGGTATCAGAATTTAATAAACCAAATATGGAAATATCTGCCTGCAGCATTGATGGTGTCATTTCTTACTCTTGCACAACATCCAAAACTCTCTATGTTCATGTGCCCTAGGAATCTACTCCTCAGGGCTTTTTCTCATCACCCTTGAAACAGCATCAAACTCTTTTATCATGTTAAAAAAGTGAATACAGGAGAGAGAAAGCTTTAAAGCCTTTTTCACACACAAGGAATATTTCTTTGCTTAGAGGAGTCTAAGTCCAGGTACAAAGTGAAGCGAAAATGGTTTAATTCATGTTTAGTTCAGAATTCACTCCAGGCAAACATGGCATGATCTGAAAAGTGATCATCACCCACCAAAATCCTGGGTGAAATCCTACCCCACAAAGTTTACAGAGGCCCAATGAATTCTAAGGACAAATTCTGTGCAGGGCTCTGTCAGGAACTTCAAAGAGATCACCAGGAATCTGAGAACCCTTTTCCCATATCCTCAGTATCACTTGATAAGGTTGTGATCTCAGGACCATCTTAAAATGATGGCAGACATTCTAGATGTTCCCTTATAATCAGGGCTCGACAAATCCACTCGCCCGTGGTGAGTAGATTTTGGCAGCTGACGAGCTGTGACGGGGCAGAGCCGCCCCGCAGCGGTGAGGGCGACCTGCCCTGCACTTCAATGGCGCCTACCCCTGTGCTGTACAGGCAGCGCGGCGTTCTGACAGCGGTCTGCGCTGCTTGCTCCCCTGCGGCCGCCCAGCTGAGCGGCGTGCAGGGGGGCTGAGTCCTGGGACGGGAGCCAGAAGAGGGGGCAAGGCCACACGAGGACGTAGGGCGGGGCCAGAGTGTGCGTGCGTCCCTGATGTCAGGGGGAGAGGCGCTGGCACAACAGAGCGCCGCATTCAGTAGGGGAGCAGAGGAGAGCGGAAGAGAGGAGACGGAGGAGAGTAACGGAGGGAGAGGAGAGAACAGAGGAGTGAGCTAGAAGATGGCAGTGGGCGGAGGAGTGAAGGGTGAGAGTGGAGGAGGGGGATGGGAGTCGGAGGAGGTCAGAGAAGGCAGGAGGGAGACAGGGAGTGGAGCAGAGAGCACAGCATGGGGGCAGAGGACGTGAAAGGAGAAGCGGAGGTAGGAAGCAGCCCAGGATGGGGCTCCTTAGTGTCTCTGCTCTGGGCTGCTTCTTATACCTTATATACTTTTATATACCTCCTTTGGACATTCTGACAGTTGAAGTGCAAATGGTTAAATTTAGGAAAATTATAAATAAATATCCAGAATTTGAAAATATGCAGTTGTGATGTCAGTAAACGCATCATTTATGGACAATTTGTAGGGTATCTCATTGTTGAAAATAATGTGCATTATTCTTTGTACTGTTAATCATAACACTGATATAAAGTGGTGATATGCTCTTTCTTTTTCTGTTTTAGATATTACTTCATGCAGGAACAGCATCATTAATGACTTTGATGATTAATTCTACCACAGTAAAAAAGCTGGTCACAACGTTAGGTAAAACACAACCATTAATATTGTGAAAGAAAGGAACATATTAATATTATCTTTGATATTCAGTTTATTTATAAAATGTGCTTTGTTACATCGTGGCTCATTTGGCAGATATTAGTTTGAGTGCACTAGTGCAATTTTATTACTTTTTATAGTGCATTCTCTGTGGATTTATTAATTGGACAATTAACACAAAATAGATAAGAATCACAAAGGCATGATGCAAATTATCAAAATTGAATTTACTGTAACTCCAGTACCACTTTGTAGCTATATTCCTTTGTGCTAACATTGAAAATTCACTTATCTCAGAGCTAATTGGTTTATCAAAATATTGTTTAAATAATATTAAATACAACCTCAAATCAATGTTTTAAAGGTTTGATATATTTAATTAACTCTGTTTAACAATTTTTTTTTCAAATAACCTGCTGCGTTCCTTGATTTGTCCTGGAGTAAGAAAAAAAAACCCAATTATTTAATGATAAATTGTTTGTCAAAGATTCCCCAATCACTTAACAGAATTCCTGGCAGATAATGTTGTAACCACTTACAAAAGAGGCATATTACAAACAAAACATCCTATCAAACATGTGATTATAAAATCCCTAGTATAGCAGCTTCTGGTGTAGCTCAGAAACTTCCATAGGGAAAAATCTGTAATTTTCTATCCTAAAAGGGCAGCAGGACTGGAAGGAAATTGGATGGGGAGATGGGAGAACTACATCAACATACACCCACTGTCTGGGCAGTAATTTTCTCTATTTTATATTCTCTTCACCATTCTGTAACAGCATTTTGAACAGAGGGCAGATATACTGAGTAATATCTATTTCAGAAGACTTACTTTACAAAGTGGGGGTAATAGCAATTTGTATTTAAAGGCTGCTTCTGAAAATGCAGTCAAGCACCTGCTTTTAGTGATTAGTGAAGATGAGTGATCACAAAAAACTAGTATGCCGAACTTAAGAGCACTAGCATTTATTGATCTCTAAAGCATAAAGTTAGCCTCTTCTTTTTTGATAATCACTGAGGGAAGCTATTGCTTATATGAAAAGAGTTATAGAAATCCTTATAATATTTTTAATTAACAGCAATTATGACAGTAATTCAGCCACTTTGTATTGAATGCTAACAATGTGCTTAATGTTGTATAAACATCTGAGATCTGATATATGTGCACAAGTGGTTTGAAAAACAGTACTCCGAGTAGAGTTATCAATGATTTGCTGGGTTTTCTTGTAGGGTTCTGTCCTGGATCCAGTACTGTTCACAATGTTCATTAATAATTTTGATGATGTAGGAGAGTACACTTTTTCAATTTCTGGAGGACACCACACTGGGAAAGATTGCAAGCACTTTGGAAGATAGGATAAAAAATTCAAAATTATATACTGGAATACTGGTGTGAAATTCAATGAAGATAATTATAGAGTACTGCTCTTAGCAAGGGAAAATTAAGTACTCCAATACAAAATGTTGAATAACTGACAGGGCAGCATTACCTATGAGAGGATAGCAATTAACTGTTCTTCATGTCCACCAGGGTAGGATAAGTAGTAATTAGCTTAATCTGAAGCAAGGGAAATTAAGGTTGGCTGTTAGAAAAAACTTTATAACGATGGGAATAGCTAAGCACTGGAACAGGTTGTGATGGACCCTCCCCCCGTGCTTTATGAAATGGACTTATGAACATAAATATACATAACGCAAATGTTTTTTGAGCAAATTATTTCATGTAACCCATCAATCTTCATGTCGTGATCCACTGGTTGGCTGCGTCTAGATTGGCTGCTTTTGCGCAAAAACTTGCCAGCTGTCTACACTGGCCGCTTGATTTTGCACAAGAGCACTGACGTTCTACTGTCCGAAATCAGTGCGTCTTCTGCAAATGCTTTGACGTTCCCGTTCATGCAAAAGCCCTTTTGCGCAAAAGGGCCAGTGTAGACAGGCAGCTAAGACATTTTGCACAAAAGCAGGCTAAATGGAAAAAAGCCCTATGGACGTTTGCAGACTCCGTAGCTGCAGTCAGCTCCCTGGACTTCCTGTAACCTGAGCCCCCTGAAAGCAGACGCAGGAGACCATCTCAGACCTCTGGACAGAGATCTGCCACATGGCCCCTGCCATCCAGCAGACACCCCGCAGGAGGATGGCAGCTCCAGGGGGGGGATCAGCCACCCGCACCCCCAGCGCAGGAGGCCCCCAGGGGCCGAAAACGACGAGCCCCGTTCTGGTCCTCGGGGGAGCTGGACACCCTGCTGGACTTGTGGCAGGAGGAGGGAGGCCCTCCACGACACCTGGTCCCAGTGCCGCAATGCCGAGATCTTTGCCTGCATGGCCCAGGTGCTTGCCCACCAGGGCCACCCAGCCCGGACCCTCGAGCAAGTCCAGGCAAAAGTAAAGGAGCTGCACCTGGGCTACGTGCGGGCCAGCGAGGGCCAGGGGGCAGGAGCTGACACCTGCCCCCATTACCACCGTCTCTATGCCACCCTCGGCTAGCTAGCCCCGCAAGCCCCGGACGTCCCCATTGACAGCAGCATGCACCCCTCTGTCACCAGGATCATCAAGACGGGGGAAGGAGACAGCAGAAGTGTGTTGGAGGACGAGGCCAGCACTGCCACCCTGCAGGCCCCCTCCGGTAGCCCCGATGTCTCCCGCACATCCTCGAGGCCGGGGAAGGATCCACTGGTGAGTGTTGCACTTCGTACTCACAAGGGCGGGGGGTGGGGAGCCAGGCGCCTGGAGGGGGAGGGGGAGAGCACGTCACTCAGGCCACGTGAGCTACACGGGCTGTGTAGCATTAGGCAGTATGCAGCACGTGCAACCATGTGGCCGCAGCAGGCAGCTCAAGGGCATGCCTGTGACCGTGCTGCTCACACACATCCGGCAGGACCGGGGGAAGGGTGGATGCCGGCTGGAACCAGCCAGGGCCCCAGGCACCTCCGCAAGGGTGCAGCACGCAGAACAGCACACTGTCCCATGCCTGGCTGTGAGGCACAACCAGCTGCTCCTGAGAAAACCACAGCATCACAGCCCATGAGCGTGGCCCCCACTGAGCCCCTCGCCTGCTCCTGGTGTCTTGGCTGGCCCCCCGAGGGAAGTCCCCACTGTGGCCACACATGTCTCTGGGCTACGTGTGTGAGGGCTAGTGGGAGAGAGAAGGGGGGGAAACGCTTGGGCCACCCCTAGGGCCACCTGAGTTTTGCTGCAAGGATGGGACACTCCCCAGTCACTCTCCTGGTTCTATCCAGGAGACATCCCACGTGATGGGGATCTGAGAGCCCAGACCATGTCTGCCAGATGTGCTCCTAGGCACTGTGTGGGGATTCATCTTGCTCCCTGTCAAACACCATTGATTAGCCCAAAGCCTCACAGCCTCCACCGGCAGGGAGTTCCACATGTGAACACAACACAAGTGCCCTCCCACCTCCACGGGGCCAGGACACAGACTGGTGGTTACAATACATGGAGAAGGGCCCTACTCCAGGGGTGGTCCTCTATGCAAACATACAACACGGGAGATGGGGGTAACCGAGTGGGCCCAAGCCACACTACTGTGGTGTCACCTGGGCTCATGGGTGGAGGGCATGAGGTGTGGGGACAGTGGCCGGGCTGCCTGACTGACCCATCCTTTCTTCTGTTCCCTTCAGCGGGACCAAGCACAAGCCGGGAACCATCAAGTCCTGCAGCAGCAGCAGCATCCCCAGCCGCCCAACCGCTGAGGCAGCAGCTCCGCCACTGGGACCAGCTCCTTCGGCACTACGTGCAGGCCGTCGAGCGCGTTGAGGCAGCCATCACTCGGCGCGTGGAGGCGGACCTGCAGTGGCGCCAGGAGGCCTGGGCCGCCTTCCAGGCCCAGTGCATCCGCATGGCAGATTCTGTCGCCACTCTCACCTCTCACATTGGCCATACCGTCCACTATGTCATGGCCTTGCCCCACGCCCCCGCCATCCCTTTCCTAGCACTGCCCCTCGACCCTCCTGCTCCTGTTCCTGCCCCTCCTGCAATGGCCTCTCCTGCTCCTGCCCCTCCTGCCCACCTTCCCTTGCAGCCTGCCCCGACGCGGCCTGTCCCCCATGTGCAGGTCCGCCCCCGCAGGAGTGGTCGCAGGGGCCACCCCTCCCAGGAGTAGCTCCTCCCCCTCCCAGGTCAAGGTCTCCTCCCCCTCTCCCCCTTGTAAATAAAAACATACAAGTTTTTCTGTTGAAAACAAAACTGTGTTGGTGTTTATTGGGAGGTGACGGGAGGGGGAATGGGAGGGAGTTGTATGGGGAGACTGAAGTGACCCTACTATGGGGCCTGTGCTAACATGCCCGTCAGGGCCTCTGGGATGCGCACCCCATCCTGGTGCGCCTGGCAGATGGCAGCTGTGCAGGGCTGTTCATAAGTCTGGGCCTCGGCTGCCATCCATGCAGGGAGGAACGCTTCCCCACTCCACTCCACAATGTTGTGGAGCACGCAGCACGCGGCCACTATCTCCGTTGCATTCCGCTTACCCATCTCGAGACGGGAGGGCAAACAACGGAAGCGGGCTTTTAAGTGGCCGAAGGCGCACTCCACTTGATTCTGGGCCTGGTTGAGGTGGTCGTTGAACCGGGCCCGGTTCTGGTCCGGCTGCCCTGTGTAGGGCCGCATTAGCCAGGGCAGCAGAGGGTAGGCTGCGTTCCCGATGATACAGATGGGAATAGGCACATCCCCGACAGTCAACTCCTGCCGGGGCAAGTAGGTGCCCGCCTGCAGCCTGCAAAACAGTCTGGAGTTGTAGAGGATGCGGGCGTCATGTGCCCTGCTGGACCAGCCCGCATAGATGTCCAGGAAGTGGCCCCGGTGGTCCACGAGGGCCTGAAGAACAATCGAGCAGTACCCCTTCCTGTTCATGAAATGGGCTGCTCGATGCTCCGGGGCCCGGACGGGGATGTGGTTTGCATCCAGGGTTCCCCCGCAGTTGGGGAACCTGAGGGCAGCGAAGCCAGCCAGCGTAGCGTCCAAGTCGCGCAGGCGGATCACTCTTGGGAGCAGGATATCGCTGATGGCATGGACGACCTGTAGAAGGGTGCAGAGAAACACGGGAACACATCACATAAGGCAGGGGTGAGTGTGCGCTCCCTTGCCCCCCCCCGTGATTACCTCTGTCCTCATGCACGCATATGTGCGCACACACACCACAGCCCCCTCACCCTACGTCCCCCCCCCCCCCACCAGCAGGCCTGTGCAAGGGAGGGACAGCCCAAATCCCTGGGTGACCCAGCCTGAAGTCTTGGCTGCCCCTGGGCATGGAGTGCAGCGCCCTCCCCCCACTCCACTCCCCCTGGGACTTACCTCCATGACAATGACACCGACGGTGGATCTACCCACCCCGAACTGGTGTGCACCAATTGGTAGCTGTCCGGGGTGGTCAGCTTCCATAGTGCAATGGTGACCCTCTTTTTGACGGGGATGGGTGCCCGCAGCCGGGTGGTGGCTCTCTGGAGCGCAGGGGCGAGCCAGGCACACAGCTCCAAGAACATCCGCTTTCGCATGCGGAAGTTCCGGAGCCATTGCTGGTTGTCCCATTGCCCCAGGACCAGCCGGTCCCACCAGTCCGTACTGGTGTCCAGTCTCCACAGTGGCCTCTCCACCCTGGTGTGGGGATGCCACAGGGACGCCATGGCCTCCCTGGTGAGGGAGTCCAAAGCGGTCTGCACCTTCTGGTCCTGGAACAGGAGGGCACCAGCCTGGAGCACCAGCTGCAGGCACTCCAAAATGTCCGGCCGGGCCAGAGCAGGCACATGGCCACCCCTGGCTCCATGGCAGACAAAACAAGGCAAGAGGAAAAAAAAAAACAGGCAAAAGCACTAGGTGGCAAAAGGCAGTGGTGTCCAAAAGTCAGAGGGCAACCACGAAAACTGCTACGGCTGTCAGTCCCTACAAGAGGTACTAAAGCACGGAGCACGAGAGAAACAGCATGTGTCTCAAAGGAACTCCAGCCCCCGCCCCTGGAAAGGGCTGGTGCCCTTTTGCCCTCTGCAAAATGGTTCCGGGCTTCTGCTTTTGCGCAAAAGCACGCTACTAATGTAGCAAAAGCGCATCGTTATAACGATAATTCTATGCCAATCTAGACACGCTTTTGCAGAAATACTTTTAACGGAAAAACTTTTCCATTAAAAGTATTTGCGCAAAATAATGCCAGTCTAGACGCAGTCGTTCTGTTTATCTTTCTTTGATGTATGTAGCGCGTGTGTGTGTGTGTGTGTGTGTGTGTGTGTGTGTGTGTGTGTGTGTGTGTGTAAAATTAGACATATGGAGTGGGGAATACTTTGTGGATTTCAGTGTGTGAATGAGAGACATATGGAGGGTGTTACCCAACTGTTAATCACATGTTAATCATGTGAGCAGAGTTGGCTCCGGGGCTGATTGCTGGGCTGAGTTCCTGGATGTTTATGATATAGTTATGTAGTTTGGTTACCAGAAATAATTCGTTTCAGGTTGGGGGGGTTGTCTGTAAGCGAGAATAGGTCTTTCCCCCAAGGCGTCTGAGAGTGAGGGATCATTTTCCAAGATAGGTTATAGATTGTGGACAATGCATTGGAGGGGTTTGAGTTGTGGACTGTAGGTAATGGTAAGCAGAATTCTGTTATTTTCTCTTTGGGGTCCATCTTGAAGTAGTTCATGTCTGCATTTCTTTCTGCATTTGCCCCTTCCATGGAAAATTACCTGGTCAGACCCTGCTGCTTGACAGTGGTTTGAAAACATCGCTGAATCATCAAGACTATATGGATATTGGAATGAAAAGAAAGGAATCATGAGAAGTTTGCAGTTTGCCCTATCTACCTTATTCCTATTTCCTTGTCATAGGTAACCCATAATATGTGATGAAAAAATGTACAGAATGCCCACAGCACAGTGGTGAAGCATTGAATGTCTGCCAGGAATGCTAAACGCTTATTTCAAAACGTTGTGCTATGGAGCCACGATGATATGAGGCAAAAGTGCCTTACTTGAGTGAATGTGATGTGTATGTACTGCTCACACAACAATCGAGAAGGCACTAAAGAAAACCAACGGCAACTTTCAAATATAGGCGCTTTCTTAGAAAATTGGTTGTAGAACAATAAACAGAAGGGGGGGGGGGGGGGAGAGTAGACAAGATGAAGTTCTACAGAAACCTCTAACACTCCCAGTATTACAATACAGTACCATATAATATCTGAAAGAACAAGGGCTAATGAGAAAGAGACCTTTAAAAAAGGGAAATGAATTGCTCAGAATAGCACAATCAACATTCATATAAAAGCCTGTATGGAAAAGAACCGTCCTAGAGTCCTATTCAGTTGCCACTGAAAAGAAATGCGTCTGGAGAATAGAGGAGCTAGTGAGAGCAGCATGCAGCTGCTGTTACAAAATAGACTCTGGCTTCTTGCAATGATCTTATCATATGGCTATTAAGCAGTATGGCTTTTACACTGCTTCTAGCAAACTTAGAGAAATGGCCTTTCAACCAGTCAGTCACCCATAGTCTCAGAGTTTCTCTTTCACATCTTACAAATATATTGACAACTTAAATGTATTCATTTTCTTCCTTTCCAAAGGTCTATGTAATATTACTCTTCCAAAGCGTATGGCAATGTACAATGCTGTTCAGCGTATAAAAGAAATGGAGGCCAACACATTTTCCATGTTAAAACTTGACAGATTTTTAGCTGATGCAAATTGGACTATGACTGAAGAAGCAATTAAAATTGATTATCCTTATAAAGTGAGTAATTTATCTGTTTTATCTGTATTCTATTTCTTGCAAAGAACATTATGTAAGAGGCAAAACTCATGCTTGAAATAAAGGAATGATTCACAGCTTTTGATTTACACTGGTATCCATTGGAAGAAGGGTAGACTCTTCAGTATTAGTTTTACAGGCTAATAGAGAATTGTAATGACAAATGAGGTTTCCAGTGTGATGGAAATAGCTGATATGCTATTAATATTATGGGACTTTTATCAAAGGGAAAAATTAATATACCAAAAAATTAGGGGCTAGCTATCCTGAATAGGATACCCTGATATCTTTGAGGTCTGTTTCGGTGAAAAGAGGGCTTGTGGAAATAGTTGAGGTATATAAGAATAATTGATAATTAATACAATACTTGGTCCTCAGTTACTTTTTAAGAAAAATGTTCCTATAAAACTTGAACTTGAATATGTTTCTGAAATACATTTATTAACTCTTCTGACAATGTTAGTAATAAGTAATGTGCATCTGAAAGTGGCCAGTACTTTTGTTTCACATGACTTGTTGGTGTCTTGGGTATAGCTGGGATTTACCTGTTCTGTGTATTTAGAGTTTAGATGTAATAGGAATGAATAAGTGAGCTAATGTTTAGATTTGGGATTTTTGTAGTGTTTGGGAAGACATTGGGATCTTCATATCCTAATATTGCCCCAGGCTCCATGCGGCACTGCTGCTTTGAATCATTCTCTTCTTTTTCTCCCCTCCTCCCCCTCCTCCCCGCTGCCTCTTTCTGATATAGGCAGCGAGGGGAGGGCACAACTAGTCATTCACATCCCTAGTGATAGGCCCCCTCTTGCTCCTAAATCCCCCTGCCACTTCTTCACTGGTCTGAGACACTCTACCTTTCTAGAGAACCTGGGCGCGGTACTGTATAATCTTGGGTCCCTGTTGCATACAGACTTTAAAGGTATAAAAATGTAAAACATTATTTTTGCTTGTCTTCCGGATCAGTAAATCTTCATAATTCATTTGCATAGAAATCAATATCTGAATATTAAATTCTGAAACAGGTATATCTTCATTACAAAAGTGCATACATACAATAAAGCAATATAGAGAAAAGCTAAGAATATGTTCTATTGTATTTTGTCATTTGACTGAAAATTGTAGCTTATTCTTTACTGTAAGTAGAAATAAAACATCTCAAACTTCATATTATTAAGAATAATTAAATACTAACAGCATTAGTACAAGTATTTGAATAATAACTATACATGCACCCACATTTGTCTTCTCAGTCCTACATGAGAGAAGTTGTTCAGATCATTATTTGGATTGTATTGGGGCTAGGATTCAGGCTATGATTAAATTAGTCTGTAGCACTCTTGTGACCTGTTAATTAGTTCACATTTGTTTTAACTCTGTATCAGCATTTGACTAACCATCCAGTTGGTCACTAACCAGAAAATATATGACCTTCCAGTGCTCAAAGAGCATCTATAGTACAATCTATCAAGCTTTTGAAAATTGAGCATCCTCTTCAGAAAATTTAAATTGTATTCTTTTATCCTTCACACATGGTGTTCAAGGTATATCCAAATGAGCAGTCGCTCAGAGCATATTGTATAAATCTTCATAATATGATACTTTCTCATCGTTGTTTCCAACATTTGTTAACATTTATACACTTTAAGAAAACCACAACAATGTCCTAAGTTTTTTTTCTAATAACTTTACTTGTAAATAGTTTATCAGAATTGATTCATAGGAGTATAAATAGGCTTTTTGTGAGTATAAATAAGCTTCTATCTGTATCTAATGCCACATATAGATTAAATTTGCATTTTAATTAGAATGTTTTATTTTATATTAGCCTTTGTTTTTTAAACATAGTTCTCTTAGCTTTTTGATTTTCATGCTTGGAGTATGTTGTGGTAAGTTCTCTTTTTTTTTTCTGTTTTTCTTATTTAGTTTGACATAGAGGAAGTTTCCCAAATTGTTAGAACACTTAAATGTCCAGATTGTAACAAAGAAATTTCATACGAGACAACACCTCAACAAATTGCTGACATACTAGAAGAAGCCAGGTTACGTCTTTTAACAGCGCAAATAGTAAGTATTCATTCTATTTGGTTCTATTCTTATTTTTCTGGATTAACACATATATTTTAATGTGACTATTATTATTTAAGAAATAGGTGTCCAAATGTGAACTGTGGACCACTTTGTGCCTCAAGTCTTCAGATTGTGGCCCTCAAGAATGACAGTTCTAGGAAGAAATGTTATTTTTGACTATATACTGAAAATGTATACCCTCAGCTATGTGGTGTGACTTTTAAACTGAAGCATTTGAATCAGTCCTATTTACTATAAGGATGAAATAGATAGGACCTCCTTCACAGTTCTCTCCCACTCTTGTTCCTGGAGTCTCAGCAGCAGCCTTGGTGGGCCTAGTATGCTCTTACCAGCATCTTTGTCCCTTCCTCATTGCTGCTCTCCCACTGATCCTCTGCTGAATCCTAGGGAAGGGATTAGAGAATAATTCTGCATTGTGCATTAATTTCTTTCTTGCCAGGCTGAGTTTCCAATTATACAGCCTTCCTCATCAATTATGACCATGCTAATTACACAAGACTGCAAGAACTCATTAATGATCTCCCTGAATGAAAAAGCTCCAGTCAATCATGAAAGAGGGCCGGACTGCATTCTGAGTGTCAAAGTACTTAGCGGACCCAGCAGCCAGAGCGACAGCCATGGCTATTGTCATGCGCTGTACCTCATAGCTTGTCATTTGGCATTCCACACAAACTCCATGTGAAAGTTTAAGACCTTTCTGACGATAGGAACCAATTGTTTATAACCAAAACAGACCCGGTCCTTCATTCAATGAAGGATTCTTATACAATCCTCCGGATGCTGGGTATGTCTGTCCCACCTAATAAGAGGAGACGGTATACACTTTACCAAAGATCTTGAGACAGCTCCTTCTACAGAAGTCAACAAAAACCATTTGAGCGAAGGTCTAAACGATGACCCAACAGGAGAGCTCAACATACTTGATCCACAGCACCTCAACGAGCAACATTGAAACAGCAGTTTTGAAGGTGTGCTTGAGGGTTTGAGTAACCTCCCTCTGGAACCACCTCCCTTCCCTGTCCCTCTTTAAGGACCCCTCTCATGAGTACCTACTACAAGCAGAAGTAGAAAAGCTAGTTACCTTTGGGGCCATGGATCTGGTTTCTTCAGAATTCCATGGGAGAGGTTTCTACTCAAATTATTTCCTTACATTGAAAACATCATCATCAACCATAAATTTAGGATGGTGATGTTAGGAATGAACATACCCATGCTGGATGAGTGGGACTGGTTCTCAGCCCTCAACCTTCAGGACTCCTATATATCCATTCACTCTTCCTCCAGAAGGTTTCTCGGATTTACTGTAGGGAAAAATCACTATCAATACCCTGGCTACCCTTCCAACTTAACAGCGCCACATGTGTTTTCCAAAGCTGGCTGTAGTGAACTTGTTTCTCAGACGTCAGGGGGTCATCATATTCTGCTACCTACACGATTGTCTAATCAAAGGTACTTTGCAACAACAAGCCTAACCATGTTGAACTCCACTCGGGAGGTCTTTTCCCATTTGGGCCTCCTAATAAACATACAAAAATTTACTTTGGAACCTACCCAGAAAATAGAATTCATCAGAGCACCATTAGATAGTCAAAGCCAGGGCGATCCTCCCTGTCCATTGCATTATGCAATCTCATAAATATGGTGCTACATGCCCCCTTTTCCAACGTTTGGATGTTTCTTCCATTTTGGGGACACATGATAGCCAGCACATACGTGGTACACCTTGCAAGGCTCCACATATGCTGCTTAAAAACATGGTTGGCATAAGTCTACGACCCAACAGCCTAGGAAAGTGAGTTATCTTTCCACTGGTGGCACTCACCTCACTACAGTGGTGAATATATCCACACATTCTCCTTGAGGGGCTACCTTTCCGCCAACCAGATTCTTTCCACATAATAACTACAGACATATCCCTCATGGGATGGGGTGCCCACTGCAGTCACCGAACAATCCAGAGCAGGTGGTGTCAGCCGACGGTCAGGGCAGTAAGTCCCTTATGACCAGCTGAAGTTCTTTTAAATTGTGCTTGGTTCTGTTACAGCAACTGAAGGAGTCAGGTTAAAGCTTAAACAGTTACTATTTTATTGTTACAGGGTAAACTTAGTTGTTAAATGCTACTACTGTGTTACAGATAACACAGACACTACAAAGGACAGGACAGAAATTACACTAATAAGTCACTTACAGGTACCATGAAACCTTTTTGGTTCTCTGAGCTCTTATTAAATGCATGCAAAATAGACACATAGCAGGTATATATTCTCACCCCTGCGTTCCAGACTTGGCGTGGCCAGCGTCTTTCTCTCAATCCCTCGGGAAGAAGTAGGGCGAGGTTGGGCGTCCCACAGACCTCGGGAAACAATCAGTACCTGCCAGCAGGTATAGATGATTGGAGCTCCAATGGGGTGGGCTGCTGAACCTCTTTTTATACCCCTTGGGTCATGTAGGCTTCTTCCTGGTCTCAAGTGGCCAATTAGGAAAAATGGCTTTGAATGCCAAGTTTCCCACAAAGGGTGCAAAGCATAATTTACACCTGGGAAAATGCAGACAATGGGCACCTCTGGTATGTGATGGGCGAAGATTCCTCTCCTGGGACAGTGCAGGCGTGTCAATTACTGGTACTAGCCATCAGGGTGACGGGAGGCCCTGGGTCATCAGCTAGCCCATTTACTGTCTGGTTTCTGTTTATGGTAGAGTCAGGGACAGGCAGCACACCTGTGTTCCCAGGGCATCAAAGGCTGACTGCCTTTCTCTTGCTCTCTGGGGGGGGGGGGGGGGGAACAAGATGGGGTTTGTGGAAAAACAAGATGGGGTTTGTGTCTGGCTACAGGTGGTCATGTTGAGAAGCATGGCTATACATCAGCATACTGGAACTGAGAGTTGTTTGCTACACCTGTCTATGCCTTCTGATATTCTGTGGTCACACCATACACGTCCTCATGGACAGCACCACCACGTATGTTTTACATTGACCATCGGGGAATTGCCCAATCATGGTCGTTATGCGCCACGTGATCAGGTTTTGGAATTGGTGCAAGAGAAATGACATTGCACTGACAACAATGTACCTACCAGGCCAACAGAACATCATGGCAGATACCCCGACCAGACACTTTTTGGAATAGCAAGAATGGGAGCCCATGATCCTTCATCACATATTCCAACAGTGGGGATTCCCATGAATAGATTTTTTTGCATCTAGATCCAACCACAATATCCATTTCTTTTCCAGGGCAGGTTAGGGCAAGGATTCCTGGGGAAATGCCTTTACTTTACCATGGCAGCTCCACTTTTGTACACGTTCCCACAGTGGGATGACACAAGTGCAATGGTCATTCTGATTGCCCCATTGTTGCCGATAAGAGTAAGTCTCAGGTCTGACACTGGGTTCTCAAAGTACCAAAGCATGCTGCACAGGTATTTGTCAAACACAAGCAGTTTATTTTCTGACAGGTATCAGCTGCCCCTGTTAACTAAAAAAAAACATGATAGCAAAAGCAGCATCTTATATCTCTTTTGCAAGCTGGGGACCCCGTTTCAGCTGCAAATGAAGCGGGAGATCATCTAGGCTTCCAAGGTGCCGGTACCAAAGCCCATCAGTGAGGTCCAATATGCCGTACTGTTATGCAGCTTATATCCAGGTTTTTACCCTGTTTTGCAGTTTGGAAGTTTCTGGGGGTTATTCGTTACAGTATGGCTCAGGTGTACTGCTTGTCCTTTGACTTTGTTTACATGATCAGTACTTCTGGGTAAACAGGATTGTTATTTTCCGCCCTTATCTACAATTCGTTCTTGCTACAATGGCTTATATTCCTAGAGACTTTCTTCTGGCTCATCAGTTGCAGGGAAGGGGAGGTGGGGAGAATGCAGGCCTCACCACCCCTATGCTTCACACTTACAGAGTTCTTCTACAGTTAACCCCTATGCTCATCCTGGCGCGGACAGCCATAGTTTTTGTATCTCTAGCACCTTCGATCAGCGAACTGATTCCCCTCCTGATCATCCCCAACCTCCTGACCCAACATCACAGGTGAGTTTACCACCCCCAACCTTTGAGCACTCAGCTCACCGCTTGGCTTCTCTATGGTTCCAAAACAAAGAACTTACCTGTTCTGAGAGGGTGAAGTGAGTTCTCCTGAATAGTCATTGTCCCTCGATGAGATATAAATGATGGCGATCTGGTACAACAGTGCTTCCAATCGCTGGAAATCCTAATCAATGAGAGCAAGTCAGTCCTTACTCCAAGTCCGTCGATACAATTCATTCGGATGCACCTCAACTCTGCTTCAGCCATTGCCTCTCTTCCTTCTGCATAATGCCATGCATCACAGCCTACAACTGTTTACAACTTCTGGGACACATGGCGTCTTGCAGCCCCCTGGTCCCCAATGCCGTCTATTTATGAGGTGCCTCCAAGGATGGCTCAGATCGAATTACAAACCCAACCTACACTCCCTGAGCAAAACACTGTCAGTCCCCGACACCGTAAAAAGATCAATACTGTGGTGAACTAAACTATACTATTTATGCAGGGGCATACCCTTTCAAACTCCAGAACCCATAGTGGTTATCATCATGGACGCTTCCCTCACGAGCTGGGGAGCACACATGAGAGACCTTACAGCCCAGGGCCTATGGATTCCGGCAGAGAGGATGCTACATATTGATGTTGTCGAGCTCAGGGCCGTCTGGCTCACATGCCAATATTTTCTACCCCTCATCTCCGGAACACACATCAAAATATACCAACAATATGGCCTGTATGTTTTATATAAGCAGACAAGATGGGGCACGATCCTACGCTCTATGCAAGGAAGCCATGGCACTCTGGAACTGGTGCCTCACTCATGGCATGTCCGTAAGTGTGTACCATCTCCCTGGTGCCCTAAACACCACCCTGGATGCCCTAAGCAGAGCCCTATCTCAAGATCAGATGAGTGTCAGATTGACTGTTCAGTTCTGACAAATATTTGCACAATGGGGATACCCTCACATAGACCTATTCGCTACCAGAACAAACAAAAAAAAATGTCCACTTTATTGCTCCAGGACAGGCATGAGAAAGCACTCACGAGGAGACGCTCTTATCCTCAAGTGGTATGACCACCTACTCTATGCATTCCCTCCCTTCTCCTCCTCAACAGAGTACTCATCAAAATATAAAAGGACAAAGTGAGGGTTATCCTAACAGTACCTTGCTGGCCCCGGCAGCCGTGGTTTCGCCTCCTGAGCAGAATGACCCTACATCTCCTGATCACACTCACATGCAACCTGAGCATACTATTTCAATTAAGAACCAAAGCTCCTCACTCGCAATTTCTTCTTCTTCTTCTCAAAGCATGGTACCTCAGTAGTCCACAGGTGTAGAATTACAATGTTCAGAGCAGGTATGTGACATGCTTCTTCACAGCAGGGCCCCTGCAATTTGGAAGACGTACACTAACAAATGGTCTCGTTTTGTACATTGGGCTGCTTCCCATAACATATCACTGGAGAATGCCCTCCTACCTACAATCCTTGATTACTTACTGCATCTTAAGCAATCCCACCTTTCCATGAGTTCAATTAGAGTATATCTCACAGCCATAACAATGTTCCATATGACTGTCGATGACACCATGGTCTTCATGCATCCCACAACCAAGCACTTCCTTCAAGGCCTACACGCACTATATCCTAATTCTACTGCCTCACAGGAACCATCGGACCTACATCGGGTACTAACCACGCTCACAAAACCTCCATTCGAACCTAAGGCCCCATGCCCCCTTCTTCACTTAATGCTCAAAACGACTTTCCTAGTTGCAATAACGTCAGCATGTCAGGTAGGAGAAATGGCTGCCCTACTGGCAAATCCACTGTTCAACATCTTTTTGTAAGGACAGAGTCTCTCTATGGACACATCCAAAGATTTTACCCAAGGTAAGGTCCGCCTTTCACCTTAATCAAACAATATACTTACCTGTATTTTTTCCTAAGCCTCATGCCAACACCTTTGAGGCACAGATGCATACGCTTGATATCCGCAGGGCATTCTTCTTCTGCCTCCACAGAACAAAGCCCTTTAGGTCATCCTCACAACTCTTTGTCTCCATTACAGACCATAACAAGGCATCAGGTATCAACATCATTGGATCTCTGACTGCATCACAAAGTGCTACAATCTTAATCATTTACCATCACTTACCTCAGTGTGTGCATATTCCATGAGAGCCGTCGCCGTTTCACTGAGAAGAGTTCCCATCAACGACATATATGCTGCTGCTACGTGGACATCAGAACAAACCTTTACCAGACACTATGCATTTTCTACTGGTCCTCTTCACCTTACAAGATTAGCAAAGGCAATACTAAAGACAGCTTACCGTCCTGATCCAAAGTCCCTATCTTCATAAGACAAATTGTTTTGCAGTCATTTGCTTTGGAGAACTCCCGGGGACGTGTGTCTCTCGAAGAGAAGGTTATTCGTGTTGGCTGTAACTGACGTTCTTCGAGATGAGGGTGCTCCACTACCCTCCATACTCCCCTCTATTTCGGACCAAGGGAAAAAAAATCTTTTCCACCAGGACAGGTTCTGAATACAGAAGGAATTGAAGGGAGGGTGGCCATACATATGCAATAGTATTGGACAGTGTCACGTGCCTTGTGCAGTCCCAATGCACTGCTAGGAAGAATCTGCTCTGAGGCACTGGGACACGCTTACACCTGTAGAGCACCCCCAGAGACGTCAGTTACAGCTAAGGTGAGTAACCTACTCTTCCCCAAACCTGCCTCACACTTTACCTCTTGACCATCATGCTCACCATAAAACCATCTCTACATCCAATTGCCCTCCCTGTCAGATTTCCCCTCTGTATAGGCATACATCTTTTCACTTACCTCCTGAACCTGGCTTGTCTGCCATTAAAGGATTTTTTTCTTCTCTCTCCTGAATTCTCTCTCCTGACAGGAATTCAGGTATCCCGAGAGGCATGTTTTCCTTCTTCCAGCCAAGCTGCCCTCTTGGCCTATCGGACCACAGCTGTGCCATTTGGTTATTTTAAAATGGACCAATATCCACCTTTGACTCACTCATTTTATTAAACATACCTCTACCATGTGAAGGCCAAAGATGGGGAATTTTACTGTCAGAGGCTTTCATAGACACCAGCCTTTTAAATAGGAATTTTATATGTTTTGGAAGCTCACTCCCAACTCCACCCTGACCAGAACAATATTGACAATATTCAGTAACTGAAACAGAGGTCTTGAAATAATCTTGAGGTGGACCTATGGCCTATCTCAAAGGGATCCCTTTACTCATGTCACAGACCATGTACCACTGCAGTGTGTACCTGCTGTAAAAGGTACAAAACCACTGTGCAGTGATATCTGCCCACCAACCGTAAGACTTTGAGATGTAACATTGGTCTGAGAGAGTTCATGAAATACTGATTTCTTTTTCTGGGTAAGAAGGGAGTCAAGCTTGTCTGACAATATCACAAGTCCTGTTTTAATAGGGAGGATGTGAGAGTGGGGTTTCTGTGGATAAATCTCTATAACATTTCCATATAACCATATATCATTCTCATATATGGATAAATCTCTAACATTTCCATATAACCATGTATCATTCTCATATAACCTTGTATTAAAAAAAACTTTGTAAGTCCTTTTATCTGTCTGTCTGTCTCTTTGTGTTAAGCTTTCTTATAGAATCCCTTGTATTAAGAGAAACCTTGTATTTAGTCTTTTCCATAGAAACTGTGTATCAAGCCCTTTGTTATAGGCCTTAGGAATAGTTAAGGTAAAGAAAAATGTCTTTTTCTAGGAATAGAATAGATCTCTCCCCTCTCATTGATTGCCCTTTTGAAATAATGAGGTGTGAATGGAGAAGGCTTGAAAGGGTGAGTACCTTCAACAGCAGTTGCAAGGGTGGACAGGAGCAGGGAGCCAGATCTGAAGACAGTAAGACTTGTGAAGTGAGGTCATTGAAAAGAAGATTGGACATATAAATGGCCTTGGGAGGCAAGCAGCAAGTACGTGCCCTTGGAAGGACCCTTTTGAAGCAGCATTAAAAAAAGCGCCACAAATATCTCACTGCATATGTAGGTGATGATTAACTGGCCTCATGAGAGGGATAAATATGAGGCATCTTGCAGGGGGACCCTGGGTTTTCATCTTATCAACATGGGAGCATCGATATGGATTGGCAGAAGCCCGGCTCCAGGCCTCCCCCACCTAACTCACCTGGCCACTGCAGTTAGGGGGAGCAATTATTGGTAACAACAAGAAGACGGGTTTTGTGTGTGTGTGTGTGTGTGTGTGTGTGTGTGTGTGTGTGTGTGTGTGCGCGCGCGCTATATTATATGCATATGATAAGTGTTGACTACTGTATGTGTGTATTACCAATAAATGTGGTATTTTGCCTTTTCCCCCGAAAGGATCCCGTGCAATACTTTTAAGTACAGCATTTCTATATGCCACCCCAGTCAGGTGAGGATTAATGAACTGCTGTAAGCTCATGCAGCCTTCTCCCTGCATGCCTGCAAGCCATTTGAGGCCTGGAAGGATTTAAAAAAGGAAAATTCAGCTTGATTAGCCAGCTGATACACTTTAAAACCCCAGTTCCCAAAGAAAGGCTAATCTGGGAACTCAACTGCTCACACAGCATTGTCCATCTAAATCACTTAAAAAGAATGTGGGCCAGGCCCCAAGCAGTTATTTTAAAACACATACAGATGACTCGTCTGATGGCTTTGAACTAGACTGCAACTGGCCAAAGTCCCTTTGAAGGAAGGGAGCCTTGTCACCAGTTTCCAGGGTGTTATTTCCCTTCTGGGACCTTCAGTAAGTAGCATCAGAAAAAATAGACTTTCATGAGACTTATCTGTGTGTTCCACACTTGGACCTGTAAATGCAGATCCCATCACACCTTTGTGGAGTTCTGTGGAGGACCATGCTCAAAATGCTAGCTCTGAAACAGTCTGCATGACTTAACACTTAGATAGGGGCCTCCCTGAAGCGATGGAAACAGATATTATTACTATTTCTGAAGGGAAAAGACCTGTTGCAGGGATAGCAATGTTTAAACATGGGATTTGGGGTGTAACATAAGCAGAAATCTGCTTGGTACCAGTGAGGCAAGTGTTTGATGACTAATTGCTGTTTAGCTAGAACGCCAAACAAGGTTACTGAGGTGAACAAGGAAGACCTGACTCTGAGGCAGATGAAAAAGGGGAAAAGAAGAGAGCCTCAAAATACTAAGCATATACAAGAAAAAAGGAATAACAAAATTGAACCAACTAATCTAACCTGGGTAAGAATAATACTAGATTAGCAAAGCTAACCAGTTGACATCACAATGTTCCATCTCAGGTTATAGGCACTTGTGAAGGCAATGGAGCAGCAACATGACTGCCCTTCCCTATTTGCCCTCAGATTAGAGCACAAGGATCTGCTAGATCACATGGCAGCTTATACATTTATTAAACCCCACACCAGATTGCATTCAGGTTGCTCCCAGTCCTCACTAAGATGGTCTGTGTAACCAATAATACAACTTAACCAAGAGGGTATCTATCCTATAGAACGCTCTTGGTGGAAGGAGACTCAAAGTCTTTGTGGGGACCACATTTGTGCATCCCCATAACAGGAGCATTACTACCAATGCTGCATTGCTAAGGTAGGAAACTCAATTCCAGGGCCTTACAGCTCAATGCAGGTGCACTCCATGATACTGGAAGAAAAAAATGTTTTTATGGAATTGTGTGCCTAGTATAAATGTAAATATGTAGAGTTAATTTATTTTGTACGTAATTATATTGATATGTTGTAAAATATTTTGTTCTAACAAGAATAGAGGAAAAGTTAGCAAGTTTTTTTTATCTTTTACATTGTAGTGCCTATCTTAATCATTGTAGTGATTCTTATGTTAAATCATGTTTTTGAGGGTTTTTTGTTTTTATCTAGGCCAGTTATCAGAAGCAGTACCATGCTGGAATGCTTAACCAAGAAGCTGCCCAAACATTAATAGGTGCAGCAGAAAGCTATGTTGATATTAAAGGAAAGTAAGTGCTTCATTTGCTTTAATTTTTAAAATTGAAATTAGTTGGATATCATACAGTATGGATGAAATGGTCAAATGCAGGTTTAACAACAGAAAAGGTGTATTCATTGCACTTTCTAATCCCTACACTTAAGCGTACAAATGAGCAACCTATAGATGCAATTCCTTTATGGGATGGTATTGGATTTTATAAGCATATTCATCCTACTGTACATCTGTTGTACATTTGAGAGAGTTTGCCTGTCTCTGTGTTTGATCAAAAATTCCTCCTAAATGGTAAAAACTAGGATTTGGATCCTCAAATATGGGATACACCTTACTTTTATCATAACTTAAAACAAGGTAAGGGTTTAGTTGTGCCCAGAAAATGGGATGTGCCTGGAATGGGATTGATTTTCCATAAAACCATACAGAAAAGAGAAAATCACCAGGCAGGTGAAAGCAGATAGCTGGAGATGCCCCCCTTTCCTCCTCCCTCCCCATCCGGGACTTTCCCAGCCCTGAGTCTCCCACCTCTCCAAGCGCCCTTTACAGAGGGCAAGGGGGTTCAAGCACCCTCCTGCCGATTCGTATAGGCTGTTTTCCCTTTGTCTGGAACTGAGGATAAAGTGTGCAGTTTACTGCATTCCACACTCTGGCTGGGGAGAGCAGGGGGCAGTTGAATCTGAAACTGCCCCAGTTGGGGGATATGTGCGCCATCCCCAGCTGTGACCATGAGAGCTGCAGCAGTCATGATGATGTGCTTCTCATCTGGTCCCAAGCTACTGCAATAAGAGAGGTCTGGTGTAGTCCTCTCCCCATGGCAGCTGTCATGCTGAAATCCTCAACCCCAGTCTCTCCTCTCTAGAGCAATGATTCAAATAAAGCATGTACATTTTCTTTTTTTTTTTTATGAGTTAAGGACCCAAGTAATGCTACGTAAATCTTCTAGTGTTCTATATGTGATAATCTAAAAGGAGAAGTTATGTTTAAAAATAATGAACAATGTAATCAAAATAGTTTAATAATTTTTAAAACATTTTTAAGGAAATTAGCCATTGTGAAAGTTGTCAGACATTACAGCCTTGTAACTGATGTGCTCTATTATATACATAACAAGTGCAGGCAGTCCCCGGGTTACGTACAAGATAAGGACTGTAGGTTTGTTCTTAAGTTGAATCTGTATGTAAGTCGGAACTGGCGTCCAGATTCAGCCGCTGCTGAAACTGACCGCCAGTTCTGACTTACATACAGAATCAACTTAAGAACCCCAAGCGTCCCCAAGTCAGCTGCTGCTGAAACTGATCAGCAGCTGATTCCAGGAAGCCCGGGGCAGAGCAACTCTGCCTCGGGCTTCCTGTAGTCAGCGCTGGTCAGTTTCAGCAGCGGCTAAATCAGGACGCCTGGGACAGAGCAGCTGGGGTGCTGCTGGGTTGCTCCAGTAGCGCTGCTCCTCGGCACTACTGGACCAACCCAGCAGCACCCCATCTGCTCTGCCCCAGGTGTCCTGATTCAGCCGCTGCTGAAACTGACCAGCAGCGGCTGAATCAGGACCAGAGAAGCTGGGGTGCTGCTGGGTTGGACCAGTAGCGCCCAGAGCGGCACTGCAGGACCAACCGGCAGCACCCCAGCTGCTCTACCACAGGCGTCCGGAGAAAAGCCTAGTCTGCTGGGGGGGGCGGGGAGGGCGTACTAGCTGCGCCCCCCCCCCACCCCAGCAGACCAGGAAGATACGGGCGGCGGACCGAGATGCACCGCGGTCCCGCCGCCTGGGTCCTCCGCGGCTTTGCTCCCCGTCTCCCTGGTCTGCTGGAGACCAGCAGACCAGGGAGACGGGGAGCAAAGCCTCTGAGGACGCCGGCAGCGGGACAGCCGCGGGGCGTCTGGGCTGTCCCGCTGCCCGAACCCACCCACCCCCCCCCCCGCGGCTTTGCAAAGCGCGAGGAAGCCGCCGCCGGCTTCCCTGCGCTTTGCAAAGCCGCGGGGGGGCTCGGGCAGCGAGGCACCCCAGGCGCGCCTGGACTGCCCCGCCGCCGGCTTCCCCGCGCTTTGCAAAGCCGCGGGGGGGCTCAGGCAGCGAGGCACCCCAGGCGTGCCTGGGCTGCCCCACCGCTGGCTTCGCAAAGCCGTGCCGGGGGGGGGGGGGGCTCGGGCAGCAGGGCTGCCTGAGCCCCTCCACAGCTTTGCTCTGCGTCTTCCTGGTCTGCAGACCAGGGAGACGCAGAGCAAAGCCCCAGAGTACACGGGCGGCAGGACCGCGAGGTCCCGCAGTCCGTGTACTCTGGGGCAGCCCCGTTCGTAACTGCGGATCCGACATAAGTCGGATCCGCGTAAGTCGGGGACTGCCTGTATATCAGGAGTACCAGCATTGTAAGCTGACCTAAACTATCGTTGACACCTTTTTACAAGGAAAACCTTCAAAAGTGAGACAAATTTCCTCTCCATGCCATTTTCATCTGTCCATCAGAGTATTGTGTACTAGCACCTGTCACCAAAATAACGGAATCCCTCTAATTAAAATAGATTACCGTAGAAAGATTGCTGGTCTGTATTAGTTCAGCCTTCTCTGGATTAGTTCAGCCAGGTCCTTGCTGTTGAAAATGCCTTATCTCTGACCTTTATACAATTAGCCCTGTTTTTTTCTTATCTGCATTGTCCCAAAGGAGTATGACTGTCCTGGCAGTTCTTAGAAGGACATGCAGTCTTTCTCTAGACAGGGAAGATGGTACAGCAGTTAGGATACTAAACTGGGACTAAGGACAGATGGATTCAATTCCCAGATCTGCCACAGACTTCCTGTATAGGGCTGTCAGATGTCAAGTTTTTGTCCAAAAAGTCTTGTCAAAAAGGGACACTGGCAGCTGACTAGAACCCAAAAGTCCATTTACCTGCAGTAAATGGCTTCTGCCTCCAGGGGTCAGAAAGAGCAATAGCTGCTGTTGGACTCTAGAGGAGTAGCTCTGATTAGCAGCTGCTGCTCTTCTCTCCCTCCAGTCTGATAGAACTGATTGGCTCCTAGATCTGGTTCCAAAGTAGGAATGAGTGCCATCAGAAGGGAGGGAGTAACTTGTCTGTCCCCCTTTTCCCACTGTGTCCCAATTTCCCCATCCCTTCATTATGGAGACAGATCACCCCACCCTACAGTGCCGCTATTACCCTGGCCTGCTGACATAGAAGTAGTTTATAAAGGGCCTATGGATTTGCCTTCCTTGGCACTGCTGCAGCTTTCAGACCCCCCTAGGTTGTGGGTTTTTTGTTTTGTATTGTTTTATTATCCCTTGTGGATAAGGGAGAAGCGGTGGATGTGGTATTCTTAGACTTTAGTAAGGCATTTGATACAGTCTCACGTGATATTCTTATCAATAAACTAGGTAAATACAACTTAAATGGGGATACTATAAGGTAGGTGCATAAGTGGCTGGATAACCGTACTCAAAGAGTAGTTATTAATGGTTCACAATCCTGCTGTAAAGGCATAACAAGTGGGGTTCCGCAGGGGTCTATTTTGGGACAGTCTCTGTTCAATATCTTCATCAACAATTTAGATATTGGCATAGAAAGCACGCTTATTAAGTTTGCAGTTGATACCAAGCTGGGAGGGGTTGCGACTAATCTGGAGAATAGGGCCATAATTCAAATTGACTTGGACAAATTGGAGAAATGGTCTGAGGTAAATAGGATGAAGTTTAATAAAGACAAATGCAAAGTGCTCCACTTACGAAGGAACAATCAGTTTCATACATACAGAATGGGAAGCGACTGTCTGGGAAGGAGTACGGCAGAAAGGGATCTAGGGGTCACAGTGGACCACAAGCTGAATATGAGTCAGCAGTTTGATGCTGTTGCACAGAAAGCAAACATGATTCTGGGATGCATTAACAGGTGTGTTGTGAGCAAGACACGAGAAGTCATTCTTCCGTTGTACTCTGTGCTGGTTAGGCCTCTATTGGAGTATTGTGTTCAGTTCTGGGCACCGCATTTCAAGAAAGATGTGGAGAAATTGGAGAGGGTCCAGAGAAGAGTAACAAGAATGATTAAAGGTCTAGAGAACATGACCTATGAGGGAAGGCTGAAGGAATTGGGTTTGTTTAGTTTAGAAAAGAGAAGATTGAGGGGGGACATGATAGCAGTTTTCAGATATCTAAAAGGGTGTCATAAGGAGGAGGGAGAAAACTTGTTCATCTTGGCCTCTGGGGATAGAACAAGAAGAAATGGGCTTAAACTGCAGCAAGGGAGGTTTAGGTTGGATATTAGGAAAAAGTTCCTAACGGTTAGGGTAGTCAAACGCTGGAATAAATTGCCCAGGGAGGTTGTGGAATCTCCATCTGTGGAGATATTTAAGAGTAGGTTGGATAAATGTCTATCAGGGATGGTCTAGACAGTATTTGGTCCTGCCATGAGGGCAGGGGACTGGACTTGATGACCTCTCAAGGTCCCTTCCAGTTCTAGTATTCTATCATTCTATGATTATGCCCCTTGTAGGTTGTGGTATGGCTGAGGTGGTGGTATGTGCTATTGAGCTTCTTGGGTTCATCAGTAATAGTAATAGAGCCATGCACAGATACAAAATTTAGATCTGCAAAAAATGAGCATCAGCTATCTGTAGATGTGATTACCCACAGATATAAAGCAGATACCTGAAAATTTGTAGGGTTTTAGATATAAAATAGGTATCTGCATCCATATCTGCAGATATGATCCATGCATTTCTGCATCCATATTTGTGGATGTGGATACCTGCAGACATAAAGCAGATATCTGTGCATTTGTAGGGCTCTAATCAGTAATCTTCCTACACTCCAGAGACATTACTGAGGAACCCAAGAAACTGAGGAGCAAATACTACCTCCTCATCTGCCCTGGAACCTTCATGGGGTATATCAAGAGAATCAGAGATGCTTTTCCCCAGCACTACTTGCATCTGGGGAGAGGTGGGAAGGCATGGCTGCAGTTGGCATGATTTTGGACAGTCTAAGCAGATGCTTGGGGCTTCTCCAGGTGATGGGTGGTTTTTGGCTCCAACCACAATGTGGGAGAAAGTGGGAAGGGGCAGAGCTGAGAGCTAGCTACTACCCAAATTACAGTGGGTAGATGTTCAAAGCAGTCCAACCTCTGGAGGAGGCAGCAGCTATGTGTTGCACAAGCAGCCGGAGCCTTTGTATTTTTCCATATGTAGATTTGGATACAGTTAATTACAATAATCCAGTCTGGCATGAATGGTAGTGAATTACAAATGGTATTGCTTGTGACTGATATAAAAATAGTGTCTAGATGCCACATTGTATTGAATGCTGTGCAAACACAGTAAAAATTAGTCTTTCTACTACAAAACTTCGTTGCCTAATGCCATAGTAGTTCTATGGGACATGTAAGTTGCTCAAGTATTCTTGAGAATTTTACTCTGACTTTCCAAGATAAGTCAAAAAGTTTGTCAAAGGCCTTCAATCTGAACCAAGATTTCCTGTGTCCCTGTCCAGATACTTTAGCCTTCCTCACATCCTTTCTCACTTCAGTCTTCAGAAAGGTCTGTGGATAAGGTGCTTTTAAAAAAGGAGTGTTTTATATTTTGCCATTGAATGTACATATGACATTTCCATTTACTTCTGTGAGAAGCACATGCAAATATAAGTACAGAATTTAATATGTATATAATTTCAGTGATTTTAATAGAAGTGTAAAATTGACAATACTTGGGTCTTAATATTATATTTATGGAAAATCTGTTCAGTTGAACTTGTTGACTAGATCATCAGCTGAGGTGAATTGGTATAGTTTCGCTGACTTCAATGGAGTTTTATCAGTTTGCATCATTTGTATGTATTTGTGTGTATTATAGCTTTATTTTCCAATAATATACAATTTCGTGATAACCTCTTTCTTTCTTAGATTTATGAATATTCATGAGGTAAAGACATATTGGGAAAGCAAAGGACTACTAGTTTCCTTTAAGAAATTGTTATCTGATTGGGTTTATAGTGTGAAAGATGAAAAATTTAAGTCATCAAGGTCAGTACAATATACCCTAAAAGTTTACATATAGTACGTCAACTTAATTGGGCTATCAGCATACAAGTTATTTCATACCCATATAATTAAAGTTATGTTTACATATTAATTGATCTATTTTTATACAAGGGGCATTTTTACCATTCATAGATTGCAAAGCCAGAATGTACCATTATGGACATTGTAGTCTGACCTCTTATATTACACAGATCGTAGAATTTCCCCAGAATAATTCCTTTTGAACAAGAGCATATATTTTTTTTAAAAATCCAGTCTCGATTTAAAGATTTTCAGTAATGGAGAATCCACCATGACTCTTCGTGAATTGTTCCAATATATAGCTAGCCTTACTGTTAAAAAAATTATAACATATCCAGTGTGAATTTGTCTAGCACCCGCTTCCTGCTGTTTGATCTTGTTGTATTTTTGTAGGCCAGATTGAAAAGTCCCTTATGAAATATTTGTTCCTCATATATGTTGTGATGCCATGTGGTCACAGAAGACTGCTGGGTGTGCTTCCCAGAGTACTGACAAAGCCACTGATACTCACCTTCTTGCTCTCTGAGGCTTCTCGCCACCCTGTCCTGCTGGGCAACTCATCTGGTCTCCCCCAGGCAAGGCACAGAGCTGAGCTCACCGCTTCCCTGAGGAACAATACAGACACTGAAACACTTCAGGCCTGAGGAAAATGCAGTTCTGGGCCCAGCTTCCAGGGATACCACTCCCCAAATGGGATCAGAACCCCAGATTAATTATTTAGGCAAGCCCCCTTTAACAATGAAAGAAGGATGTACACACTGATTGCTTCCCCAAGTAACAATTATATACACTGGGCTTGATAGTACATAAAAGTGATTTTATTAAGTATAAGCAGTAGGATTTAAGAGGTTGTAAACAAAAACAGGCAGAGCAAAGTAGATTATAAATTTAAAATAACAGAAAACACTTAGATAATTCTAACACTAAAACCTCAGTACAAACTGATTACAAACTCACCCTAAAACTATTCTTATTCCAGCTAAACCTTCAGCCAAGGCATTCCCTTAGGCTCTTTAGTTATCCCCTTGGGAGTGCCAAATACAAAGATAATGCTAGCTTCCCATTGTTTTATGGATTCCACTTTGGGCGGGAATTCTGTTTCTACATTCCACCCTTACATGGGAAGTTACCTGGCCAGCCTCTGCCAGTTAAGGAGGTCACATTACTCTCTAGGACTAACCACTGCTAAGACTTAAAGGTCAAAAGGGGCTGTTTACAGATGACCGGACCTTGAGGGAAATATCTTTGATGGCTTGCATTTGCACTTTTAAACCCATAAATCATTCCATACTCTATATATCTAACTTTAAACACAAGAATGATACCAAAATGTACCAAAATAAGATATACAGATCCATTGGATTATGACATAAAGATGGATAGGTTACATGAGATATTTTGTCCAAAGCATCTTCGAGTTATGTATATTTGTGTCTATAAGTCCATTTAATAAAGCATGGGGGTTCTGTCAGATATGTATTTATAGACTTTGATTAATCATGGGGTCTTTCAGAATTCATCACTGGTTCTTTAAGATGATAGAATGCATTTTTGACTACTATTGGTGTCTTGATTACACAATAAATTTTATTTTCTTTTTTTGAGTGATTGCACATGTGCAATATTGTGTGTGTGTGTGTGTGTGTGTGTCCAATGTACAGTTGTCAGAATTTTTCCCCCTGCCAATACCCAGGGGGTGTATGAATCTGAATATACTGGGTGAGACTGCCCCCAACTACTACAGTTCCTTTTGGCACCCAAAATGGTTGCTGGAAACAATCTTGCCTTGACTAATTCTCTCAATGATTTTGTGGTTGCTAATAATTCACATTGGTATATTTTTAATGTTAGTCAAGTAGCAGGATGCGTTTTAATTTATTTAAATGCAATTTTTTTCATACCTAGCTTGTTCCATTTTTCAGTACCTAGGAATGCCTGAGTCACTAGGCTTCAAGCCCTGTTTTTCATATTCCAAACCTATGACTGACGCACACACTATTTAAAGTGTCCTGATTAATCTCATATCAAGTGTCAGTGTCGGATTTGTAAGGACTTTAAGCCAAGGATCAAGAAGGATAGATAAGACAGGCTGAAGTTTCCGTTGATGGAGGCTGCTCTCAGTCTTGCGTATGTATTTGGCACATTCTCAAAATAGGAACAGCTATACTGGGTCAGACCGAAGGTCCATCTAGACCAGTATCCTGTCCTCTGCTGGACCAAATCCTGACACTGTTCACCCTCCCTCAAATAGAGGAACATATAGCTTCCCAGATGTGAGGAGGGAAGGAAAATTCCTGTTTTCTAAATTCCCCAAGCTCATCTAAATTCTGTTTAGATTAATGGGTTACTTGAATAGTTGGTGCAATTTGCATCAACTATTTGATTAGTTGATAAGGATGCCTCCACCTTTGAAGTGTAGCAACAGCCCCAGGATTGTTGCTATATCTCAAAGGCGAAAGCACTGGCCCCGTGATCCCCTTAGCGTTTCAAAGCAGCAGCACTTCATGGATTTTGGGGTCAGCGGGGAGGAGTCCCCAGCTGACCCCAAGCTCCATGCGGCACTGGCATTTTCAAACACTGCGGGGAGACCGATGTCAGGCATCTCCAACCCATTCTTAAAAAATCCCCCAAACAAACTATTTTTCTACCCTTCCCGTTTATTCAACTTGTATCCTAAATTTCCCTCCAAACATCAGTCATCATGCCTGGCTTACCAGGGTTCAGGAAGTGTGACCCTTGCAGAGAGACAGTGCCCGTTTCTGATAGGCATTCCTCTTGCGAAAAAGACCTGGGAGAGAGCCATATTCCACAGAAGTGCTTTCATTGCAGCAACTTCAGGTCCAGAGGCAGGCGAGACAGAAAGCTTCCCCTGAAAATATTACTGGAAAAATTGCTATAGCCTTCAGGAGAGGACTCTGCCAGTCAGCATAAAACGGGGGCCAGAATCAAGGGTCCGACTTCCACCAACTCGAGGATGTGAGTCTCCTCCTCATAAGACTGGGACTGTCACAAGCTCAGAGCTTCCCTGGCTAGATAACTGCCTGCAGTGCCAAGTGTGGCTAGAGTCAGCATTGCTGACAAGCAAGGCACCTCCGGTACAACCGCAGCATGAACACTGATGGTGCAAAAGCAGGCAGTTTCAGAGCCGAGACAGAAAGTCTCCACAACTCATCAACAACACTGATGTGAGACTTCGCACCAAAGTCAACCTGCACTGAAATGCCACCCCCCACTAGCACCATTGTTGGTGCAGACTGTGGCACTACATAGAGAGCAAAGTCAGCACTGACCAAATATCAAGGCAGAGCCGAAGTACACCACATCAAAACAGTTGCTGGCACTGATGCAGTTCCGTCAACAGAAGGATATAGAAGTCCACTCGTTGCCACAATCATCACTACTCAGTACCTACCACTCTGCCAATAGTAGGTCAGAACAACCACCTCTATCTCTGGCACCCTCAGTCTTATACAGTAACCAGATGCAGGGGCACAGGATAGTAGGTTCTTTTCCCAACACTCACTACCCACCACCCTAGGAGCTCAGGCCAACAAAACCAGCACACAGTGCACAGGTCCATCATATATAGCAAATTCGATGTGCCCCACCTCAGACCCAAGATACTGCATCAGCAATGAGGGATGAAGAGCCTCCTGAGGAAGAGGACCCCACAGATGTTGGAAAGGTCACACTTGAAAAACAACTCCTTGCCCAATGAAGCTGTGATCCCAGCCACCCCTCCTGTAGTGGATGACCTGAAGTACTTTCAGAATCTTTTTCAAAAAGTGGCCATGGTGCAGGAAATTGACCTGCCAGAAGTTCAGGAGAAACTTTTACAAATCCTTCAGCCACCATAAAGATTGTGCTACCCATAGACAAGGCTTTTCTGGAACTGTTGGATACACTATGGCAAATGCTGGCATCAGCATCCCCACAAACAAACAAGTGATAGAAAATATTTCATACCCGCCAAGTATATGGATTTCCTATTTTCCCACCTACAACCAAATTCTCTGGTGGTGGATGCATACATCAATGAGCTAAACAACCCCAATTCCATTTGACACCACAGAACAAGGACCACAAATGCTACGATTATGCCAACTTTGCCAAACTCCAAGAACTTCTGGAGCAAAAGCACCCACAGCTTCAAGCCATCATGCAGGAGGGCCAATCACTCCCGTACAACCCTCCAAGCTGCTCTAAATGTGGTAGACACAGAAGCCCATATCACTGCTATGGCAGTGGTAAAATATAGAGCCTCATGGCTTCAGGTCTCTAAAGATCTACAAATGAGGATTGATACCTCATGTGTTCAGATATCCCTAAATACTTACAAATGAAGGTCAAGGACATCCTGTTTGACGAGGCACACCTTTTTGCAACTTCAATGGATGAAGTCCTCCATACTAGGAAGGATTACCGAACTATGCTAAGAATATTTGGAATATATGCCCTATCAGACAAACAGAGGAGATACACTCCATGCCCAAATCACAGAAACACCTACAGCTGACAACAGCAGAGACTATATGATCACGGATCAAAACAATGACCTCAAAGAAGCAGATTACAACATTCACAAACCTCAGTGACTCAATCCACTATGTTAAAACAGAGTTTTTGAAAGATTGTTTGAGGGTCTGAGTGACCTCTCCCCAGCGCTTGAGAGACAATCCTCACACAGCCTGTGCCCTTTTCTCCAGTGTGCCAGTATAACATCAGATTAATGGGTTTTAGAGATTGACCAGTCAGATTACTCAACCCCATTCACATGCTTTTTTCTCCACATGTCTATGAAAGTAGCATTTCTTATGGCAATCACTTTGGCCAGGCAGTTGGGAGAGAGAGTGGTCTTCATGGCAGACTCTGCCCCTACCCACCCACCCCATACACATATACCCATGTTTACTAGGAATAAAGTTAAAGTATGCCTGCATCCCAAATTCTTGCCAAAAGTAGCCTCCACCTTCCACATTAATGAACCAGTACATTTACCTACTTTCTTTCCCAAACCACACGAGAATGTGTTGCAGGCATCTCTCCACATGCTCAACATCCGCCGTGTCCGTGTCTTTTACTTGGAGAGGGCCAAACCCAGGTGGAAGTCTACAAGACTTTTCTTGTTGATAGCTGAGTGTTAGAAAGGTAAAGTAGTCTCATCCCAATTGCTCTCTAAATCAGGGGTTCTTAACCAGTGAGGTGCGCCTCCCCATGGGAGATGTGAAGGGTTTACAGGGGAGGTGTGAGGTGCCTCCCAGAAAATGTATCGCAATTGCCTTCTCACTGGATAAAATTCTAAAGTTTAGATGTCTTCATAATTAATATTATGAATTAAAATTATAAACATTAATTTCTTATTAACTTCTAGAGATCGGCACACTACAATAGCAGTGCGAGTCAATCAGGCCTATGTGGCAACACACTACAATAACAGTACACAAGCATTGCCGACTTTCATCTTCAAATATTACGTAAATTTGTTAGGAAAAGGTTCAAAATAAAAAGCTCATATTGTTCATTTAAGCATTATAACGGGGTTCACTCACCCCACAGCGCCACCAGCCGTCGGACTTGGGAATTAGCTCAGATGGCTGTGTCCAGCCGGTTTCCCAGGTCCCAGGGTTCAGGCAGGCCTCGGGGTTCAAGCTAGGCCTTCAGCTCAGGCCAGTCCTCCGAATCACCAGGCACTAGTAGAGCCTTGGGTTCCTCTAGGTCAGGGGGTACTCCTGCTGGCCGGCTTGGCCAGGCCTCAGCAGCCCAGGCAAGGAAGCCTTCGCTGGCCTGAGGGAAGGTGGCTTTGGGAGGCCTGGGCCAGGTCTCAGCCTCGTCAGCCAGGAGTTCTGGGCAGGCCTCTGTCTCCCTCAGAGGCTGGGCCCCGACTGAGCTCCCTGGAAGAGTTCTTATAATCCTAACCATGCCTCTTAGCTTCCTGTAAGGTGAGGGGGTGGGGCTAGGCTGTGCACAAAATGTCTCCCAGGGGGGTGTGAACATGAAGTTCACTTTCAGGGGAGGTGTAAAGGTAAAAAGGTTAAGAACCCCTACTCTAAATGGATTTCCACTTGTGTATATATTCCTGCTATACAATACATAATAAAAAACCTCTGCAAAGGATAATAAAAAACCACTAGAGGAGGGGTAGCTCCTGAAGTTCTATAGCAGCATCCACAGCCTTCCTTAAAGATGTACTATTGGTTGATATATGCATAGCAGTGACGTGGTCATCTAAGCATACCTTTGTGAAATATCATGCCATAACAAATGGACCAATCCCCATGGACACAGTAGAACTGGCTGTCCTCTCATCCATGTCCTGGGTAGGACAGCAAAGCTCAGCACCTCAAGGTGGACACTGCTCTCCAAAGACCTAAAGTGGAGCACTCTCAGCATCTTCAAGAAGCTGCTTTATGCAGTAATAGCGATTCTTCAAGATATGTCCCCCTGTGGGTGCTCCACTAACCTCCCTCCTCCCCTCTACTGTGGAGTACAAATAGAGGGTGTCATTGTAAGGAAGGAACCAAGGCAGTCAATAAGCGCCAATGGCACCACAGGACGCTTTCTGTGCATGCATGGCACGGCTACAAAAAATTGCTCATCAGTGGCATGAGGATGCACTGACACCTAAAATGGAGCACTCACAGGGACATACATCTTGAAGAACCATCATTACTGCACAAGGTGAGTAACTTCATCATCATCTTCAGAGAGGGTGACAGTAGCCAGGCTTCAACAGCCAGATTTTTTCCTATATCTTTACTCTACCATTTATGCATTTCATTTGGCACTTGCACTAGAGGCATGCCTACCTGGTGCCCACTGGCCTGGTCAGTGCAACATGGTTATCCGCCATGGCCATAAGTGGAACTTGTAGACTGGTTCGCAGGGCACTAGCTCTGCTTCAGTGTCTCTTTTGAGGCCAAAATGTGTCTTTGATTACAGCTCCTCCTATGAGTACCATATCACTTAGCTCAGGAACAGCTGTCTCATTTGGAAGGTATGGCTAAAATGAAAGATAAAAGTATGCCATGGAAAAATCGTCATTGCCTTTTGAGGTGATCACTCCTGAAGCATCCTCAGTTCCACCAGGATTTTAAGACTTCAGGACGACTAATGAGGAGGATTGCTAAAACATAGGGGATTTGGTCCAAAGTTGTCCAACAGGATCCTCAAACTCTTGGACACACACAGCAAGTCCTGGCTTTGGGAAGGGTCAGCCTTACAAATAGTGATACCCTCCTGAATCCTGCCAAAGCTTTATGGCAGACCCCAGCCTCCTTACCATCAGCAAAGTCAATCATTCAGCTGCCTGCACAGCAATGCTTTCAACCTTCTTTCGTCTTAGGACCCTTTTGTAAATGTCGATGGCCCGTCATGACCCACTAAGTAGGCTGGAGGTGGGATGTTGGATCTTGCTCTTTTTGGGGGTATTGGAGACAATGCTAGTATACCAATCTGCAGTAACTCTTGGTCCAAACACCAATCACACTGCATTTGATTGAAGGTCCACTGCCCCAAAATCAAAGCTGAGCTCTGAATCCAGGCATACAAAGCTTGTGTCTTAGAGCTTGACTGATCAGTTAAAATCTGCAGTGAGAATAGATTCCACAAAGGCTACATATTTAGTTAAGAGGTTTTAAACTGTGTTTAATCATTCTACTGCTAACACTACTATTTGGCACATTTAGGAATATTTGCTACATCTGAAATCTTTTGGACTGTCCAATAACTAAATCAGTTAATTGGGCTCTATTTCAACCATATGCCCCATTACATCCTGATGAAGGTTCCTTAGTGGGGTTTTTTTTAATCTGATGGTGATGACGAGCTTTAAAGTTATTTTTAGGTATATACCACCATCAGAGATCAAGTATGCACTTAAGAGCTGAACCTGATACTGTCAGGTTTAATAAGATCTCCTTTTGAGCCACTGGCAACTCTCTCTCTTTTTTTTTATTGGTCCTTTCTATGAAAATGGCATTTGTAGTAACAGTGACATTAGCTGGGAATGTATCTGAGTTACAAGCATTCTCAGCTAACTTCCATTCACCATTTTCTCAAGGACAAATTCTTAAAATCATAGAAGATTAAGGTTGAAAGAGACCACAGAAGGTCATCGAGTCCACTCCCTGCTCAAAGCAGGATCAAGCCTAACTAAACCATTCCAGTCAGGGCTTTGTCAAGCCTCACCTTCAAAACCTCTAAGGATGGAGAGTCCATCACCTCCCAAGACAACCAATTCCAGTGCTTCACCACTCTCCCAGTGAAATGTTTTTTCTTAATAACCAACCTAGATCTCCCCCACTGCAACTTGAGGCCATTGCTTCTTGTTCTATCATTTTCCACTGTAGGAGAAAGAAAGAGCCTGAAGCATAGGCCTAGTGTTTGAACCAAAGTAAGCAAGAGTTACACTATGTGTAATATACAGGCCGTGTCAAAAGTAGATGTTTGCCTGCAAGTCAGTGTCTCTTGGCACTAGAACAACTAGCACTGATAAAATCACATGAAGTATGTAAATACATTCCATCAGGACAGTACAGGAGTACTCAGCTGTGTACATGATAATATAGTTTGAAAAAACAAGAGTGAAAGCTTAACAATGGGTAGTGAATAGGACTGCTTTGGAGGAAAGTACAAGGGGAGGTACCAAACATGTCATTAGTGCGTAAGATGATTCATACGGTGGGTATCATAGATTGTTCATTTCTGTCTATAAATATTGGAGTACCTCAACTTAATTATTTGGCTGGCCTAAGGGGCGATAGTATGGATTTCACTATCGACTGAGCCATGTCCATTGTCCTGGATACAAATATGTAGGGGCCCGGAGGCCATCTGGCTACCGACAACTATTAATGTACTTTGTTCAACAATAAATCTGACTCAGGTGCTTTCGTATCTTATCTATGATCTTTGTGGGCTCTCGTAAAGTCTATTATGCTAGCTACCTATGCAGAGCTGGCACGATATACTGAGGGAGCATATGAAAATGCACGCAACTGAACTTTTATCATCACTGATGAAGCAGAAAATCTGTCAGGATGCCACACCAATGAATCCTGAATTTACTGTATCGCTGACTTGAACTACTTGTAGCCACCACTGAGAATAACCTGAATCCCTCCTTTTTGAAACCCCCTTTCAGGTAGTTAAAGGCTGCTATCAGATCCCCCTCATTCTCTTCCACAGATTAAATAAACGCAGTTCCATTAGCCTACACTCATAAGTCATATACACCAGCCCCGAAATCATTTCCATTGCCCTCCACTGGACTCTTTCCAATTTGTCCACATCCTGTGTGTAGCAGGGGCTAAAACTAGACACAGTGCTCCAGATGTGGCCTCACTGATGCCGAATAGAGGAGAATAATCATTTCCCTTGATCTGCTGTCAATGTTCCTACTGATCCAGCCCAATTAAGGTCATTGTGGAGAAATTAAATAATTCTTCACGTTGGTCTTCACAGCTGAGGACGTGAAGGAGATTCCCAAACCTGAGTAATTTTTTTTAGCTGCCAAATCTGAAGAACAAATTGGAGATCTTTAGAGGAGGTTTTGGAACAAATTGATAAACTAAACAGTAATAAGTCACCAATATCAGATGGCATTCACCCAGAAGTGTGGCTTTAAACCTATTCTTTAAATCTTCTCTACCAAATGACTAGAGGATAGCTAATCAGATGCCAGTTTTTTAAAAGGTCTCTAGCGGTTAATTAGGCAAAATAAACTGTCATGGGATAGATAGGAGGGAGTGTGCTCTCATGAATATATAACTGATTAAAAGCTAGGAGATAAAGGGTAGGATAAATTATCAGTTTTCAGAATGAAGAGTGGTAAACTATGTGTTTCCCCCAGGGGTCTGTACTGGAACTAATCCTATTCAACATATTCATAAATGATCTGCAGAAAGGGGTATAGTGAGGTGGCAAAATTTGCAGATTATACAAAACTGCTCAAGATAGTTAAGTCCAAAGCAGACTGAGAAGAGCTTCAAAAGGAACTCACAAAACTAGGTGACTGTGCAACAAAATGGTCGAGGAATATTAATGTTGATAAATCCAAAGCAATGCATTTTGGAAAACATAATCCCAACTACATGTATAAAATGATAGGGACTAAATTAGCTGTTGTCACTTGAGAGAGATTTAGGAGTCATTGTGGATAGTTCTCTGAAAATATCCACTCAATGCGCAGCAGCAGTCAAAAAAGCAAATAAAAATGTTAGGAATTGTTAAAAAAGGGATAGAAAGTAAGACATAATATTTTCTTGCCTCTATATAAAATCATATAAACAGACATGGTTGCTTCATCTTAAAAAAGATATCTTGGCACTGGAAGAAGTTCAGAAAAGGGGCAACAAAAATTATTAGGGTTATAGAGTGGCTGCCATATGAGGAGAGATTAATAAAACTAGGACTTTTCAGCTTGGAAAAGAGATGGATAAAGAGGGATATGATAGAGGTCTGTAAAATCATGGTTCATAGAATGAGAGCTGTAAGAGACCTCAGAAGGTCATCAAGTCCAGCCTCCTGCTCTGGGAAGGACCAATCCCAACTAAATCAACCCATCCAGGGCTTTGTCAAGCCAAGACTTAAACACCTCTAGGGACGGAGACTCCACTACTTCCCTAGGTAACCCATTCCAGTGCTTCACCACCCTCCTAGTGAAATAGTTTTTCCTAATATCCAACCTGGACCTCTCCCACCACAACTTGAGACCATTGCTCCTTGTTCTACCATCTGTCACTACTGAGAACAGCCTCTCTCCATCCTCCTTGGAACCTCCCTTCAGGAAGTTGAAGGCTGCTATCCAATCCCCCCTCACTCTTCGCTTCTGCAGACTAAACAGACCCAAGTCCCTCAGCCTCTCCTTATAAGTCATATGCTCCAGCACCCTAATCATTTTGGTTGCCCTCTGCTGGATCCCCTCCAATGCGTCCATATCCTTTGTGTGTGTGTGTGTGGGGGGGGGGGGGCAGAACTGGACACAATACTCCAGATGTGGCCTCACCAGAGCCGAATAAAGGGGAATAATGACATCTCTGGATCTGCTGGCAATGCTCCTCTTCATGCAACCTAATATGCCATTAGCCTTCTTGGCTACAAGGGCACACTGTTGACTCATATCCAGCTTCTCATCCACTGTAACCCCCAGGTCCTTTTCTGCAGAACTACTACTTAAGTGGTTGGTCCCCAGCTTGTAACAATGCTTGGGATTCTTCCATCCCAAGTGCAGGACTCTGCACTTGTCTTTGTTGAACCTCATCAGATTTCTTGTGGCCCAATCCTCCAATTTGTCTAAGTCACTCTGAACCCTATCTCTGCCCTTAAGCATTTCTACCTTTCTTAGGGTGTGTCTAGACTACTGAGTTTTGTCGACAAAAGTGGAGTTTTGTCGACAAAACTATACCAGCGTCTACACTACCGCTGAGTTCTGTCGACATAACGTCGACAGAACTCAGCAGTTTTGTCGACGCTGGTATACCTCATTTTACGAGGCATAACACCTTCTGTTGACAGAGTTCTGTCGACAGAAGGTGTTATTACCTGTAGGGTTGCGTCCAGACTACGGGGTTCTGTCGACAAAGCAGCTTGCTTTGTCTACAGAACTCAATGTGTCTGGACGCTCTATGTCGACAGAAGTTTTGTCGACAGTATCTGTCGACAAAACTTCTGTCGACAAAACCCGGTAGTCTAGACGTACCCTTAGTGTCATCTGCAAACTTGCTGAGGGTGCAATCCATCCCCCCAATCCAGGTCATTAATAAGGATATTGAACAAAACCGGTCCTAGACCCAAACCTTGGGGCACTCCACTAGAAACTGACCACCATCCTGACATCAAGCCATTGATCACTACCCGCTGGGCCCAGGCTTCTAGCCATCTTTCTATCCATCTTACTGTCCATTTATCCAATCCACATTCCCTTAACTTGCTTGCAAGAATATTGTGGAAGACCGTATCAACAGCCTTGTTAAAGTTAAGGTATATCACATCCACTGACTTTCCCACATCCACAGAGCCAGTTACCTCATCATAGAAGCTAATCAGATTGGTCAGGCACAATTTTCCCTTTGTGAATCCATGCTGACTATTCCTAATCACTTTCCTCTCTTCCAAGTGCCTCATAATGGATTCCTTAAGGATCCCTTCCATGATTTTTCCAGGAACCGAGGTAAGACTGACCGGCCTATAGTTCCCTCAATCGTCCTTCTTCCCTTTTTTGTAGATGGGCACTACATTTGCCTTTTCCAATCATCCGGGATTTCTCCCAATCTCCATGACTTTTCAAAGATAATGGCCAATAGCTACTCAGTGACATTTGTCAACTCCCTCAGTACCCTAGGATGCGTTAAGTCCGGACCCATGTATTTGTGTACGTTTAGCTTTTCTAAATAGTTCCTAACCTGTTCTTTACCTACCAAGGGCTGTCCATCTTCATCCCATCTTGTGTCACTTAGCGCATTAGTCCGGGAGCCCATCTTGTCTATGAATACAGATGCAAAGAAAGCATTGAGTACTTTAGCTTTCCCCACATCATCTGTCACTAGGTTACCTCCTTCATCCAGTAGGGGCCGCACACCCTCTCTGATCACCTTCTTCCTGTTAACATGCCTGTAGAAACCTTACTTGTTATCCTTCACATCCTTAGCCAGTCGCAATTCCATTTGCACTTTTGCCTTTCTGATAACCCCCCAGCATTCTCGAGCTATACATTTAAACTCCTCCCTGGTCATTTGTCCAAGTTTCCACTTTTTGTAAGCTTCCTTTTTGTGCTTAAGTTCACCAAGGATTTCCCCTGTAAGCCAATCCGGTCTTCTATCATGTTTGCCTCTCTTGCTACGCGTCGGGATGGTTTCTTTCTGTGCCTTTAATAAGGCTTATTTAAAATACTGCCAGCTGTCCTGGACTCCTTTCCCCTTCATGTTAGCATCCCTGGGGATTCTGCCCATCAGGTCTTTCAGGGAGTCAAAATCTGCTTTTTTGAAGTCCAAGGTGTGTATTTTACTACTCTCTTTTCTTCCTTTGGTCAGGATCCTGAAATCTACCATCTCATGATCACTGCTTCCCAGGTTGTCACCCACCTCCACTTCCCCTATTAGTTCCTCCCTGTTTGTGAGCAGAAGGTCAAGCTGCGCACGGCCCCTGGTCGGATCCTTCAGCACTTGTGCCAAGAAGTTATCCCTAACATTCTCCAAAAACTTCCTGGATTGCCTGTGTACTGCCGTATTGGTTTCTCAACAGATGTCAGGGTGATTAAAACCCCCCACGAGAACCAGGGCCTGCGATCCGGAAGCTTCTTTCAGTTGTCCGAAGAGAGCCTCATCTACCTCATCCACGTGATTCGGTGGCCTGTAGCAGACACCAACCACAACATCACTGCTGTTGTTTGTTCCTTTAAACTTAACCCATAGATTCTCAACAAGTTTTTCTCCCTCTTTATCCTGGAGTTCAGAGCAGTCATAGTGTTCTCTTACATATAGTGGAACTCCTCCTCCTTTTCTCCCCTGCCTGTTCCTCCTGAACAGTCTATACCCTTCCATGACTGTGCTCCAGTCATGCGAATCATCCCACCAAGTGTCTGTTATCCCAATTAAATCGTATTTCTTGGTTCATGTGGAAAAAGTGAATAAATAAAAATTACACAAAAACTAAGGTTCACCAAAGGAAATTAATAGATAGCAGGTTTAAAACAAAAAAAGGAAGTACTTCATACAATGCACAGTCAACCTGTGGAATTCCTTGCCTGAGGATGTCATGAAGTCCAAGACTAAAACAAGGTTTAAGAAAGTGCTAGATAAGTTAATGAAGATAGGTCTATCAGTGGTCATTAGTCATGACTGGCAGTGTTCCTAGTCTCTATTTTTCAGAAGCTGGAAAAGGGCAACAGGGGATGGATCTTTTGATGATTACCTGTTCTGTTCTTTCCTTCTGGGGTATGTGGCATTGACCACTGTTGGACAGTAAAGGGCTATATGGACCCTTGGTCTGATCACCTGTGGTTCCTAGCTTGTAGCAGTACATGGGATTCTTCCTTCTGAAGTGTAGGATTTTGCTCTTGTACTTGTTGAACCTCATCAGACTTTGTTTGCTGGTAAGAATACTATGGGAGACCATATCAAAAGCTTTGCTAAAGTCAAGGTATTTCACATCCACTGTTTTCTCCATATCCACAGAGCTAGTTAGCTCATCATAGAAGACCATCAGATTGATGCCTTTGGTGAATACTCTTTCTGATCACCTTCCTTTAGTACAAGTGTTTCAGAATGGATTCCTTGAGGATTTTTCCAATGATTTTGTGAGGCTGACCAGTATGTAGTTCCTTCTCCTTTTTAAAAGATGGGCATCTGCCTTTTTCCAATTGTTGACTCCCCAGATCGCCAGTTTTCAAAATAACGGCCAGTGGCTCTGCAATCACATCAACCAATTCTCTCAGCACCCTTGTATGTATTAGATCCAGCCCCCCATGGACTTATATCCAGTTTTTCTAAATAGTCTTTAAACTGTTTTTTCACGACTGCTCACCTCCTTCCTATACTGTGCTGTCCAGTGCAGCAGTCTAGAGCTGACTTTGTTGGTGAAGATCAAGGCAAAAAAAGCATTTTTAAGTACAGGCAGTCCCCGGGTTACGTACAAGATAGGAACTGTAGGTTTGTTCTTAAGTTGAATTTGTATGTAAGTCGGAACTGGCGTCCAGATTCAGCCGCTGCTGAAACTGACCAGCGGCTGTGTGACGGTGCGTTGGGGGTCCCCCGTCTCCTGCACCCCGAAATGGCACAAACAGACCGCACCAGCCGGTGGAGTAGAGGAAGTTTATTGCCTCTCCAGGATACAGCACAGCACAGATGGAATCTGGTCACAGAGCTGGGCTAGGATGCCTCAGGCCCCCTTGAGTTGGGGGGAGACTGGGCCCCTAAACTCCAGCCCCTTTCCCTAGGCTGTCTCCTCCATGCTCACAGACAGCCAGCAACCAACTCACTAACTTCCAGCCCTGCCCCCCAGCCAGGGCAGCATCCACCTTCCTTTGTTCCTCTCCATGGGGGGTGTCTGGCCACTGGTTTGCATAGTGACTCATCCTGTTTGGCTGGGTCCTGGTACCCACGGCAGCCAGTGGGGGTTACCCCAGAGCCAGCAGCATAGAAACCAGCCAGGTACCCCCACTACGTCACAGTTCTCCCCCTTCTGAGAGCGAACTGAGCAGGGTCACTCCGCTCGTGACCTAGGGAAGTTCGGGTCCTCTGCGTGGGAACCCGCCCTGGGGACATGGGTGCTCCCCTTGACTCGGGCCGCCCGTGGCGAGGCCCCACATGAGCTGGCTTCCCTCTGTCCACTCGCCGCCCCACTCCGGGGCGACTGGCACAGGCCTGTTCTCGGGGGTCACACCCACCCTTCCGCTGGCCTTGATCTCTGGCCAGGGTCTCTCGGGCTGGGGCCATGAGCCCAGCGAGCCTTCTCTGGACAGCCAGGGCAGCTTCCACCCCCGATGCTCCATCCAGGGAGATCTTCCCCTCCCATAACTCTCTCAGCAAGCCCAGAGGGTCCTCTATCTGGGGTAGAGACCCCCAAACCGCTTTCCTACTGTCTTGGGCCTTCCCGCCCCTCTGGCAGGAGTCACAGGACCGGCAGTACCGCTGCACGGCTGTAAAGATTCCCGGCCAGTAGAAGTGCTGGAGCAGCCTCAGCCGGGTGCTCCGGATCCCCCGGTGGCCCCCAACGGGGACGTCGTGGGCCAAATACAGCAGCTTGAGGCGATACTTTCGGGGGACGACCAGCTGCCGCTGGACCCTCCATGCCCTCGCCTTCCTGGGGGAAAGCCATTCACGGAACAGGAGTCCACGCTCCTGCAGGAATCTCTCCTGGCCACCTCTCCCCCGGGGCTGAGCTGCACGGAGGCCAGCCTGGTCCCTCAGCCTCTGCAAGGAGGGGTCTGCCTGCACCTCAGCCTGGAATTCAGCTGCTGAGGCAGGGATCGGGACCTGTCCCCCACCTCTGCCTAGGTCCGGAGTCCCAGCCTGGCTGGACCCCGTGTCCACTGGGATGGGACCCTGAGGACGCTGCCAGGAGTCCTTCCCTGGACCCACGTTGTCAGCCCCCCGCTGGCTCTGGCTCCGGGTAGTGACTAGAGCCCGCTGGGATTCATGGGGCCACTCCTCTAGGTCATTCCCCATCAGCACCTCGGTGGGCAAGTGCGGGTGCACCCCCACTTCCTTGAGGCCTTCCTTTGCCCCCCATTTCAGATGCACCCTGGCTACAGGCACCTTAAACGGGGACCCGTCTATGTCCTTCAGGGTCAGCTGCGTGTGGGGTAGTATCCGGTCTGGGGCCACTATATCGGATCGGGCCAGCGTCACCTCCGCCCCCGTGTCCCAGAAGCCCGTCACCTTCCTACCATCCACCTCCAGGGGTATGAGGCACTCGCTCTGCAGGGGCCGTCCTGCCCCCACACGGTACACGGAGAAATCCGCCTCCCGAGGGTCGGACCTCCCAGGGGAGGTGCACTGAGCATCCTTCCCCTCTCTCTGAGCTGAGGTTTGCCTGCCAGCCCCTGCCTCTGGGGCAGCCTGCCCTTCCTCCCGCCCCAGCCAGTTAACCCTGGAAAGTCCCCGGTCCTGGGACCTGGTGCACTGAGCCCTCTTGTGGGTTACCATCCTTCCTGCAGAGCAGCACAGGGAAGGCTCGGTATTAAGGGCTTAGCACCCAGAAAAGTAACCCCCAGATTAGTCTTACCCTTTTAAAAGTTTTACACAGAGAAATCTCATCAGTTAGTTCCCTTTATCAATGAGAGAGAGATTCGCAGTGGTTGTGTCCCATCCCCCCTTCCCCTCAAGCCGCGTAACATTTTTTACACTGGGCCCGATAATAAACAAAAATGTTTTTATTAAGTACAAAAAGTAGGATTTAAGTTGTTGCAAGTGAAGATAGTCAGAAAAAAGTAAGTTAATACATTAAAATGAATAGAAAAATACATAACTGATTCTAATCCAGTAAGACACTCGTTACATGCAAATTCATATCCTAAACAGCTGTTCTTATTTCAGATAGAAGCTGCAAATCAGAGTGGATCTCTTATTCTGACTTGGGTCTACAGCCGTCTTTAAAGTTCTTTTGTATCTTCATAGGGTGTGCCAGGCTGTTTCAAAAGCCAGCTGAAAACAAAAGCTGATTGTTTCTTATTGCTTAAATAGACTTCCTCCATAGCCAAAGGAATTATTAGTTTTCCATAGGGATGGGGGATGCAAAACAATCAGGTCCAAGATAGAGTCCAATATTAGGTGGTATGGTCACGTGTCTTTTTAGGACCAATCAAAGTTTGGTCTTACAGGATAAGCACAATCATTCACAAGTCACTGATTTGAATACTGAATCATTAAATTCCCGAAGTACCACTATAATGGTCCTCATTATTTTTAGAATGATAAACAGATTCACACTTCATATTTCTAATTTCACATACAAGAATGACACATGCACAAAAATTGTATTATACAGATTTAGCAGATTGTAACTGTAAAATTGATATGTTTTATGACCTCTTTTGCATAAAGCATCTTCAAATTATGCATATTCGTATTCCACTTCTTCAAATGACTGGAGTATTAGGAGGAGGGAAAAAAAAGAGAAAAGGGGAAAAAAGACAGTGAGTAGATTGTTCAAGTACAGTAAACTTCCGATAATCCGGCACCTTTCGGACCCAGGGGGTGCCGGATTATCAGATATGCCGGACTATCAGAAGGGGGGGCTATGAGGGGTCTGGAGTGGGGTGGGAGGGGATGCCACCCCAGACCCCTCATAGCCCCTCTTTACGATAGTCCGGCTCTGCCCCAGGCGTCCCTGATTCAGCTGCTGCTGGTCAGTTTCAGCAGCAGCTGAATCGGGGATGCCTGCAATAGAGCAGCTGGGGTGCTGCCGGGTTGGTCCCGCAGCGCCGAGGTGTGGTGCTACGGCACCAACCCAGCAGCACTCCAGCTGCTCTTGGGGACGTATGGGACAGAACAGCTGGGGTACTGCACGGTTGGTTCTGCAGCGCTGCCCCTCGGGGCTGCGGGACCAACCCGGCAGCACCCCAGCTGCTCTTGGGGACGCCTGTGGCAGAGCAGCTGGAGTGCTGCCGGGTTGGTCCCACAGTGCCGAGGAGCGGCGCTACGGGACCAACCCCGCAGCACCCCAGCTGCTCTGCCACAGGCGTCTGGATTCAGCCTGCTGGTGAAACTGACGTTGCTGGTCAGTTTCACCAGCAGGCTGAATCCCAACGCCTGGGGCAAAGCAGCTGGGGTGCTGCCGGGTTGGTCCCGTAGCGCCGCCCCTCGGCACTGTGGGACCAACCCGGCAGCACCCCAGCTGCTCTGCCCCAGGGGTCCCCAAGTCAGCCGCTGCTGAAACAGATCAGCTCTGCCCCGGGCTTCCTGGAATCAGCCGCTGATCTGTTTCAGCAGCGGCTGAATCGGGGACCCCTGGGGCAGAGCAGCTGGGGTCCTGCCGGGTTGGTCCCGCAGCGCCATCCTTTGCTCTGCCACAGGCGTCCCCAAGAGCAGCTGGGGTGCTGTCGGGTTGGTCCCGCAGCCCCAAGGGGCAGCGCTACGGGACCAACCAGTCAGCATCCCAGCTTTCCCGATTCAGCTGCTGGTCAGTTTCAGCAGCAGCTGAATGGGGGAAGCCTGTCCGGCTGCCCCAGCACTTCCGGGTTCCTGATGGTGTTTTACTGTAGTTACAAGAGGCTGATAAACAAACAATGGAGGTTCTAATTGTTCTTAGCTTCTTGTAATTACTTGAACAATCTATTCACTGTCTTTCTCCCCCCCCCCCCCCCTTTCTCTCTTTCTTTCCTCTTCTGCTCCACTTCCTTATTTATTCTTGGATCTGGACTTCTAATACTCCAGTCATCTGAAGAAGAGGGTTGTGCCCATGAAAGCTCATGATATCATTTACACGTTTTATGAGTCTTGAAGGTGTTACTAGACTGTTTGTTGTTTTTTAAGTTTTTCCTGTTACAGAGTAACTCAGTGACCCCTCTGAAAATATTAATATTCATAAGCCAATTTTCACAAAGCACTGGAGGTCCATCACAGAGTCATCTGTAGTGGAACATATATATTCATGATCATTCAAAGGAGGAAAAAAGTTACCTGTACAGTAACTGTTGTTTTTCAAAAGCGACGAGGAGTCCTGTGGCACCATATAGACTAACTGAAGTGTAGGAGCATAAGCTTTCGTGGGCAAAGACCCACTTCGTCAGATGCAGGTAGTGGAAATTTCCAGAGGCAGGAATAAATATGCAGGCCAGGTTCAGGCTGGAGATGACGAGGTGGATCCAATCAAGGAGGATGAGGCCCACTTCTAGCAGCTGATCTGGAGGTGTGAATTCCAAGAGAGCAGAAGCTGCTTTTGTAGTTAGCAAGCCATTCACAGTCTTTGTTTAATCCAGAGTTGATTGTGTCAAACTTAAAGATGAACTGTAGCTCAGCAGTTTCTCTTTGAAGTCTGGTCCTGAAGTTTTTTTGCTGCAGGATGGCTACTTTTAGATCTGCAATTGTGTGTCCAGGAAGATTGAAGTGTTCCCCTACAGGTTTTTGTATGTTGCCATTCCTAATATCAGATTTGTGTCCATTGATTCTTTTACGTAGGGACTGTCCTGTTTGGCCGATGTATATAGCAGTGGGGCATTGTTGGCACATGATGGCATATATTACGTTGGTAGATGTGCAGGAGAATGTACCAGTGACAGTATGGCTGATCTGGTTAGGTCCTGTGATGGTGTTGCTGGTGTATATATGTGGGCAGAGTTGGCACCGAGGTTTGTTGCAAGGATTGGTTCCTGAGTTCGAGTTATTATACATTACTAGACCGTTAACTAATTGGTGTACTATTGTTTCAGTCAGTTTCTTTCTATAGTATATGGGAAATCCATATTCTCCTGTTTTTAGACCAAATAAAAATTAATGTGATGATAAAGTCCTAACATTATTTTCATAACGTTGGTTTACAGGAACAAGATTCTGAAGCTGTGTCACCAAATTGTATTTATGGAAGAATTTGAGTACATAAGTCACATAGTAACATTATTGAATTTCGTTCCCATTTTAATGGATTTTATGCCATATCTAAGTGAATTATATCGTAACCAACTAAAAATCTCTAACTACTATTTCATCGGTTTGTATATACTAGAGGCATCATTAAAGGTATTCTAAGAATTATATTTTTTCCATGAATGGTAATTTTTCTTGTTGTTTTTTCTTAGAAATGCAAAATTCTATTTAATGGAAAGATGCTTACAAATATTGTACAAACGGGATTCTTTTTGTTATAAAACACAATGACTTGTTTGCCCTTGGCAGGTTGTTCCATCTTTTAAATGATCTTCTATTGTATTAATGATGTTTTTTTCAGATTAACTTGAATTTTTCCACACCACAGCATAAAATTATTAACTTATTTTCTGAGCTTATTAATGGATGATTCTTACTTTTTTTATCCACCCACACTATTATGTCTTGTTCTTTGTGCATGACCATTTAGGTATACAGGCAGTCCCCAGGTTATGTACAAGATAGGGACTGTAGGTTTGTTCTTAAGTTGAATCTGTATGTAAGTCGGAACTGGCGTCCAGATTCAGCCGCTGCTGAAACTGATCAGTTTCAACAGCGGCTGAATCTGGACGCCAGTTCTGACTTACATACAGATTCAACTTAAGAACCCCAGACATCCCCAAGTCAGCTGCTGCTGAAACTGATCAGCGACTGATTCCAGGAAGCCCGGGGCAGGGGCTTCCTGTAGTCAGCCACTGGTCAGTTTCAGCAGCGGCTGACTTGGGGACGCCTGGGGCAGAGCAGCTGGGGTGCTGCTGGGTTGGTCCCCATCAGACCAGAGGCACCGGGAGCAAAGCGGCAGCGGCGGCGGGGTGCCGCGCCTCTGAGGCTTTGCTCTGGCAAAGCCTCAGAGGCGCGGGACCCCTCTGCCTCCCCGGCTTTGCTCCAGGTGTCCCTGGTCTGCTGGAGACGGTCCCCAGCACACCAGGGGCACCTGGAGCAGCTTTTCTCGCCCCGGAGGTCGAGGTGGCGGGACCGCTGCGCTCTGGGCGGTCCCGCTGCCTGCGAGCTCTGGGGCGAGAGAGCCCCGTTCGTAAGTGCAGATCCGACATAAGTCGGATCCGCGTAACTCGGGGACTGCCTGTACTCTATATCTCTGAGTAATGAAATTACTATGTTACTTCTTATGCATCATCATTCCTATGTTAATAAGAGCCCTAGTGGTACAGAAGGGGGCAATTTTTATTCCAGCTCTACATAATAGTATCTGAACACTGAGTTTTTAAATCAGACAGGATCTTCAAGTGGCCCCTGCAAGGTTTCATGTTTGGAGTGTGCTGGTGATGGAGTTCTGATAATGGAACATTACACAGTAGTGCCTGTAGCAGTGTTCTCAGGTCCCATCCTGTTCCTAATCATTCTGAGAACCAGGCTATAAAAGGGAGGTAGCACTTCAGACATGTCAGTACTTTTATTTTATTTTATAGAGTTATTTTGTTTATTTTCCATTAGTTTTGGAGTTCTTAACCTACATTTTGGCACTTGCATCTTGTGGTATGGAGCTAAAGGGAAAAAGACCAGATTTCAAGATAGAATTATAGAATATTAGAATTGGAAGGGACTTCTAGAGGTGAAGTGCAGTCTCCTGCACTCACAGCAGGACCAAGCACCATCTAGATCTTTTTATCTAACCTGCTCTTAAATATCTCCAATTATGGAGATTCCACAACCTCTATAGGCAGTTTATTCCAGTGTTCAACCACTGTGACAGGACGGTTTTCCTAGCGTCCAGCCTAAATCTCCTTTGCTGCACTCTGTGCCCATTGCTTCTTGCCCCATCATCAGAGGATAAGGAGAATATTTCTTCTCCCTCCTCCTTGTAACACTCTTTTGGGTACTGAAAGCTGTCTTGTCCCCTCTGTCTTCTCTTTTTCAAAATAAACAAACCCAGTTCTTTCAGTCTTCCTTCATAGGTCATTTTTTCTAGTCCTGTAATTATTTTTGTTGCTCTTCTCTGGACCTTCTCCAGTTTCTCCACATCTTTCCTGAAGTATGGTTACCACAATACTTGAAATGAGGCCTAATCAGAGCAGAGTAGAGAAGAAGAATTACTTCATGTCTTGCTTACCACACTCCTCTTAATTCATCCTAGGAAGCTGGTGGGGGCGGGGGAGAGGGATTGCTTTTTGGTTGGTTGGTTGGGTTTTTGGTTGGGCTTTTTTTTTTCCCCCCAATAATGTCACACTGTTGACTCATATTTAGCTTGTGGTCTGCTATGACCCTTAGATCCCTTTCTACGGTACTTCTTCTAGACAGTCACTTAATATTTTGTATGTGTGAAACTGATTGTTCCTCCCTAAGTAGAGTACTTTGCATTTATCCTTATTGATATATGATGTATGCCTGTTGTCCTGCTCTATTCTCCATTTCAGATCTTAGATGAGGCATGTGGCTTGCCTGGGAACAGGGCATTTTTCTTCATCTTATCTCTCATCTAGCTGCAGCACCTAACGATCTTATAAAGAATGCCTAAAGAGGTTCCAAGCTACACTGCTTCAGGAGGCCCTGGCAATAAACCCACTGGATTCAAATCCCCTACATGATTTGAGAGTACAATCAGATTGTATCCACCTGTGGAGGGCAAGCAACAAACTAAAACTCTTCACAAGGCACTGTCCTCCACTTCTGGTGTCGTATCAAACCCTTCAGTGCAGAAGGATCCAATCCCCCCACCTGTGTGGAGGACACCATATTGTAGGGTAAAATGGCATCTTCCACACAAGTAAGGGCCCGTAAATTGAATCTTGTAAAATGTTCCCAATGGGCAGATGCTTCCACTGGTGACAAGTAGCATCAAAGTGCTCTTTAATAGCCTTGTCCTCAGAATATTTAAGAAAACTGGGAGAGGGGAGAACAGGAGTAGGTGCAAGAGCACTCCAATGGGCACTGCTATGATTAAATATTCCACTGTCATAGCTGTACCACTGACATCTCAAGAGAGTGAATGTGCAGAGTCCATTTTGAAAAACTCCAATTACAAGTGAATAAATTTCATATTTTCAATAAATAATTATCCATTTTAAAAATGGAGTGGAATGTGGTTGTTTGGAAAGTCTTAAGTTTTTAAGCGCTTTTGATATTTTTTACCAAAAAAATTAGAGAAATATACCTCAGAGTAACAGTCCATTGACTATGGCCCCCTTGTAGGGTGCAAGCAACATGGCAGAGCTAGGTTCATGCTCTGCCTAAATTGGAGGAGTAATGTGAACACACATCTCCCACATCCTGAATCAGTTTGTCTCTCTTTCCAAATCTCTCCTGTTGGAGGTGTTCTGCTTGAATTATTTCTATAAACATTCATTAGTCCAATAAGAAAAAGAAGTGTCCTAGGTAGGGGGAAGGTTATGTTCCCCCAGTAATCACCTATGAAGTGAGTGGCCCATGCATAACTCAGCTACTCCTGCTGTGTTCTGAAGCCAGAATTTAAGTCTTACACAGTTTACATATGTGTTTCAAGTTGCGTATGTGCAGTTGCGGAAAGGTAATATTTACCTTTCAAAAATTACCTTTGAGAACAGAAAAGCTAGAAATAAAATATTTGTTTTTATTTTAAAGATTTTAATTTTGCGTAAGTTGGTTGTTAAGACCAATAGTAGGGATGTGTTGTGCTCTGTGAATAGAGGGATGAGTAGATTTGTCAAATCTGGGGTAGTGTTGAAAAATGTATTATAATTGTTTCCAGATTTGAGTAAAAGCTCAATGTATTTTTTTGTTTTTATAATGCAAATGATGGGATGAATCTAAATACTTTGTTTCTTCTGAATAACAGGTTGTGGCCATGGGGAGGACGTACATCTTTCATCATTGGAATTGTTTTGACCTAGTGATCATAATAATTGCACTGATAGATATCATGATTATTAATGTTTTTAAGCCACTTCACCGAACAGACCATATGATTAAGATTGTCAGGATATTCCGAGTTATTCGCCTTATTAGACTTCTTCGTGTTTTGAAGGTAAAGATAAAGATTTATATAGTTTTTAACACAGAATTATATAAACATGCAACTTTGTATTTCATTTTCATGTGCAGTAAATGTAAACCAAATTCTCAAATATTATTGTTTTAAATCTGTGTGGCTTCTCCTTGATGTGACATCCCATTATGTGCTTTGCTGGTGACGTCTCACAGCATACTGCACAGAGAGCATGGGAGTATGTTGCATGCTTATATCACTAAGATAAAACCGTATTTCTTCTTTATAAAACTGCCTTCCCACATCTACTCTTAAATTTGTATGATATATCACATGCTCTGTTGAACAATTGAATGTAGTTTAGAAGAGGATCATTGCAGTCTGTGTGTCAGCATTAACGGTTAGGGGCGTACAACCAATCCTTCTCAAATTCTGATAGAAATGTAGCCGTGTTAGTCTGGTGTAGCTGAAACAAAATACAGGACTATGTAGCACTTCAAAGACTAACAAGATGGTTTATTAGATGATCAGCTTTCATAGGCCACGAAAGCTGATCATCTAATAAACCATCTTGTTAGTCTTTGAAGTGCTACATAGTCCTTTTTTTTCTCAAATCCTGGTTGTCTGATTTCTCTCAAATAGAATAATCTGAGGGTTACTAATCACACATTGTTCTCCTTGTTTTGTTTTATTAAATTCTAATTCATGAGGAAAGATTTTCTTTCCCCCTTTCCCCCAATTCTAAATCTTTATATGTGTAACCCCTCCTGTTCACTAGCCCAGTGTGAGGTTATTCAGCAGACTGGAATCCTTATGACTTCTTACACAACTGTAGGAGGCTGGGCCTGAGGCCCCTTGGTGTGCTCTGCGTTGTGTTATTATGTGTGTGCACCACAGACCAGATCCACTCAGAGAAACCACCAGGAATAGGCTTTATTCTGTGGGGAAAAAAAACAACAAAAAACAAAACCAAACACAGAGAACAGGATTTCAGTTCAGCAGCCCATCCTCTCTGCGTGCAGCTTGCATGCTGCTTCTAGCTCAGACCCTGCTGGGGGCAGAGGGTACATCCTGGCAGGAACCAGGAAGTTCTCCCAACATGCCGCAGTTTGTAGTCCACAACTTGTAGTTCTCAGGGCTGGTGTTGAAGCACACTGGACCTTGGGCTACACCCTTCCCCCATGTATTGAAAGGGTGACCTCGTCCTTTTCCTTAGTCAAAAACCTCTCAGCTTCATGCTGCATGTCCCACAGTAGCTGTGGCCAAAACCCCCAGTCTCTGCTCTTCTTCATCAGGCAGCCCTCTTTTCCATATTGAGCTGTACAGGTGCCCTGCACTGTCTGGTTGATCACCGTGGAATTGGTGCATTATCTCTAGGCACCTCTTTGGTCTGGACCCACTCAGTCTGCCCTTCTCCAATCCAATTCGGTTCATTCAGACTCTCCTCGGTTTGGTCGGCCTCTTCTGTTGCTCCCATGGTCTGGTCAGGCTCATTCAGGTCAGAGTGCCAAGAGTCTGAGTCAAAATGGTCTGGGTCTGAGGACTCACTGCAGTGTAACCATGGCTCCTCTTCATTGTTCTGCCTGTCCCCCATGTCCGAGGTATCCCCTGTGTGTGTCATCCTCCTATGGGTTTTCTTTTCCCTGTAGCCACCTGGCTTATCTATAGGGCCGCCAGTAAGTTTCATTCCTGCTCCTGCCTGCAACGGGAGGCTTCCCTCAAGTTCTGGCATGGCTCCCTGCATGTCTGCTTCCCTGCCTACTGGTTGACTGACTCCACTGATTGGTAGACACATGCATGGCGTAATTTGGTTAAGGTGTATCACCTATTCCACCCCTCCTGATTCTGGCCGTACTACATAGATAGGCAAGTCCCCTTGTCTTCTAATCATAATATAGAGAGTTAGTTCCCATCTGTCTCCCAGTATCGGTGTCCCTTTCTTTTCCCTGGCTACTAGCACCATGTCTCCAGGAAATCAATGGGACTTCTTGTGTCTGGTGGCCATAGTACTTGTTCTGGTGAAGTTTGGTAGCTTCAGATGCCCGTGCAGCCTGATGGTACGCTGTTTCTAGGCATTCTCTGAGCTGGGAGACTTACTCTTCCACCTCTATCCCCTCATTTCCTCGGTGGGGGAGACCCAGAACCAGATCTATCTTCATCTTTGGGTGCCAGCCAAACATTAGGAAGAATGGGGAAAACCCAGTGGACTCACGACTAATGCAATTGTAGGTGTGAGTCATGGACTCAACAGAGTCCTTCCAATTTGCCTTTTGCTCTGGACACAGAGTTCCCAGCATATTCATGAGTGTTTGATTGAACTGCTCAGTAGTCCCATTCCCCTGCAGGTGATAGGCTCTGCTTTTTGAGATCCCCAACAGTTTCCAGAGCTGGACGAGGAGATTGCTTTCAAAATTCCTCCCCTGGTCTGTATGTATCCTTTTGAGAATGCCATAGTTGTAGATGTAATAATAGAGATATAGCCGTGTTAGTCTGGTCTAGCTGAAACAAAAGACAGGACTATGCAGCACTTTAAAGACTAACAAGATGGTTTATTAGGTGATGAGCTTTCGTGGGCCAGACCCACTTCCTCAGATAAAATTGTGGAAGAAAATTGGCGTGATCATATATACGAAAGGGATACAATAAAAAAAAAGTGAACACACATAAAAAGGACAAATCAAATTTCAGAACAGAGAGGGGATGAGGGGGGGAGGTTAATGTCTGTGGAAACAGTCTGGATGAACTGTTTCCACATCACCTTGGCCACGGTAGATGCCCGCTGTTCACAAGCAGGGTACGCTTGAGCATAGTGACTGAAGTGGTCAGTAACTACAAGGATATTCTCTGTACCCCTCCCCCTGGATGGTTCCAGGGTAAGAAAGTCAATACATGCTAGCTCCAGGGGCCTACTGGTATGGATTGAGGTTAGTGGAGCTCTGCTTTTAGAGATGTTTCTTTTTCTTAGTCAGCACCTTTTGTAGGAGAGGCACCACTTCTGTATGGTGGACTGCATGCGTGGCCAATAACAGCGAGTGTGGATGAGGTCCACTGTATGGTCAATGTCCATGTGTCCCATGTCTGTGTGCAGATAGATCTTCAAACACTTCTCTCTGGAGTTTCTCTGGTAGCACAATGTGTTGGATCTGTCCCTCTCCTGGGATTGTTGTTCTCCTGTAAATGATCCCTTCTACCACTTGCAGTCGCTTCTATTGGTTCAGTAATAACTTTACTGGTGTTACTTCCTTCTGCTTCTCCCAGGCACTGGGTGTTTGCTGTCTGGGCAGGTAGGACCTTACTTGAGAGATTACTGCATCCTTTTCCTGCAGCATCCTCAATTCTTCCTTAGGCAGGCCTGGGATTAACTCGATGGGTGGCCAATGGAGTGGCTCAGCTCTGTTGCTATCCTTTGGCCATCACTGTGGGTTGGCTACAGAAGACATTGCATCCAGCATTCAGAACGGTAGCCACCTCCTCTCTGGGTAGCTGAGACAGGTCATCAGCATTGGCATTACTTTTCCCAGGCCAGTACTTTATCGAAGTTGAACTCTGCCAGCTTTGCCATTCACCTTTGACTGGTTATATCTAACTTAGCAGTAGTAGTAACATAGGTCAGTGGATTGTTGTCAGTTAGCACTGTGAATTGGTGACCTAGAACAGGGGTTCTCAAACTTTATGATACCGCGACCCCCCTCTAAGTTGCTTGCGATCCCCCGGGGGGTTGGGACCCACAGTTTGAGAAATGTGGTCCTAGAAGATAGTCTCTAAATTTATCTCCAGCTACCCATTTTAATGACAAAAACTCCAGTTTACGGGCAGGATAATTTTTTTTCTGAGGCAGTTAAGTGCTTGCTGGCATAAGCTATAACCCTCTCCTTTCCTAACTGAACCTGTGCCAGTACAACTCCTAGCCACTCCATAGATGCATTTGTCTAGAGCATGAATGGAAAGCTGTAATCAGCATAACCTAATATTGGTGCAGTTATTAGCTTTGTCTTCAACTCTGTAAAAGCCTGGTCACATTCCTCTGTCCCAACAAAACTGGGTATCTTAGTAGAACCCCTCTGATTTCCCCTTCTGGGCTGGGTGCCCCCTCCAATTAGTCTGAATAATGGGGCTGCCAATTTGGACTAGTCTTTGATGTATCTTCTGTAGTACCCAGTGAAACCAAGAAACTGTAACACTTCCTTTTTCGAGAGAGATGTCCCAGTTGGTGCTCCACATTAGGTCAGTGCGCCACTGCCAAGCCTCAGAGTGGAGATTTCATAGCAGTGTCCCTGGGGCTGTGCAGGTGCGCACCAGCAGGCACACGCTGTTAGGCTGCAGGCATCTCACATGCACCAGCCCCACCTCCTACTCCTCAGTAGTTCTTCGAGTGGCCCCGTGGGTGCTCCACTCTAGGTGTCGGGTCCCGGCCCAGCACCGTGGCTTGGAGAATTCTCATAGCCATGGTCCGCCAGATTGTACATGCACAGCATCTCCAAAATGTTGTTCATGACTTTGATCACGCGCGGACTGGCAACTGTCAGTTCCTCTCAACCGCCTCAGGTCACGGTCGGAGCTCCCTATGTTCTCCTATCTCTTCTCTCAAAAATGATCTTAGTTTTCTTCATCTGTAAATAGTTAAAAGTTAGTGTTAGTCGTGTTCCTGTTTCTACTGATCTTCTGTTTAAAAAAAAAAGTTTTTTTTCTTCAAAATCAATTTCTTGAAAGCGCTACGGCTAAGCGCTAAAGAACTGAAACTGACAAGGAGCGAAAGACGGGGATCAAGCAGGGTCGGCATCCAGCCACCCTCACCAGCTCCTAACAATGCCGGAGTCCCCCAGTTTTAAAAAATGTTCAGTTTGCCGGGAAGCCATGCCAGTGGCTGGCGGCTATGACACTTGTATTAGGTGCCTGGGCAAATCACACATCCCTCAAAAGTACACCCACTGTTGCAAGCTTACATCGAGGGCCCGGAGGGAGCAGGAGATAAAGGTCTGTATGATGACATTTGGCAAGGAACTGCAGCCTGACTCAATGCCTCAGCCACCGCAAAAACCTCCGTTCATAAACGGAGAGCGGCTTCTCCAGGACCGGCTATTTCAAAAAGAGCGAAGCCATCCCTGATGTGCTTCCTCCCTCCGGCAGCTTCAAAAACTTCAGCAGCCTCCAAAGTGACCCCCGCGGGGTCCCGACACTCTGCTGGCCCTGGCACCAGAGCCGACTCACAGTACAGCGCTACTGCTGTAACTGAAACACTGCTGGTGCCGCAACTGACAAGCCAGTCAGCACCTGCTTCAGCGGCACCAGCTGTTGCGGCACCGGCTTCAGCGGCACCACTTGTGACGGCATCAGCTTCAGCGCCACTGTCTTCAACAGCACCGGATTCAGGGGTGCAGGTCCTTGCCACGTCACCATCAGCAGTGTTAGCAACGCCGGTACCGGGCATTCTGCCGACACCGGCAGCTGATCTCCCAGGCACTGCTCTGCTTTCACTCAGTACAGAACTCCCTGGTTGCCATGGAAACTGACAGTGCCTCAATGCCTAGGAAGGCACTGTCAAAAATTCATGTGAGAGAGAGGTCTGCCTCCCCAGTTTTCTCCCCAGGACTATCTCCTTCTTTGCCAAGTCATGTACGGTACCGTGACTATAGTGTCCTGTCCATGCCACATACAGATGGCGCAATTATAGAGACACAGTATATTTAGAATCATGTCGGTCCTGCTCACGATCTCGCTCACCTGGGCGATCATCTAGGTACGGGTCCACTAGACGCTCTCCACGATGCGTCTATTACATCCAACACAGTAGTGCATGCTCGTCACGTCATTCCTCCCCATCACTTTCTGAGCGCTATTATGGGCACTACTATAGATCGTACAATGATCGTCCCCACCGTGATCATATGTCGTCATTGCATAGGGGATCTTCCTGCAACTGCCGATCACCAAGTGCGCAATACTTACCTCAACAACCACAACAGTTAAACTCATCTCCTCCATCGAGGAGTCCAACTATCCAACAGGGCCAGTCCGAGCCAAAAGAGGGACAGCTCTCTGAAGCAGAAGACCCTAAACCAGAAACTTCTCCAGCAGACTGTACATCTTCATCACCGAATGAGGCGATATTCCTAAGTGACATATCTCCCCCGGAAGACCTAAAACAATTCCAAGATCTGTTTAAACAAGTAGCAGGCACACAAGAAATACAGCTGGCAGATGTCCCGGTTAAAAAGCACCGCCTCCTAAAGAATCTCCGTCCGCAGCAGCATGCAAAGATCGCCTTACCGATTGACGAAGCGATCATGGAAGTGGCAGATGAGATATGGCAGACGCCAACATCAGCTACTCCTACGAGTAAAAAGGCTGATAGAAAATACTTTGTACCGGCAAAGGGGTTGGATTTTCTATTCAATCAGCCCCAGCCTAATTCGTTAGTAGTTGACGCAGCGCAATGAAGAATTAAGGCGCCGCAGTACAAAAGTGCGCTCCTGGATAAAGACAATAAAAAATTAGATATATTTGACAGGAAAGTCTATTCTTCAGCCACACTATTATGCGTCGCAAACTATTCGGCCCATTTATCAAACCACAATTTTGATAATTATTCGAAACTAGCGGAGTTACTACATCATCTCCGAGACAATAAGAAACCATTACTAAAAGCAATAGTGCAAGAAGGATATGCAGCATGTAGTACCGCACTGCAGATTGCTTTGGATGTGGCTGACACAGCTGCGCGAGCCACTGCTATGGGTATCACAATAAGATCGTCATGGCTTTCATTTGCAGGAGCACCAAGGGAGCTACAAAACAAGGTTGAGGATCTGCCTTTTGGTAAGCTTAAGCTTTTTGTGGCAAACACCGATGAAGTCCTTCACTCAAGCAAAGATTCTCGCATCACCCTACGTACACTGGGGATGTACACGCCCTCCTTTAAATGTAGGCGCTATTACCCTTATCAGCAAAGATATGATTTCAATTTTCCCAGACAACAAACACGTACTTTAGAGAACCAGTGCGCTAGACAACGTCCTCAGGGAAAAGGGCCCTAGCAAAACCGTTCGGCCAATCAATCTTTGGCCAAACAGCAGATTTGACTTCCATAGTCAACATGGAAAACGAAACTCTTCATCTCTTTCACCATCAACTGAGATCATATCACCATCATTGGTCCAACATCACCACAGACAGATGGGTATTAGAGGTGGTACAGTCCGGCCTCTCTATTCCCTTTCTCTCCATGCCCCCTACCATCCCACCTACCCCATCCCTTTTCAGGGACCCCTCTCACGAGCAACTGCTGAGACAAGAAGTTCAGCACTTGCTCATGATCGGGGCAATAGAGAGAGTACCCAAGCAGTTTTGGGGAAAAGGTTTTTACTCCCAATATTTTCTCACAACAAAGAAGTCGGGAGGCTGGAGACCCATCTTACACCTTTGAAAGTTCAATCGCCACCTTCAAAAAACATCGATTCAAGATGGTGACCTTAACTATCATTCCATCTTTGAACAATGAAGACTGGCTTGCAGTCCTCGTCCTGCAGGACACTTACGCCCATGTTGCTATTCACGTGGCTCACAGACGTTTTCTTTGGATACAATTAGGGGACGAACATTTTCAATACAGGGTTCTACTGCTTGGACTAGCGTGTGCCCCCAGGGTTTTCACCAAAACCATAGCGGTAGTGGCGGCCCATTTATGCAGGACGGGAATGACAATATTCCCCTATTTAGACGATTGTCTCGTCAGGGGCACAACATATATGGAGGCATGTCATATGGTGTGGACAGTATCCAGCAAGTTTGCATCTCTGGGCCTTCTCATAAATGTAAAAAAGTCATCAGTGGTTCCGTCTCAAGATCTGATTTTTATAGGTGCACGGCTTGACTCAACTGTGGCACGGGCATACTTACCAATGGAACATTTTGTGGTGATCCAAGACCTTGTACATACCGTGACGCATGCTCCAACAATTCCCACGCGCATATGTTTAGAACTGATGGGCCACATGGCTGCCTCCACCATCGAGGTGCAGAACACAAGGTTACGTTTTCGTTTCCTCCAGCATTGGTTAGCCACGATTTACATTCCAGCAAAACACAGCATTCACAGACCACTAGTACCACAACATGTATGAGAGTCCCTTCAGTGGAGGTCCAAGCCGAGCAATCTTCTCACAGGCATCCCATTTCATCGCCCACAACCTACAAGGCAAATAACCAAAGATGCTTCTCTTACAGGCTGGGGAGCACACATGGACAACCTGACGATTCAAGGTTGCTGGTCGACACAGGAAATGATGTTGCATATCGATGTGCTCGAGCTATGGGTGGCAGGGCCAGCTTTAGGAAGTGCAGGGCCCAATTCGAACAGTTTCGATGGGGCCCCGACAGCCAGGATTTTTTCTCGAGGGGAAAAAAAAACAAAAAAACAACCCACCACACATAAAAAAAGAGTCACAGCCCCTTTGAATCTCCAGTGTGACCCAAACATGCACAGGCAGTAAACGCTAATGTGAAATGATCCTGAATTAAATCATGAAATAAAAAATCGCTGAATTAAATCATGAAATAGAAGTAAAATTCGTATTGTGGTAGAGAAAAAGAAAATATCTAAAAAACTAAATGTCTGGAAAAACAAAAATAAGGGAGATAGGAGGCGCAACTTGATTTGTTAAAAAATAGGATGTTGCTTTAGATCAGTGGTCTCCAACCTTTTTACACCCAAGATCACTTTTTAAATGACAAAACAAACCAAGATCTACCGCACCGCCCCTTCCTTGAAGCCCCGCCCTCTCTATTCTCCTCCTCTCCATCACTTGCTATTCCTAACCCTTATACTGCTGCTTTTTTTTCCCCAATTCTTCTGTAGGAAGAAGTTTTTCCAACATTTGGCCTGTCTAGACTGGACCAAATATCAGAAAACTCCCTTCTTTTGGAAGCCCCCTTATTCCTCGTGGAAAGATCATGTTTGCTCTTCCACTAAAAGAAGTGGAAGAACAAACACATCCCTGGATACAGAAGAGTTTTTCTGGGATATCTCCAGAATCCTCAAAAATTCCTGCAGTCTAGCCGTACCCTCGCTGGGTTGAGACAGGATGTGTATGCTATGGGGTGGGAATGAGGGATTTGGGTGTGGGAAGGGGTGAGAGGGGCAAGCTCTGGGAGGAAATCTGGATGCAGGAGGAGGTGGATAAGGGAATGCTTGCTCAAGGAGGGGGCTCCAGGCTGAGCAGTGTTGGGGTCAGATGTAGGGTTAGGGTACTAAGCAAGCCACAGACTTCTGGATGTGAGGTTTCAGGAATTTGGGTTGGGGTATGTGAGGGGCTCAGGGTTCCAGTGTATGATAGGCTCAGATGTAAGGTCTGGGGGAAAGGGGAGTGCAGGAGTGTTATGATGCTGTGGCCAGATGGGGGCTTGGCCCCAATATGGGGTTTGTTGGCCAGGCTTCATTTTTAAATAAAATACTATGTCAAACACAAAAAGTTTCTGCATTGTCTTTATTTCTGAGAAGGGCAGAGAACCTGTTTTGAGTCAGGGGTCACTGACCCACAGAAAAGTCAGTTGGGGCCACACAAGTGAGCTGCAAAAAACCCTCCTCCAACCCCCACCCCCCAAAGCTTCATTAATGTGGCCCCCACTGTGTTGATGGGAGCAGGGGACATACTACTGGGGACAGGATGCCAGTGTGGACAGGTTTCTGCAGCTGGGGAGAGGAACAGGGGAGTGGGGAGAGGGAACAGGGGAGAGGGAACGGGAGGCCAGTGGGGACAGGTTTCTGCAGCTGGGGAGAGGAACAGGGGAGTGGAGAGAGGGAACGGGGCTGGCAGGGGAGAGGGAATAGGGGGCTGGGAGGGCAGAGAATAGGATGCCAGTGGGGACAGGTTTCTGAGGCTGGGGAGTGGAGAGAGGGAACAGGAGGGGAGTGGGAGCAGAGAGTGCCCTGCAGCCGCCTCCTCCCAAGATTCTCCCTCCCCAGAGGGAAGCCATCCAAAACCCCTCCCGCGCCTGCCCTGGGGTCAAACCCTACCTCCCACGGTGCAGACAAAACCCCTCCTGCAGTCCCGTGCCTGCCCTTGGGGCCGGGGCCAAACCCCTGCTCATACCTGCCCTGGCCCTGGGGCCAAATCCCCACTCACGCCTGCTCCCCTCCCGCAACGGAGCCAATCCCTCGCTTGCACCGGCCCCAGGGCCAAACCCCCCTCCCGTGGCGGGGCCAATCCCCCGCTTGCGCCTGCCCCGGCCCCAGGGCCAGAACCTCCTTCTGCGACGCAGCCAAAACCCCTCCTGCATCTGTCCCTGGGCCAAACTCCCGCGGTGCAGCCAAAATCCCTGCGCTAAACTCACCCCTCCTGAGTCCTGCGGTCACAGTGCAGGGAAGCTGCCAGCGCCACACTCCTCCTCCAGGGCCGACACCCCCACCCGCAGCACACCCTGCACACTACAGAGCTGTGGGAGGGGAGCAGCCAGCGCACTTCTGGAATCCCTGGAAGTGGCACAAAGCTGCTTCAGAAGGACTTCTGTCCACCCCGTAGGCAGCCGGCACTACGCTGGTAGGTAGTGGGGCTTCTCGGGGGTGGGGGGGAAAATGAAGGGTGGGGAGCCCCGAACGCTCGCGATTTGCTGGCCGAGGCCTTGCGATCGACCAGTCAATCAACAGGTTGGGGGATCGTGGGGGCGTGGGGCCCAATTCAGGGGAATAAGTTGAATTGGCCTAAGGCCAGCCCTGACAGGCGGTACAACATGCTTGCAAGCATTTTCGGTCCCACATACAGAATACAACTACCAGAATCCTGATTGTGATTTAGCTTTACTCCATTCCCCAGGGAGATTCAATCTATAGTAGAAGATCTGCCCTTTGATGGCCAGAAGTTGTTTGCAGCTGACGCAAATGAAATTCTCCATTCCATGAAGGATTCCAGGGTAATGTTGAGATCTCTGGGGAGCCACAGCCAAGCACCTAGAAGAAGGCAATATAGGTACCAGCCCTATCCGAGACCTCAATGCCCTCCATAGACACAACACCACAATAGACAAGACCAGCAGAAGCAGAAACCTACGACATCACCCTTCCTCTACCAATTCTCAACAGTCTCAGCAGTCCAACAAGCAAATTTGATCATTAGGTCGAGGGAATGAAGAACCTCTCACCTATTCCAACACCATCAACACAAGCAAATTTCTTCCATCACCGATTGTTGCCTTTCTTCAACAATTGACAACGTATAACCTCTGATAAATGGGTCATGCAGATAATCAAAAAAGGCTACCTTGTTCCCTTAGTGTCCGTATCCCCTCTCCATCCCCCCTTCCCCGTCCCTCTTCAGGGACCACTTTCTCAAGATCCTCCTTCAACAAGAAGTAGAGCACCTCTTACACATTGGGGCGATTTAACTATTCCCCACACATTTTAAGAGGTAAGGGATTATACTCCCATTACTTCTTGACAGAAAAAAGATTGGGGGGTTGGAGGCCCATCCTGGACCTTCAAGTACTCAATAAATCCGCACGGAAACAAAAATTGAAGATGGTGGTGTTGGAAATAATCCAGGACACTCTGGATGCAGGTGAAAACCAGCGGAGGATTTATTATACACCAACTGATGGAGTGACACGCAGGAGTTACCCTGGTGAACACTGGTTAATTAACACAATACAATAGGTTATATAGTCAGCAGGTGGACGGAGGAAAAATGATTTGATAGGTCTAGCAGCAAGACGAAATAAGCACATAAGCCAATAGAACTACTAAAGATTACATAATATCTCCGCCCATTGCAAAGTAACAGCTCATTAATTAATATACAAGTGGTATTGGTCAAATGCCAAAACATGTCAGCAAAACAGTAATAACATTTAGTCTGCATTGATGATGATGGTTCTTATAGCAGGCCGGTATGGCCTTGAGTTGGTGCAGCACTTGGTTCTCAGGCTTATTATCTAGGAGTGAAGCAAGACAGTTTAAGCAAATTTTATGAATGTTATCTTAAGCAAAATGTGTTACGTTGCCAACTGAGACCCTGTCCGAGTGTTTTAGAACGTGGTTTCTATGGTGCCCAGGGTCTTTTACTGTCTGCAGTTCTTATCCTGACCGTGGTGTTCCCAGGCCTTAATCCTAGAATGGAGTTATGCTGTTTAGAGGCCTGCTAGCACATTTAGGGTATGTCCAGACTACAGGGTTTTGTCGACAGAAGTTTTGTCAAAAGATACTGTCAACAAAGCTTCTGTCGACAAAGAGTGTCTAGACTACAGCCAGTTCTGTTGACAAAGCAAGTCGCTTTGTCGACATAACAGTGTGGACGCAAAGGACAGTGTAGATGCAATAATGCCTTCTATCGACAGAACTCTGTCGATAAAAGGTGTTATTCCTCGTAGAATGAGGTTTACCTTCGTCAACAAAACTGCTGAGTTTTGTCGACGTTATGTCGACAGAACTCAGCGGCAGTGTAGACGCAGGTATAGTTTTGTTGACAAAAGTCCCCTTTTGTCAACAAAACCCTGTAGTCTAGACACACCCTTAGGGCTGCCTCAGTTTACCTTACAGTGGTGTCGAAGCATAAGCCTCACTCAATTTACGCGGCTAAACAGTTTTATTGGCCAATAAAAGCAAAGTGAGCTAAACGTGGTCCCAGCAGAGCCAGGCTCAGTGAGGCTGGCTAATACAATTAATCCTAGTATTTTATACCCTTAACCAAACAAGTCTGACGTCAGGGCAAGAAAGCAAAGCGAACTTCAAAGAGGAATTATCATCATCAGAGAAAGAAACAGGTTTAGAGGGAGTTCGAGCTTCAGCTCAAAATAGTTCATGAACACATTCCAACAGCGCATCCTTCTGGCCTATCCCCACCTCGGTGAAGGCCAGTTCACTCTCTCTACTATACGTGCAGACACAAGAAACTGAAATGTTTTTTGTTATGCAGAATGGCTTCTAGCTAAATATGAAATGGTTTCTACAACTCCCCCCTTTTAGCCTTTTAAAGGCTAACTTTGAAGCCATTTCATGCCTCTATTTTCATCAAAGCCTTTATATACATTTCTTGTTCCTTTCTCTGCTCATCATATTTTAACATCATTACTTCCACATTCCCTTTAGTAAGGGTCTGTCTTGTGTTTTCCAGAATATAAGAAATACAGTAATTGATTAACAAGAAACAAAAATAAACACAAAAGAATATAGCCAAAACTAAAACTACACCTTGCAGAATCCAAGTTCCCACATGTCCCAACCAACCCCAGAGGGTCCAGTTTTCCTCCTGTCTTAGGCTTTCCAAAGGTTTTTTTTTTTTTTTCGATCTCTGAGACATCTTCCTCTACTTTCTTGCTGGTGTCAGTGATATACACACATCATTCTCTTCCCACTAAGGCACAAACCCCACCCTTATTTGCTAGGACGTAGTCTAAGGCCATTCGGTTTTGGCTTTTTCCCACCCTGGCTCCTGAACCATTACATGTCCAGCAGTACTTTCCAATTGGGGTCAAGGCTAGGAGGATATACTATGGGTTAGTAAACCCTTTATCCTGCGAAGTATCATTTGGCTTTAGTTCACTAAACAGTGTGCCATTCATTTGAGTGTTGTTTAGTGGGGCTGGAATCATTGGGATGCCTCCTTCTGAATGTACAGGACTGTGAGCACATATCCAGCAACCTGTGGAATTAAATTCTTGGGAAACTTGGTTCATTAAAAGCATAAATACATTTGAACCATATAGGTTATAACTGCTAGGTATTAAAAACAAGATTAAGCATAAGCTTAACATGAATTGTTTGTCCAGCCTCATGCTGGCTGTTCTTCAGAACTTCGTAGTTTGCTTCGCCTATCGCTGGCAGGTTCTTCTGGGCCGCAGCTGGTACCTTAGCCTTGGTTTCTCAGGCTCTTCTGTTTCTGGGCCTGGATTGCCGGTACCAAGCCTGCATTGATCCCCGTCTACTTCTGGACCTGGGTCTTTGGTACCAGTTCTGTGGTGCTCCTCGTTGGGGCCAACCTCTGTAGGCACTGGAACCAGTTTGCAGTGAGAGGTGTGAATCCAGGTGGGCAATCCCTTGCACTTTACAGCAGTATGAGTGGTCAGAAGGACTTGGTAGGGACCCTTCCACGTGGGTTCCAGGGCTGTCTTTCGCTGGTGAACCTTTACGCAAACCCAGTTTCCTGGTTGTAGTTTAAGGCACGGCTCAGTCAGGGCCTCCTGGAAGGCGTCCTTAACCTGTGAATGATAAGACTGTACACACCTCATACGTTCCTGACAATACTTGACTATGCTTCCTTTAATAAGTGTGGCATCAGCCAGGTCAATTTCTGGGCTGCTTAACAATCTCATAGGTCAGCCACATGCAATTTCATGTGGACTGAGTCCAGTTTTCCAATTAGGAGTGGCTCTCATGTTCATTAGGGCAATTGGGAGTGCTTCTACCCATGTTAAGCCAGAGTTCTCACATATTTTAGCAAGTTTGTTCTCTAAAATCCTGTTTCATTTTTTTTACTGCCCCTGCGCTCTCCGGGTGTCACGGGCAGTGCAGTGCTTGTCTGATAGAGTAGTACTTTGCCAGTTTTTGAACAATTTGTTCAGTAAAGTGGGTACCTCTATCACTGGAGATTACCAGGGGTATTCCCTATGACGGGATGTAATGATTTAGAAGTTTCTTTGCCACTGTGATGGCATCAGCTTTCCTGCAGGGATAAGCTTTTACCCATCCCGAAAACAAGCAAACAATAACCAGCACATATTCAAAGGATTGACATTTAGGCAATTGAATAAAGTCCATCTGTAAATTCAGAAATGGTCCCACAGATGGGGGTCTGGTTGCCGGAACTGTCTTTACAGGTTTACCCACGTTGTGGGCTTGGCAAACAGGGCAAGCCAGACAGTAATCTTTGGCTGCTTGGGAGAATTTAGGAGCAAAACAATTTTATTTTAAGGATTGCTACCATCCCCCCTTTGCCAACGTGCGACAATCCATGGAGCACGGAGTCAAGGTGAGGTAGCAAGACCACTGGGGCAACAATGCGGCCGTCGTCTGGGTGCAAGGTGCACCCTGCCAGTCTCCACTCCTGCTTTTCCGATTCTGGGGCTTGGTCTTGCAGGAGGGCCAGTTCTGAAAAAGACGGCATAGGAGCTGGCGATGGTAGGAGAGAAGGGAAAAACAGCAGGTAGAGGAGCAGATTTCACTACATTCCAGACAGTACAAAGTGCATAGCCTCCTACTAAAATTCCACTAGAATTATAAAGGCAAGAACCATTTATATAAAGCATAAAGTCAAGGGACTTAAATTATTCTTTCATTAAAACAACAATATTGTACACACAAAGTGCTCTGTCAGTGCTGGAAAGAAGGAGTCGTACCGCAGGATATGCGGGATGCTAAGATCGTCACCCTCTACAAGAATAAGGGCGAGAGAAGTGATTGCAACAACTACAGAGGCATCTCCCTTCTTAGCATCGTAGGCAAAGTATTTGCTAAGGTCATCTTGACCCGACTGCAGAAGCTGGCTGAACGTGTCTACCCGGAGTCACAGTGTGGTTTCCGCGCAGAACGGTCAACCGTAGACATGATTTTCTCCCTACGACAACTCCAGGAGAAGTGTAGAGAACAGCAGATGCCCCTGTACGTCTCCTTCATTGATCTCACCAAAGCCTTTGACCTGGTCAGCAGAGACGGACTCTTCAAAATCCTCCACAAGATCGGCTGCCCACCAAAACTGCAGAGTTTGATTGAATCCTTCCACACAGACATGAAGGGAACAGTGCAGTTTAATGGCAGTTGCTCCGAGCCTTTCAGCATCAGCAGCGGCGTCAAACAAGGCTGCGTTCTTGCCCCCACATTGTTTGGGATCTTCTTTGCCCTGCTCCTTAAGCATGCCTTCGGCTCAGCAACGGAAGGAATCTACCTCCGCACCAGATCGGACGGCAAGCTATTCAATCTCTCTCGCCTCAAAGCCAAGACGAAGATACGTGAGACGCTGATCAGGGACATGATATTTGCCGACGACGCAGCAGTCGTCACACATACCCAGGAAGAACTACAGTCGCTGATGAGCCGTTTTTCCATGGCCTGCAAAGACTTTGGGTTGACTATCAGTTTGAAAAAAACAAACGTCCTAAGCCAGGACACTGTCACTCCACCAGCCATCATAGTAGATGACTACCAGCTTGACGTCGTCCACCAGTTCACGTACTTGGGCTCCACCATCACCGATAATCTCTCCCTTGACGCTGAGCTCAACAAGAGGATCGGGAAGGCAGCCTCTACTTTAGCCCGCCTGACAACCCGAGTGTGGACCAACCCCAGGCTGACAACCGCAACAAAGATGGCAGTGTACAATGCCTGCGTCATCAGCACCCTGCTGTACGGGAGCGAGACATGGACCACATACGCGAGACAAGAGCGGAGACCGAACGCCTTCCATCTACGAGGTCTGCGCCGCATCCTGGGCATTACCTGGCAAGACAAAGTCTCCAACCTCGAAGTTCTGACTCGAGCCGGCCTCCCCAGCATGTACACCATGCTCCGACAACGTCGCCTGCATTGGCTTGGCCATGTACGCCGCATGGAGGACGGCAGGATCCCAAAGGACATCCTCTACGGGGAACTGGCATCTGGGAAGAGAACCACAGGGCGCCCGAACCTGCGATTTAAAGATGTCGTGAAGAGGGACATGAAAGCCATCGACATAAACACGCAGTCCTGGGAAGACCTCGCAGCAGACTGCCCGAAGTGGAGGGGCACCCTGACCACACAGCTCAAGTCAGGCGAAACGAACATGATGCGTGCATCAGAAGAAAAGCGAGCCCGCAGGAAGTTACGCAACAACAACAGCCAGGGAACCACCTACAGCTGCGACTTCTGCGGCAAAGAATGCCTGTCCCGGATTGGCCTTTTCAGTCACCAACGACGCTGTCCCCGACGCTGTCCCAGACAATCCGACACGAACCAAGACGAGAACTAGGATACGTCATCCATGGTCAACATGACCGACGGAGGCCCACAACAATTGTACACACAACAATGTTTGAAGTACATATATCACAATTAAGACACACAAGACAAATCTGGACAGAACACAAACTTAGTATGTCATGACACAGAACCATGTTTTTTTGTTTGTTTTTTTAGTCGATTTTCCTCAGTTAATTTTCAGCTGATATTAGCGCTTTTGGATGATCTGAAAGACGAAAACACTTGTACACCCATTGGGGTGGCACATTATATCTTAGAATACTTTTGTTTTACAGATGTTTTTGCTAATTTTTGATTAGCCTGTTGTTACCCAATGGTATGCTTTTATTTTGCATACCAGCTTCAGAGGGTTTGAGTAAATTACTTCATTGTTTAATTATTAAGTTAAAGATGACATTCTTTAATTTCCCTCTTGTACCACAGATCAGGTTTAATGTGTGAAGCTATAAAGCTTTTCCTTAGCACAAGGTGTTGGCCAGTTACTGTTCCAGCAAGCAAAAACCTTTCTTTTCCTGAAAAGAATCATATTCAATGTTACAGGCTCACTTTTGGGAGACTGCCCCCCCTCCCCCCTTCCAGAACAGACAGGCGGTTTGCAAACACACACAACCTTGGATTTGAAAGCAAGCCAAAAGTGCTATCAACTCAGCCTTGAACAGAAACACAGTGAAGTTTCTGGGCTTGGATTTTTAAAACAATAATTAGTTTCCTTGGAAGACACATTTAACCCTTAGGGTGCAGGTTTTACAAATTTACAATGTATAGATTTTATTCTTTTATGCAGTTAACCAATTAAGTTTCAGTAGAATTCCTTATTTTCCCTTTAATAGATTTAACGAAGTGTCAGTAGCCAAATGTTTAAACTTGATTGTTTCTTTGCCTAGATAATTAAGAGGCTGCAAGAAACGAGTCATTTTTAAAGCAGTTTTTTCCCCTTCTCCCACATTACAATATTGCTTAATTTTTTTTTTCCTTAGGATTTGGAGGAACACTTCCCTTAAGCTGTTAAACTTATTTTAAACTTGGTGTTTTGCTTTGGATTGGGCAAGTTTGTTACAGGAGCCCGTGTTTTCAAAGGGAAGAGCTAATTCCTTTCAGTTATTTTTTTTGTGTTTCCTCTCTTTCTGTGTATGCGTTATAAAGAGGGGTAGAGGAGTGATGTTGTGCTGAATTTCTCCCCCAAGCTTGGTTGATATGGGTGTGCCAACTGATAAATCTCTTTTTTTCCCCACTTCTTGTGCATTATTTTGGCACAGAGGCACTGCAACAAGTTTGTAAGTTACCTATCTTACTACAGGGCGGATTTTTGCTTTTCTGAGCTTCACTTTCATCCCTCAGGGCCTTAATTTTTCCTCTTTTCCAATCTGTTAAATGCTTATAGGTCCTTGGACCATTATGCACGTACATGTAGCACACAGGGGTGCCTTTTGGCAGTGTGGGGGGATGTTTAGACTAATCCCCCATTTAAACTAACTCTACACTCTCCAAAGAAAGAGTCTTCCGGGACTAGACTATCAGACCGTAGCAGCTTATGAAATAAGGGGAGTCGTCACTCCCTCACATATCCGCTGAGTTTCGAGGTTCAGCTGACCGCCCCCCCCCTTCCTTTGCGTTCAGAGCTCCCTCATGGGAGAGCCCTGGTGCAGCTGGGATCAGCTCAAGTCTCAGACCTATGCAGCGGCATTCATACTTCACTCATTACATTCATACTCATCATTTTCCACACATAAATTTTTTCTCCTTTTCACATTTTTCCTACATTTTCCACATTTAGATGCACCTCTCTTTATTGTCCAGTTCCCATGGTGGTTTTTTTTTTTATTATTAAGTGGCGCTGCCCTAAGACACCCGGCACTTAATATCTGACTTCATTAGGATCCTATACCAGGGAAAACCAGAGCACTGGAATTCCTGTAGACTGACCTACCCCCATATTCTGCGCGCGCTTTAAAAGATCCTGTAAGGCACCAAACCGAAAGTCCGCCTGCTTACACTATTTTCTGCAAGTCACCGAATTAAGAGAAATTCGCCTGCTCGCACTGATCCCCTCCTTGTTGCGAGGCACTGGACTCAAAGTCTACCTGGCTCGCAGGGGTTTCTGGCACCTGCCCCAGCCTGGCAGAACACCACGTCCTGGCACCTGGAGACAGCCTGGCAGATTGGAGAAATACTATAGCCTGGGGTTAGCCTCAGAGGTCAGTACTATGTCCACAAGTAACAGAAAGAGACAACAAAGCTTCCCCACAGTTCCGTGTGCCGAGAGAGTATAATGGCACCACACCAGCTTTTAGCGTCCGAACACAGAGGGTCCAGCGCATGGCTGCCTCACTAGAGACACCGGTGTGCCCCTTTGGAACTGTGACACATAAGACAGGTCTAATAGACAAAGATAGACACAGACAGACAAAATGTTAGCCGCTCCACAAAATTGAATTCCGTAGCTCTCCTTACCCCAATGGCCAGCCATCACTCCAAATCCTAAGCCCTCACCAGGAGATTTCGTAACAGGTATCCCCTTACCTTCTTTTGAGCGCTCTGAGAGGTTTGGAAGTGGAGTGCCGGTCCATCCATACGGGCAAGTGGTGCGTTAGGAATCTCAGTGGAACCTCCAAATTGTCGAAGCAAAAGCCTCACTCAATTTACGTGGCTAAACAGACCGTTTTATTGGCCAATAAAAGCAAAGTGAGCCAAACGTGGTCCCAGCAGAGCCAGGCCCAGTGAAGCTGGCTAATACAATTAATCCTAGTATTTTATACCCTTAACCAAACAAGTCTGACGTCAGGGCAAAAAATCAAAGCGAACTTCAAAGAGGAATTATCATCATCAGAGAAAGAAACAGGTTTAGAGGGAGTTCGAGCTTCAGCTCAAAATAGTTCATTAACACATTCCAACAGCACATCCTCCTGGCCTCTCCCCACCTCAGTGAAGGCCAGTTCACTCCCTCTACTATACGTGTAGACACAAGAAACTGAAATGGCTTTTGTTATACAGAATGGCTTTTAGCTAAATATGAAATGGTTTCTACAGTGGTAATGCTTACTACCATATTACCAACGTTGGAAAAGGATGACTGCTTCTCATCCCTCGACTTGCAAGATGTATATTTTCACATTGCCATCCACCTTCCAGGCATTTTCTTTGTTTTGTTGTAGATTATCAATACTACCAATACAAACTGCTTCCTTTTGGTTTCTCTATGCCCCCAACGGTTTTCTCAAAGGTGCTGGCGATTGTCACAGCATATCTGAGGAAACAAAGTATTGTTATATTTCTTTACCTAGACGACTGCCTCCTCAAGTTGTGTTCACACAGCGATTCCTGCCGCGCTCTGTCAGTCACAAGACACCTATCCCGACACCTGGGACTTCAGGTGAACAAAGCCAAATTGACACACTATCTTACAAAAAAGATACAGTTCATAGGAGCATACCTCGATTCAACAATGGCCACTGCATCCCTATCTACAGACCATTTTCAAAAAATTGTGGCCTCAGTAAATACCTTACAATCCAACCCCCTCACAGCTGCACTCGAATACCTTCAGCTGTTGGGCAGATGGCAGTGTGCAACTTGGTAGTCGGGAACGCCCATCTGCACAGGAGATGCTTGCAGAGCTGGGTGGGACAGGTGTACAAATCCAATGTCCATTCACTATCCAAATTCCTCACTCTTCCAGGGACAGTAAAGGAATCCTTACGCTGGTGGCTGAACACAGAATCTGTGTTCCTGAGTCTCCTTCCCCCCACGAGAACCATCTGTCCGCATGACAGCAGATGTGTCTCGTACATGATGGGGTATCCATCTGTGTCGTCATACCTGCCAGGGCCAGTGGTCCAGCACCGACAAGAATTTGCACATTAATGTCCTAGAACTGCAGGCAATCAGGAATGTATGCGTCAAATTCCTCCCATTCGTCACCAACAGACACGTCAGACTATACATAGACCACGTCGCAGCAATGTTTTACATAAATTATCAGGGCGGAGCCCAATCTTGAGAACTCTGCACAGAGGCCATAACACTTTGGAACTGGTGCCTGAAATACAACACAATAATCACTGCAGTGCATCTTCTAGGCACCCTGAATACGCTGGGAGATGTATTCAGCAGAGCCCTCCTGGTCGAGAATGAGTGGCAAATGAACCCACACGTGTTGGCGGACATCTTCCGCTGATGGGGTCACCCTATCATAGATCTGTTTGCCATGCAGTGCAACAGTCAATGCCCCCATTCTGTTCCAGCGCAGTAATAGGTAAGGGATCAGTGAGGGATGCCTTTCTCATCGCATAGACATCTCACCTATTCTATATGTTTTCCCTGTGATTCCCCTATTGAACAGGGTAGTTCACAAAATAAGGAGAGACAGGGCCCGTCTCATACTTGTAGCACCAGCACGACCATGCCAGCCATGATTTCCCTTCCTAGCGGTGATGTCCCATACCCCACCCATCCACTTACCTTGCATCAGGGGTCTCCTTCTTCACCCGGGCTCCCACAACATCCATCCAAACCTCCACTCACTGTATCTGAAGGCGTGGCTCCTGGATGATTCTCTGACCTAGAGTTGACCTGCTCACAGCAAGTATAAATGGTCCTCCTACACAGTAGAGCGCAAAACACCCACATGACTTACCTTCAGAAATGGAAAAGATTCTCAGCGCGGTATGCTCGTCACCAGCTGGTTCCTTCAATATCCCCCCCTTACTTACCATCCTCAACTATCTTCTGCACCTTAAACAAGCAGGTCTCACAATAAGCTCCATCAAAGTTCATCTTATGGCCATTCCTACATTCCACTCCAAGACAGATGACTTGTCCATATTGCTCATCCACTCACCAAGAGGTTCTTAAAGGGCCTGCAGGCACTTTATCCAGATCTCAGTCCACCAATGCAACCGTTGAACCTGCATTTAGTATTGAATGCTCTAACCAGGCCGCCCTTTGAACCAATGGCAACCACCTCATTATTACACTTGTCCATGAGAACTGTTTTCCAGGCAGATATTACCTCGGCCAGATGGGTATGAGAGATCACGTCCCTAATGTGGAACCCCCATATACCACCTTATTTAAAGACAAGGTCACTTTACGTACCCATCCCAAATTCCTCCCCAATGTACACTCATCCTTTCATATCAACCAGATAATACATCTTCCCACCTTCTTCCCCAATCCACACACCAACTCTTTCAAGATGAAAATGCATACTCTTGACCTGCGCAGAGCACTCTCTTTTTAGCTGCAGCGAACGAGACTGTTCTGAACATCTCCCAGACTATTTGTTTCAATAGCAAACCACGATAAGGGCCAGGCCATCTCATCACAGAGACTCTCCCGCTGGATCTTGGATCGCATCAAGTTTTGCTATGCACAGTCACATGTGCTCCCTCCAGCATAAGGGCACCCTCAACCAGAACCATGGCTACCTTGATAGCATTCCTCTGTAAAGTACCCATAAGAGACATCTGCGGAGCTGCCACGTGATCCTCCGACCACACATTTGCAAAGCACTATGCACTTACACAGGGACCTCTTTCCAAGCTGAAACTAGCTAAGGCAGTTCTTTCCATTTTTTGCCAGATCTGAAGTCTCTACTTCTCTAAAAGGAAATTGCTTCGTAGTCACCTAATGTGGCACACTCACAGGGACATCTCTCTCTCGAAGAGGAGGTTACTCACCTCGATAATAACTGGCGTTCTTTGAAATGAGTGTGCCTGTGGGTGCTCCACAACCCTCCCTTCCTCCCCTCTACTTTGGGATCCTGGCCTTCCCAAGCCATGGTCTTGGGGTAAAGAAGGAACTGAGGAGTGGGGGGGGGGGGGGGGGCCTCGCGCATGCGTGATGCCTGCAGCCTAACAGCACGTGACTGCTGGTGCACACCTGCATGGCCCCAGGGACACTGCTATGAAATCTCCACTCTGAGGCTCAGCAGCAGCGCACTGACCTAATATGGAGCACCCATGGGGACACTTATCTCAAAGATTGTCAGTTACTATCAAGGAGAGTAACCTCCCCTTCCTGTTAGCAGGAATCCTCCTACCTCTTACCTGCTGAATCTCATCTGGATCTGTTGCAATGCCTTGGGCAAATACTATGTGCCCAAGATATTGTACCTTTTCTCGTAGCAGATGACATTTCCTGGGCTTTAGCTTGAGCTTGTGTTGACAGAGTTTGTCAAAAAATATCTCCAGGCGCTGCAAATTCTCCTCAAAAGTACTGGAGAACACTATGACATCATTGAGATAAATCAATACTGCTTGGAAGTTTAGATCCCCAAAACATTTGTCCTCAATCTCTGGAACGTAGCTGGTGCATTCTGTAGACTGAAGGGCATCCGATTACATTCAGACAGCCCCATGAGGGTGATGAATGCAGTTTTGGGTTTATCTTCCTCTGCTATTTCTACCTGCTAGTATCCTGAGGTAAGATCTAGTGTGGAGTAATATCTGGCTCCTCCTAAGGCATCCAGAGCTTATTCCATACAGGGCAGAGGAAACTCATCCTGAGTGGTTTTAGCATTCAACTGTCTGTAGTCAATACACACTATCATAGAGCCATCTTACTTCCTTGTCATCACCATTGGTAAAGCATATGGGATTTGACTTGGTCTTATTGCTCTCACCTCTGCCATGCCCTGCAAGTGCTTGCTGACCTCCTGGTACTGTGCTGGAGGTATCTTCCAATAGGGTTGCCTTACAGGAGTAGTATCGATCATGGGTATCTCATGCTTGACTGTTGAAGTACACTCTCGAAGATCATTTTTAGAGACTACATCTGCATTCCGCTTCAGCAGTTCTTCCAACATCTTCAGTTGAACTGGGTCCTGTACAACTACCTGACTCAGGTCTGCTTTTGGCACTTCGGCATTGGCCTGTGCCTCTTCTCTCGGTGCTTGTCCTAGAGAGTATTTTAAGTTGCTGCTCATGCTAGCCATGATGTAGACTACGGAAGCAGTAGCTAGATGTTGGTTTTTCCCTATTACTGCTGTTGTTTGTCCTACGTTCTGCAGATAAACATAAGCCTTCCCATGTTCAACATCTACTATACCTTCTTCCACCCTCAGATTCCCTGGCAGGTGAATCTTAGCATCAGGTTCTACCAGAACAGTGTATGGTTTCCATCTTTTACTCCAAGGGGCCTTCACAGGTACAGTTTTCCTTCTCCAGCTCTCAACAAGATGGGCTGCTTGCCCGCGTATCTCAAGGATGATCTCTCTTGGCCAGAGATTACTTGCTTATAGGCTGTATACCAGGCTGGTGACTTCTCCTTCAGGCAGTCTGGGAATTAGCTGCCCAATTGGTTTTTTAAATCCTGCCAGCTGGAATGGATGACATTTGTCCCCAGCAACACAGGGACTCCCTGTTGGTACTTGATGCCAGGAACTCCCTTGTAGCTTTGCCTAAGAAAAAATAAATCTAATTTAATAGCTCCTTAATGGGAGGCTGCTTGGCCACTGGCACCCTTTATCAAGATATCTATAGGCATGGGATGTAACTTGCCCAGCATATGGTGATTTCTCCAGAAATCCTCTGTGATGGTTGTGGCCTGTGACCCTGAATCAGTTAGAGCCTTGCACAGGATACCATTCACTTCCACAGTTTCCTCGGTCAAGGGCCCCACCAGGCTGGGATGCTAGCTGGCAGCTGGTTGAGTACACTGGGACATTGTGCACAACGATGCTATTGGGTGACTTCTCACCAACTCTGTGCTCTTCGCTTGCCCCTCTGTGTCAGGCATTAGCAGTTTTAAAGAAGAAGGAGCCTCGCCTTGCCTTTGCCCCATGAGGTGAGCCTGAGGGGGTTGACAGCAGCCACAGGCCATGTGGCCTTCTTGTCCACAATGGTGGCATATGAAACAGCCTCTGGTGCCATGGGCACTGTTGTCACCACTGTTCCACCACTTCCCCAAATAGAATTTTGAGGTGCCACCTTCACTATTACACCTTGCTGAAATACCTGTGCTTCCAGCTGGTCCCATTCTCACATGGTTCTGTTTCTAGAAGGCAGTCAGTTCCTGGACTAGCCCAGTTAGGCCCTTCACTGCCTCTAGCATCGCATAATCTGAGCTATTACTGGGTGGAAGTACCTTGGGAGCAGCCTACATAGCATCTTCTGACAGGGCGGCTTGTTGCAGGCTGTTTATCCTCTGGGCCAGTCCATGCATTCTACCCTGTACGTTCCTCTCCTGGGCCAGCTGATGCAGTTCTCCTTGCAACTGTCGGAATGTCATGTAGCGAGGCTGCATAGGTGCCAACCTGTTCTGCACTTCTCAGTCCCAGATGCCCTGCATGAATTGCTGTCCCAGTTTACAGTCCCAATTGGGGAAGGGTTGGCCCTGTCGGAGCTTTTCGTCTACTACCCACAGTAAGGCTTCCAACTCGATGGCATAGGCTGAGGCTTTCTCTCTAAGGCGTTGGCACTGCTCATAAAAGTCTGCCATGGGGTCCAGTGATAAATGACAGTTACTGTATTTTGCTCTAAGCTCTTCAATAGCTCGGGCTGGAAACTGTTCCTGAGGTAGCAGATTAAATACCTATATCCTTAGCAATAGGGGTCTCTAGTCCACAACACCCATTTGAGGTCTGTACTTTAACTGACACCAAACCCAGGTCATACCAATCCCCCTAGGCTCCAAACTGTGAATCCATGCTGTCCTGGTGCTCTGGTGTGGCAGATTACCAACTCTGTGCAAACTAATCAAGCTTCCTCTATCAGAGTCACAGCACAAGTAGCTGAAAAAATGTAACCCCTCCTGTTCACTTGCCCAGTCTGAGGTTATTCAGCATAGGGGAAGCCTTTTGACTTCGTACACAACTGTGGGAGGCTAGGCCTGAAGCTCCTTGGTATGCTCTGCGTTGTGTATTATGTGCACACCTCAGACCAGACCCACTCAGACAAATCACCAGGAACAGGCTTTATTCTGTTAAAAAAAAAACACACATAGAATAGGATCACGGTTCAGCAGCCCCTCCTCTCTGCATGCACCCTGCATGCTGCTTCTAGCTCAGTCCCTGCTGGGGGCAGAGGGTACATCCTGGCAGGAACCAAGAAGTTCTCCCAACATGCTGCATTAGAATACTTTCCTAGTCATTGTTGCATTCAGCCACTATGGTTAAAAGTGACAAAGTGGCTTGAATATATTTTTCCTATGCTCACAAGCTCAGGCTTTGTTCAGGAAACATTTTGTGAATTCTTAAATTGGGTTTAAAAAAATCCCAACCTTTATGGTGTACTTTCCCATCCAAAATCCTAAGAAGGTTCACTTTATTCAGCCTTTGTGCACCATCATTCTAGAGAAATATTTTTCCTGAATCATTTGAGTAGGTGACCAGATCATCAGTCTATGAAATCTCTTTGAAGGTAGCCTCTCTAATCTCCTGAAAAGTTCCAGTCGCTTTAACCTCTCCTCATGTGGGACCCATTCCAAACCCCTAATCATTTTAGTTGCCCTTTTCTGAGTTTCCCCCATCTCTTATGTTCTTATGGACTAACTGCCCGCGGCTACACACGGCAGTTAAATGTTATTTCAAACTAAGTCCTTAGTTCGAAATACCTGTTACTCCTTCTGGAGTTTGTGTATCTGATAGTCTCACCATCTTTTCTACTAAGACAATAGAGGTTTGTTTTCTCTTTTTACAATCCAGATGGCAGCAGTGCATTTTGCCTTATATATGTCAGTCTTTTAATCACTTTTTGCCTGGTCTTCAAAGACTTGTATATCATCTCCCACATGAGGCCGTGCTGCCCTGATGCAGAAAATTGGAGCTCCTGATGCTGTGGGAATGCTGTTTGTGTCAATGAAGGTGTTATTACCTGGGAGACCTGACCTATCAGTGATTTACTTCTGGTTTCTGAACAGATGTTCTCAGAAATTCTTCCATTCATTGCAATGAGTTATTGCCAAAACCAAAGGATTTAATTTAAGGAGAGCTATCTAGGCTCATAGGTTGATTGATTGATTCATCTAGATTCTAAAGGATTCTGACCCAAATTACTTATTAAATGAAAAGTGATTCAGGGCTTTATGAGTTTTATTTAAACTATTCAAAGTGAAATTAAATACTAATACAGATTCTGTAAACCAATTTGGGATTAAATGATGTAACAATTAAACTAAGGCTGAAGATGATGACGGTTATCTTGATTTTACTCCAATATTGCTGATAGAACAGCAAATAATCACTTAGGGTGCATCTACACTGCACTGTTATTTCGGAAAAATGGCTATTATTCCAAAATAACAATATGAGTGTCTGCACAGCAATTCTGTTATTTTGAAATAATTTCAAACTAATGGATGGCTTATTCTGACATCTGTAAATCTCATTCCACGAGGAATAACGCCTCTTCCAAAATAGCTATTTTGGAACAGGGTGTGTGTGGATGTGGCACAGGGAGTTATTTTGAAATAAGGGGCCTTCAGGAAATCCCACAGGTGCCCTGCTGGCTATTCCATCCATACTCCTTAGGACTCCATAGTTCCTTTTCCCCTGCAGCCCTTAAAGCTGCAGCCACAGAGGAAAGGGCTTGTGGCAGGAGCCCTGACAGCCTCCAGCTGCACTGCAGCTGCTACATCAATTCAGCAGGCCATCATGGCAGAACCTCGAGGCCCCCAAGAACCCTCCCCAACTCCTAGGGAGCACACTGATGGCTCCCAGGAGCCTGCCAGGCAACATAAGAGGCGTGCATTGGCCTGGTCTGAGGAGATCATGACCCTCATTTAGGTGTGGGGTGAGAAGGAAAACTTACAGGATCTCTAATCCAGACGGTGTAATGCCAACTTCTATGGCTGTATGGCCGATAGCCTGGCCACCAAAGGCCATATCCGAACCCAGGAGCAGATCCGGATGAAAGTCAAAGAGTTCCAACAGGGCTATGCCAGGGCGAGAGAGTGCAGCTCCTGCTCTGGGGCAGAACCACACTTCTGCCCCTATTATCAGGGTCTGCACCACATCCTGGGGAGCGGTGCAGCTCTTTCCCTACCTCTGGTAGTTGACTCAGGGCTGGATACACCCGTCGTTGCGCACCTGGGGGTTAGAGCTGGAGGAGGAGAACTCCGATGCAGCCAGCACCATCACCTCAGTGACACTGGAGCCAGTACCCCAGGCTTCCTCCAAGGCTGAGGAGAGAACATCAGGTGAGTGACCTTATTTTTCTCACATAAACAGGGTGGAGGTGGCAGGCGGCGAGAGGCTCGGGAATGCTCCTCACTCGGCCTCCTTGGCCTGGGGAATCACGCTGCAGCCCATGCACATGGATGCATGATCAGTGGCAGTCTGTGCCACACAGCCCCAGGAGGCTGCATCTGTGCACCCCTGGGTTCCTGCTCACGGTCTGCAGGGAGGCTGTCCACATTTCAGACACCCAGGTGGGGGACATGCACCACAAACCACTGCTAAAAGGAGGCTGGGGCCAAGGAGAGAGACATAGACTCTGGAGTGCCCCACATTGTACATGGGCATGCCTGCACACTTGAGGCAACACCCACTCCCCAGGACAGTGCTGCCAGGCATAGGTGTGTCTGCTGCTCACAGCCTTCTCCCTTCCTACACCCTCACCTCTCCTCCCCCAGCAGTCATGGATACAAGTTCTCTTCCCTTCAGATGCTACCAATGCCGGACCCAACATGTACACAGGGCTGAGGCAAGCCCAGCCAGTCTGAGATCCCTCCCGCCCACTGGATCCTAGTGTGGCCAGCAACTTCCCATGCCTGCTTGTCCCTGGGATATGATGGGGGGAAGGAGAAGCATGCTTCCCTGGGGATGACTGGGCCTCTGTAAGAAAGGGCCTGCTGTCCAGGCCACAGATGGCTTTGCTCCCAGGACATCATCTTCATCTGACCTGAGAACTGTCTCAGCTCACAGATGATGGTAAGGCTTCCGGGGCAGTCTCTCCAGGGATGACTGACTATCTTGATTTATTCCCCCTAGCTGGACCAGCTGCTAGAGGGGGGGCAGTCAACACCACCCGAGGTAGGCACCTGACAGCGGGGGAGTTGCAGGTGCTGGAGAAAGCAGGAGGAACTGATGTGGGGGCCCTGCACAAGATGCTGGTGTAGGAGGTCTGGGAGGATACGCAGTGGCGGACAGAGACCTGGACTGAGTTGTTGCAGTAGGGATGCAACATGTACGCGACCGCGTAGGCTTTCCTCACACACTTGGAGCCAACTCCTGCTCCTGCCTTTGTCCCAGTTCCTGGTCCTGCCCCTCCTCCCATGCCTGACCCTGCTCTAGCCCTCTTGCTTCTCCCCCAGCCTCCCGTCCATCCCCCCTGTGGTTGCTGAGGTCCCCATCCATGAGGCAGAAGAACCACTAGAGCTAGCATCACTCCTAGCCCCAGCCCTGAGCCTCTCCTCCCCTTTCCTCCCCCTTTTCAGTACCCTCCTTCTCTTCCAAGGTTTTCATCCCTCCACCTCCCCGCTTCCCATTTCTAGGTTCTTTCTCTGGCCCCTTCCTGGTTACTTCTACCCCATATAAATAACCAAAGAGTTTTTTTTTTTTCAAAACCAAACAGTTTTTTATTGTCTCTGCAAGGAAGAGGGGTGGAGGGGAAAAGGGAGGGGTTGTTGGAGAGGTAAGGAACAGGCCCCTAGTGGAGAGGCCCTGGGGAGAGTGTCACTGGGGTCCTTGTGAGAAACTCTCCCTCAGGACATCCTGGATACTCCCCCCCCCCCCCCCCCGCTCCTGATGGGCCTGCTGGATGGCAGCTGTGCACAGCTGTTCAAAGGCTTTGCCCTCCCACCCAGGAAGGAATGCCTCTTGCTTCCTCTCTCAGAAGTTGTAGAGCATGCAATACATTGACACCGCCTAGAGGATGTTCTGCTCCCATACATCGAAGTGGGTCAGGAGGCATCTGAACCTTGTCTTGAGACACCCGAAGATGACTCCGCCTGCATGCAAGCCCTGCCCAGCCGGGCATTAAAGCAGTCCTTGCTGGGGTCTTGATGTCCAATGTAGGGCTTCGTAAGCCATGCCATGAGAGAGTAGGCTGTATCCTCCATGGTGCACAGTGGCATGTCCACATCCCCAACCCTGATGGTGCACTCGGGGAAGAAAGTGCCAGCCTCTAGCTTCTGAAATAGGCTGGAGTTTCTGAAGGTATGGAAGTCATGCACCTTCCCCCACCACCTGATGTAGATGTCTGTAAACTGCCTGCAGTAGTCGACCAGGGCCTGCAGGACCATGGAAAAGTATCCCTTGCAATTAATGTACAGAGATGCCCGGTGGTCAGGGGCCTGGATGCAGATGTGGGTGCTGTCAATAGCCCTCCCCCCGCAACTGGGGAAGGCCTGTTGGTAAAGCTGGCAACAATAGAGTCTGTGTCACCAAGGTAGATGACTGTACGCAGCAGGATAGTGTTGATGGCCCTCATCACCTGGAAATGGAGACAAACAAACAAAACAGAAAATCACAGGGGTGCCAGAGCCTTTTGGAGGTCACCAAGCCTCCCCTTCTACCCACCAACCACACCAGGAGATACTCTCTATGTAGCCCACCCCTCCAGCAGGGCTGTGTGAGGGTGGGACTGGAGAACCACCTGGGAAAGGGGGCTTCCCCTCCCACCCTCCACCTACCCCATACTCCAATTTCCCTAGGGTTCCCCTTTCCAGCCCTTCACATGCACACTTCCAAGACTGCAGCTTGAGAAGGCCATACCTACATCACGAGGGCCACAACGGTCAACTTCATCACAGCAAATTGGTTCCCAGTGGATTGGTAACTGTTCAGCATGGTGAGCTTCCAAATAGTGATGGCAACTGCTTCTCCAAGGGGATGGTGGCTCACATTTGGGTATCCCATCACTCAAGGGGAGGGGTGAGCCAGGCACGCAGCTCCAGACAGGCCTCCTTCCTCATGCAGAAATTCTGGAGCCACTGCTGGTCGTCCTACCACTCCATGATGAGCTGATCCTGTGAGTTGGAACTGGTGTCCAGCCGTCAGAAGCGGCAAAGCAAAGTGGGTTGCAGCTAGAAGAGCTGCTCTCACAGACAGAGGTTGAGGGTCTGCTCAAACAGCTGGGGATTGTGTTCCTGCAGGGTCTAGAGGGCAGACTGCAGAAACTGCAGCATGACAGTCAGGGGCCATTGCATAGAATCATAGACTCGTAGGGCGGGAAGAGACCTCAGGAGGTCATCGAGTCCAACCCCCTACCCAAAGCAGGACCAACCCCAACTAAACCAGCCCAGGTAGGGCTTTGTCAAGCTGGGACTTAAAAATCTTTAGGGACAGAGATTCCACCACCTCCCTATGTAACCCATTACAGTATTTCAGAACTCCCCTAGTGAAATAGTTTTTCCTAATATCCAGCCTAGAACTTCCCTACTATAACTTGAGATTATTGCTCTTTGTTCTGCCATCCCTCACTACTGAGGACAACCTCTCTCCATCCTCTTTGGAACTTCCCTTTGGGAAGTTGAAGGCTGCTATCAAATGCCCTCTCACTCTTCTCTTCTGCAGATTAAATAAACCCAAATCCCTCAGCCTCTCCTCGTAGGTTATGTGCTCCAGCCCCCTAATCATTTTGGTTGCCCGCCGCTGGACCCTCTCCAATGCATCCACATCCTTGATATAGTGGGGGGCCCAGAACTGGATGCAATACTCCAGATGTGGCCTCACCAGTGCAGAATAAAGTGAAATAATCACTTCTCTAGATCTGCTGGCAATGCTCCTCTTAATGCACCCTAATATGCCATTAGCCTTCTTGGCTACAAGTGCACACTGTTGACTCATATCCAGCTTCTCATCCACTGTAATCCCCAGGTCCTTTTCTGCTGAACTGCTACTTAGCTAGTCAGTCCCCAGCATGTAACAATGGGATTCTTCTGTCCCTAATGCGGGACTCTGTGCTTGTCCTTGTTGAACCTCATCAGATTTCTTTTGGCCCAATCCTTTAGTTTGTCTAGGTCACTCTTGATCTTATCCCTACCCTGCAATGTATCTACCTCTCCCCCTGGCATAGGGTCATCTGCAAACTTGATGGGGGTGCAACCCATCCCTTCATCAAGATCCTTAATAAAGATGTTGAACAAAACCAACCCTAGAACCGATCCTTGGGGCACTCTGTTTGAAACCGATTGCCAACCAGACATCAAGCCATTGAACACTACCCTTTGGGCCTGAAAATCTAGCCAGCTTTCTATTCACCTTACTGTCCATTTATCTAATCCATACTTCCTTAACTTGCTGATTATAATATTGTGGGAGACCATATCGAAAGCTTTGCTAAGGGTAAGGTATATTACAGCCACTGACTTCCCTGTTTCTACAGAGCTCATTACCTCATCATAGAAGCTAATCAGATTGGTCAGGCATGACTTGCCCTTGGTGAATCCATGATGACAATTCCTGATCACTTTCCCCTTTTCCAAGTTCTTAAAAAGGGATTCCTTGAGGATCCCCTCCATAATTTTTTCAGGGACTAAGGTGAGGTTAACCTGTCTGTAGTTCCCTGAATTGTCCTCCTTCACATTTTTAAAGATGGGCTACATTTGACTTTTTTCAATCATCTGGTACCTCTCCCAATATCCACAAGTTTTCAAATATAATGTCCAAAGGTGTGCTGAGAGGTAGCTCCAGCTTCATAGCTGGGAGTGCTGAAAAGTGCAAGGTAAGGGCAACCAAAACATGCGGTGAAAATGCTTTGCTTTCCCTCAGGGTGTATCTAGACTACAGGGTTTTGTCAACAAAAGTGGACTTTTGTCAACAAAACTATACCTGCGTCTACACTAGCACTGAGTTCTGTTGACATAACGTCAACAGAACTCGGCAGTTTTGTTGATGGCAGTAAACCTCATTCTACAAGGAATAACGCCTTTTGTCGACAGAGTTCTGTCAACAGAAAGTGTTATTGCATCTGCACTGTCCTTTGTGTCTACACTCTCATGTTGACAAAGCGGCTTGCTTTGTCAACAGAACTGGATGTAGTCTAGATACTCTGTCGACAGTATCAAAGCCTCTGTCAACAAAAGCCTGTAGTCTAGACGTATTCTCAGAGAGGTAGGCAAGCAAGAGAAGAAGCTGTGAAATAGCAGTACAGGTGGGTACCTTTAAGCTTGAATCTCAGATAACCTCAGGCAGCAGCTCCAGGAAGTAACTGCTGACCTGATGCCCTGCCTGATGTGGTTCCAGGTTGCCTTAAATGCTAGTTAGTGTCCATTCCTTGTGGACACGTTCTTTTTGTGTGTAGGTGCACTATTTTGAAATAAGCTATTCTGGAAAATAAATTGCGGAATAGCTTATTCCAAAATAAGCGTGCATTATAAACATACCCTTAGTGATTCTAAAATAGGAAGTTCAAGGAGGAAGCTGTTAATTTAGTTGGCAAAGAACTCTTACGTATAATCCTTAGTTGAGTGTCTCTTTTAATATGAAAGTTTGGTGTTTTCCTCCTTTGAC